>NC_056729.1:1902291969-1902486969 GCF_019279795.1 Protopterus annectens
TGTTACCTGCGTAGTTGTGATCGCAGGGACTCTGCATTCTTCCTGTATATATATATATGGGCCCTTTAGCGGGTGAGAGAGGGTAAAGTTAGCACCGAACCTATCTGCCAGGATGTTGGCAATATCAGTTGGTAATGTAATTTTCATGCAGTTGTGCTGTAACTCAGAGCAGATCTGGGGGTTGCCATTTAGATTCTTGACACAGCTATAAATGCTTTCTGGTTGTCCTTAGAATCAGTAGTGATTTTGTTTTCATAGCTAGCTTTGGAGGATCTTGTAAGGAATCTCAGCTTCTTACTGAGGCTGACCAGGGAGGTCCTCCACTCATGAGATTTTACTCTCTTTTGCAACAGTTTATTCCTTCTGTTGTAGAGTTTGTTTATGGCAGGGGACCACCAGATTGGCTTCCTTTTTTTGGAGGATAGTGTCTTTGTTCTGTTTGGGATAGCACAATCCATGCACTCATGTAAGTGCTTATAGAGTGCATTTCATTAGGATTCAGTAGTCATAACTGTATTATCCATCTGCATGGGTGTCATGAAGTTCTCCACTTCTGTCTTAAGAAGCACAAAGCTGGTTTTATAGAAATTTTTTACCGTGGTTTCCTTAATGGGGGGGGGGGCAGGATGTGGATATCTAGGGTGATTAGCTTATGGTTGGATCTGATCAATGAGGAGTTGACTTCAGGTGTGGAACACCGGTCACTCATGTTAGTAATGACTAGGTCTAGGATAATGTATTCCCTAGTGGGGGTGTGGATAAGTTGATCCAGGGCACTGGAATTTATGAATTCCAGAAAGCGTTGAGCGAACGAGTTGGTACATGAGTAGTTTTCCCATTTAATGGTTTGGTAGTTGAAATTGCCCTTGAAATTGCCCATTATTAGGGTGTTTGGTTGATCCCTAATATTTTCCAATATATCAAGAAAAGAGGAGTGGGAATCCTGGGGTATGGTGGGGGATCTGTAGCAAGCTACAATTTGTATTGCAGTTTTGCCCAGAATTAGTTGCACTTGGATAACCTCAGATGCATTATGCTGAGCAACTAGCCTGGAGGTGTGTATATCCTTAATGAATATGTACACACCTCTGCCTTTGGTGTTCCAGTCCAGGTTAGATGGCCAAATAGTGTGGTATGAGTTATAGCCTGAAATGCAGGGGTGCTCTCTTGAGCATTGAACCAGGTCTCAATCACTGCACAGATATCGATGTTCCCTATTTTAAGGAGTGCCTTGAGGGAGTGCATTTTGAGATTTAGACTTCTAGCATTCAGTAGCATTACCCTCAGTTTTTGCATGCCTGTTCCTGTTACGGTGGCGAATTTGTCATTTGAACCTTGTCAAAAAAAGGCACTATATGGGCAGCAAGAGCATTAGCCAGTATCCAGAATCACAGGGGTGACAGGTGCAGGCCATCTCTGGCAAAGCATCATGGTCTGTTGACCATATCATCCCAGGCAGACTAATACTGGATCCCCTTAGAATGACACCAGAAGTTTAGCCAATTGTTGAAGTCAATAATTTTGTCCTTGTACTGCAGTATCATTCTGGGTGATGGCAGGATGCTACTCTGGGCTAGGGTTATACCTGCCTGGGCTACAAGATCAGAGAGCTCTTCCATGTCTCTTTTCATGTTGTCCAGGGAGGTACATCTCAGGTCGTTCACAACAACATGGACAGCAAATACAAATATGACTCTGTCATAGTCCTGAGTGTGTGGGTTATGTGGTGGATCCTGGCACACGACAGACAGCTGACAGAAACCTTCTCCTTGTTTAATCTGGTGAGTGGGGCATCAGTGTGCCTGACTATAGAGTCATCTATGACTAGTTTGTTGGGTACATTGTTTTGCCTTTTGGGCTATGGTTGAGTGGCACACTGAGTCTGTGGGCTATGTGTCATTTGGGGTGTGTTGGGGAGTGGTGGTTGCTTGCGTTTATGCTTTGGAGGTCTCTCTTGCCTGAGTGTATATGAGGCAATTACTACATTGCCCCAAGATTCCCAGATTCATCAGATAGACAGGAGAGAACACTGAGAGCTGACCCTTGGACATGCCGGAATAAAAAAACTATTTTCCTCTAGATAAGTGAGGAAAGTGAGTACAAGAGCTGCTTTTCTCCAAACAAGTGAGGAAAGTAAGTACAAAAACTGTTTTCCTCTAGGTAATGAGGAAGGCTGAGTGCTGTAGTAATTTGTAGCTTACTTAGTGCTCACAACAAGTTCTGAACAAGTGCTGTGCACAAATAAGCAAATTCAAGTGCTAAAACTAAGAATCTGTATCTGTATCTGAACTAGACCAGTTATAGGAAAGAAACAAGTGCAAATGCAGGCTTTTAAATCAGAAAGTTGAGAGAGATGGAAAAAATTGCCCAAACGGCCAATAACTACAATTTCTGGGCCAGAAACCACTCCTTATGTCGTAGATAGGTTACGTAGTGCTTACCACTCCCACTGATAAGCTAGCAGGCTTCCCTCCAACACAGAAAGGCTTGGGGGGGCTCATGAGCTTACAAACAGTCCTGGATGCAGCAAGTCTGTATATGGACTGGACTAGTTACAAGAAAGGGGGAAACAAGTGCAAATGCGGGCTTTTAAATCAGAAAGTTGAGAGAGAGATGGAAAAACTGCCCAAACTGCCAATAACTACAATTTCTGGGCCAGAGCCACTCCTCATGTGGTAGATAGGTTACCTAGTGCTTACTACTCCCACTGATAAGCTAGAAGACTTTCCTCCAACACAGAATGGCTTGGGGGGCTCAGGAGCTTAGTCCTGGATACAGCAAATCTGTATGTTGACTACACTAGTTACAGGAAGGGGAGGAAACAAGTGCAGATGCAGGCTTTTAAATCAGGAAGTTGAGAGAGATTGAAAAACTGCTCAAATGCCCAGTAAGACAATTTCTGGGCCAGAAACCACTCCTTATGTGTTATATAGGTTACCTAGTGCTTACCACTATTACTAATAAGCTAGTAGGCTTCCATCCAACACAGACAGGCTTGGGGGGCTCAGAAGCTTGCAAACAGTCCTGGATATAACAAATCTGTATCTGGACTAGACTAGACATTGGATCTTTGTTGGCTGGGTTTGTGCTTAGCTAAGCAAAGCTAAGCGAGGTGGTGTGTCTGAGGCTGCATAGCCTTATTCCATGGACAGAGGAGCGTTGTTTTGGCCAGGGGAGGGCCATTTCTTGCTGTTTACACTAGCTAAACTGGTCTAGGTGGCGCGGCAGGAATTAAACAGGAAGGACATAGGAAATGTAAAAGGAAATAGCAGAACATGGAAAATGCAGTGCAAACATCAATATGGGATACTTCAACACACAATGGGCCATTGAAAGCACTCATTAATACAGCTGGTAGGTGGCTGCATAGCTGAAAATGCGAGGAGATGTAAAATAATTAAAGGGAACTGCACAATAAAGGAGAAATGAGGTAGAAATCACTAATATGGGATTCTTGCAACTTACAATGGGTAGGCAAAGCACATAATAATACAGCTGACAGGTAGCTGCATAGCTGAATGTGGGAGGAGATGCAAGTAAAAAAGAATTTAAAAAAAAAGGCAACAGCAGAATAAAGACAAATATGTACAACTTACCACTAATGCCTCTAATGCTCACTGTGGCCAGTTCAAAGCCATGAGTAATACAGCTGGCATCTGGAATGTATCATAGACAGCCAATCACACAAGCAGCAGTTGCAACACACCACTATAAAGTATGGAAACACCCCTCAGTCTGGTTTCTTCCACAAACTCTGCACCTTTGGAGTAAACCTGGGAATTTTAACTGACAAAATGTTAGGGGCTGCCATCGCTTTGCTACATCAGTATGTGCTGGAGGCTGACGGCGGTGAGGAGGGTAATGCTGATAACCGCCCCAGACTCAGGAGGAGGAAAAGAGTATTCAGAACCAGGGTAACCTACCAGGGGCTACATGACTTGGAGATAGTAGAGTGCTACAGGGTGGACAGGGGCATACGTTAGCAAACTGTGGAGTTTTGCCGGCCTCACCTCAGAGCCAGAACCAACAGAGGGGAACCCATCTCAGTAGATACCAAGGTACGTGTAGCCTTAAGAATACTAGCTACAGGTACTTTCCAAAGACCTACTGGGGATATCATGGGAGTCTCACAGGCATCTGCATCCAGGGTACTCTACCAGTTCCTGGATGCCATGCTACCACATGCCCATGACCACATATACTTCCCTAACACCTGTGAGGAATTGACCAGCAATATGCATCTCTTCCACCATGTAGCTGAATACCCAGAGGTACTAGGTTCAATAGACTGCACGCACATCCACATCAAAGCAACACCTGGTGAGCAGGGTAGGGTAGGGTCTACATAAACCGCAAGGGCTTCCCCTCCATCCACTACCAGGTTGTGTGCAATGCCCAAGGCATTATCATGAATGTGTGTGCTGGCAGCCCCGGAAGGTATCATGACTCCTACATCTATCATTCCTCACAGGTGTATCACGGATTTGCCAGGGGGGACATCCCATATGGCCATTTGGTGGGGGATGCTGGCTATGCACTGGAGCCGTGGATGATGACACCCATCATAAATGCTCACACACCCATCCAAGAATGCCATAATGAGGCCCAGGCACAAACTGGGATCATTAGAGAGCATGTGTTTGTGATGTTCAAGTCACGGTTCCATTGCCTGGACATATATGGTGGACCCTTGCAGTACTTTCCAGTCACATGTGCACACATGTTCATAGTATATGCCATGCTACAAAATATGATCCTGCGGAAATGACTGCAGCAGAAACAGGATGTAGAAGGGCCACCAGCCCCCCACCATTGCAAAGGGCCCCACAGTCACGCGGGACTCAGACATAGAACCCCCTGTGTCAGCCCCTGTAGACAAACAGAGGCATACCCAGTATGGCCTGGCCTTGGCAAATAGGTAATGCATAGCACACACACACTGACACTGTAGGCACCCAGGGACTGACACCTCTCTCTACTCGCACACATAGTAAAAAGGGATGACACACACATCACACTACCTGTAACTTACCACATATAGGCAGTGTACTGTGTGCATCCAGCATAGGCAGCCCTCAAGCTCCGTACACATAGCTGCCACAGGCACTAGATATGTCAGTTGCCTTAACAGTAAATTAATGTATCAGTATATTCTACTAGCATATGTATGGTATTGTTGCATGCATGCAAGGGAATGGGGTGGACTACTGGGATAGCAGCAGACAACTGACAGCTATGTGGGACACCAGGAAATGTCTGCCCAATACTGGCCTCCTAACACTATGCAGTAGTACCCAAGGTGACAAATCCTACTGAAATATATGTATGGGGCTATCTAACTGGAGGGGTCATAGCCATGGATGTCAGTGTGGGGTCCCACACCCACCCATTAGACCCACATAGCAAGTCAGTTGTAGAGAACCAAAGAGAAATGTCTGGAAAAGCTCCACAAATGACAGCAATGTTGAATCACCCCCCTACAGACCCACACACTCATAGCACAGCAGGTCTCACAGTTGCAGAAAGGCTCTGAAGGGTAACAAGTCTGACATGGAAATGTATGCCATTAAAATTTCACCTGTGGTCTTTACTGATATGCCTGTAGTCCCCAAGACAGGGTGCAATACTATGGTAAATGGAACTGAAATGTAAAGCAAATATCAGCACAGTCTCTGCAAATGTCTACAGTTGATAGGTGTGCCCCATATACCCACAGAAATGCAGTAACATGTATGTTTTCAGAGAAATATCAACATAACACAGATTGGTAGGGCTGTCCCAATACACAAAGACATGTTGCATGTGCTCAATATACAGGGGTCAATGAGCTATGTCCATATTTGTGGTCAGTACTGTCAGGATCTGGCCAGTATGTTCTCCTGGCTGTCATCTTTACTGCCCTAGGTACAAGCTGGCTGTCACAGGGCCACATGCAGATAACTGCAGAGTCAACAATTATGCATGTAAGTGACACCTATTACTCTGCCATTAACATACCTGAAAGTCACAGTGCTATGTGGAATATACTACACATATAAAGGACTTCTTGAGGGCTGTGTAGCCGAGGTGCTAGGGCTTTTGTGAATAATCATGCTTTGTGGTACTATTGCCAGTGGTCATTGTCAATATGGCTTTTTTCCTTATTTTATGTCAACTTTTGTATATAATGGACATGCCTGCACAGTACAATGCAGTCTGTAACCACACCAATAACACAAAACCTCTGACAGCAACATGTCTGAACAAGGGCAGAAGTAAATGTGGAACAAAGGCACAATGATAGACATGTGTGGTAAATATTGCCCTGTCATACTGAGAAAGTTGGTAGGGTGAGGGGTTTGCAGTAGCGGGAATTGTCTGAAGGTTATCTAGGCTGATACAGTAATGTCTGTCAATATTTTGTAACATCACTCTTCAATTATACTGAAATAACTTGCCATAAAATGACATGTTTATGCAGACTGGACAAAAGCTGTAGCAAAACTCCCGGACAGTCTGCCAAAAAATGTACAGCAGACAGGTATGGCCACATCAGGATATCACATCTCAGGTTACACAGATACCACAGAAGCAGAAGATCCACAGCCAGTATATCAACAAGTTGCTGGACTATCATTCAACTGACTATAGCCACACCTCCCAACTGGCCTTGTTGGGCAAGAATGTGCATAGCTGCCATTATAATATTAGTCTAGACATCATATGACTAGTATTCCTCTGGTAAAGTGCTGTACTGATTTGAGGATGAGTGACACTAGGTAATGACACAATACACTGCACTGTCAGAATACAGATATGTCAGAAAATGTCTGCCAAAACAAACAATTACCCCTAGGAAAGTCCTCTGTACTTCTGAGAGATATGTCTGTAGCACACAAAATCCTGGGCTGGAGTACACTTATCTCTAGAATAGAGTCCCACTCCTACTGTACAAGGTCACACTGGTCATGCTCTTACACTTAAAGAATCACAGGACATGTTGGAGCCTACATTGGTCTATATGACTATATTGTGTATATATATCTGTGCATGCAGACATCTATGTACACCTTAACTGTCCCTACACACACACATCAGACAGGATTACCCCCAACTAGCTGTAGGGGGCCCATATGTGATATATCTGCATCTGTTGTGAGTGACATACATGCAGACGTATATGGTCAACAGATAACTATATATGTCAAGCATATACACACACACACACATAGATGTGGGGAAGTGAGAGACACACAGTGATAGACAGAGAGACACAGGGGGACAGACACAGCAGTGTGGGTCACACACATGGGTACCCTGAATGGCATACAGTGATCTCCTGTTGTGGACAGTGGCAAACTGGTTTTAAACAGTGGCACATGCAAGCATAAAAGGTGACCCCAATTGTGTAATAGTACTGAAGCTGGGGTATTAATATCACATCACCTGAGTGTGTGTGTGTGTGTGTGTGTGTGTGTGTGTGTGTGTGTGTGTGTGTGTGTGTGTGTGTGTGTGTGTCTGTAGGTCTAACTATTAGTACACGTTCTCTATAAGCTTTGTAGCATATGCGATAGCTGCTTAACACTATAGTACAAGTAACTAGATAGGTAGGAATTCTAAACCCAATACTGGCAACTGTGTGTGTTTGACTGTTGTGTGTACAAGACTGAGGGAGCTGTGTGCTTGTTCATTTGTAGGTGAAATAGTTTTATGCCATTCCCACCCACAACACTTCCCACTGCCCCACTTTATCAGTCCATATGACGTTATTCCCATTATCAGCAACCTTGGCCAGCTGTTAAACAGTATGCTCAGTAGTGCATGCGATAAATGCCTGCCATGTAGTAGAAATAACTAGCTTGGCAGTGGTTCTACTCTTGTATCTGGCAAGTGTGTGTGTATGTTTGTAGGCAGAAGTATTTTGTTATGTTTCCCTCCTACTGCCCTACTTTATCAGTCCTGCTGATCTAATTCCCCATATCAGTACCTTTGGTCAAGTGTTAGCTCAGTAAGCTCTGTAACGTGTGATAACTGGATAACAGTATGATACAATTAACTAGTTAGGTAGGGGTTCTACTCTCACATCTGGCAAACATGTGTGTGTGTAAATGTTCCTGTTTGAAGGACAAAGTATTTTGGTACGTTTAACACCCACTGCCCTACTTTATCAAGCCTGCTGATGTCATTCCCCATATCGGTACCTTTTGTCATCCTTAGCTCAGTAAGGTCTGTAGCTTGTGTGATAACTGCCTAACACTGGTAGTGCAAATAACTACTTAAGCAGGGGTTCTACTCTTGTATCCAGCAAATGTGTGCATAGGTGTATAAGTCTGTATGTTTGTAGGCAGAAGTATTTTGATACGTTTCCCACCCACTGCCCTACTTTATCAGTCCTGCTGGTGTCATCCCTATTACAGGTTCATAAGTGTGTAGTAAGCTAGTGGCCCAGGAGCCTTTACAAGCCTAGTCCATAGAAGGGCCCTGCCATTGTGCCACCCAATGTTACTTCCCAGTGCCTATATGAAGTAGAGCCACTGCAGTGATCCTTGGGGTGAACTGTATTACCCATCAACTTATCAAGATTTCTGTGAAACAGGGTCAGCTAGGTACTCTGCATGACATGCATGGTAAGTGTATTCCAGGGCATGTGCAGTCTCTTGGTTAGGGACCTGACACACCAGCATGGTGTGTTGATTGTAGTAATGAGGTAGAAGTCTCTGCAATGTGTGGCATGGAGGGATTGGGATGTCTTCATATGCAACATTTCTAAAAGAACTGCATCAGACATGGCTTTGTAAGTCAAGCACAGATAGCCTCTAGCTAGGTGATATGACATAGAGAATATGTGGAATCTTCTGAGTCTGTCTATGTAGGGCATGTGTTTAATGCCTAGGAACCTCTTTTTGAGGTACTTCTGTGGCCTCCCCAGTTGTTGCAGGTGTCTAGTGAGGTACATGCCAAATGGGCCATAATACTTGATGAGTGGTCTAATGAGGGAAGTGTAGACAGAGGTGATTACCTCTGTCTTCCTGGATGCAAAACCCTTGGTAATGCAATGTGCCACATAGAAGGAATTCCTGACCACAGTGGCAATGTGGTGGTTGAAGGAAAAGTTGCTGTCAACCTGTGTCCCCACATCTCTTATAACCCCTACAGTGTTCATTGGGCTCCCATCGATGTGGTACTTACTGGGGACTGAGTGTTTTACCAAAGGGATGATGATGCATTTTTGTGGTGTTAAGCTTCTGGCCATAGTTTCCACACCACTCATTGGTCTCAGTGAGGCTTTTCTGCAGAATGTCTGCATCACTTGTGGAGTTAATGATGGCTCCCAGCTTGCTGTCCTCTGTGAACTTAGTCAGCCAGAGTACCTCTGTGCTGGACTGGACTCCTGAGAAGCAGATGCTGGACAGGAGACTACGCAGTACTGATCCTGTGAGACTCCACTTGAGACTGCTTGCCAGTCTGACATGGAGTTTGCCACTGTCACACTGTGTGTTCTGTGTACCAATTTGCAACCCACCTAGTGATATGGGGTTGATGCCTAGTTTGGTGGGTTTATCAATAATTCCTGACTGGGGAATGGTATCAAAAGCCTTGGCCAGATTGAGGTAGGCTGTATGCAGTGCCTTACCATCATACATAGCCCTGATGACTGATTCAAAGAAATCAACCAGGTTGAGCAGGCAAGATCTGCCATTCACAAAGCCAAACTGTGTGGGGTCCAGAGTTAGGAGATTACCTATATCTTTGTTAATCAGGTCCCTGATGATGCAGTCCATACCTGTACATAGTAGACTTGTCAGGCTAATGGGCCAATAATCCCCAGGGTCTGTAGTTGCTACCCCTTTATGGAGAGGGATGATTGTAGCAGTGCACCATGTTGGAGGGACAAAGCCTGAGGTGAGGCTGTGACTGAACAAGGCACACAGACATGGTGCCAGGTCTCTTTGTCAATAATGTAGAACACAGCCGCATATATGTTTGGGTCCCATGGAAGCTGTATTATTTCCTGTGGACAATGCAGGTCAAACCTGGGCTGCAGTAAAGCTGGGTGACTGGCATTCATCTGCCATTGTGATTGTTCCCTTAGGGGGAAGTGAGTGGTAAAGCTGGCACTGAATGTGTTGGCAAGACTGTTGCCAATATCTGTTGGCTCAGGATAGGAGTTAGCATTGTGCAGTAACTCACAGCACTTGTGGGTATTGCTTTGGAAGTTGTTGGTATAACTATCAAAGGCTTTTGTGATTGTTGTCAGTGTCTGCTGCAATTCTGCCTTCATAGCTGGCTGCAGATGATTCCATGAGGGATCTCACATTGTTGATGAGGCTAATAAGGGGGTTTACCAGTCTTGGGACACCACCTTTTTCTACAACAGTGTCTTCCTTCTGTTGTACACTTTAGTAATGGCAGGGGATCATCACATTGGCTTCCAGAGTTTCTAGGACAGTGTCTAGGTTCTCTTGGCTATAGCTAGTACCATGCATTCATGTACATGTTTTTACAGTGCATTTGTGTATGAGGAGACAGTCATGCAGCTATATTCTATTGGTATGGGGGCAGTGAAGACAACCACCCCTGTTTGTTTTGTATGGCTCCAAAGTCAACTTTGGAGAGGTTTGTCAAGGTGGTTACCTTTGTGGGGGGTGTGGGTGAGATGTGGATTGCCATGGTGATTGCATGTTTGGATCCTGTCTTTCGCCACCCAAGAAAATTATTTTCCTGTGCCCCTGTCGAGCAGAGCCACAGAAGTGATCCCCGGGGTGAATTTCCCATTTCCCATCCAATCATCAAGATTTTTCTTGAAGAGTGCTAGTGAGGAGCTCTGTTTGACATAGATAGGTAGTCTGTTCCAGAGTATGGGAAGTCTCTGGGACAGGAATCTATCCCTCCAGCATGTTCTGTTTATTGTGGTGACAAGGTTAAGGTCCCTAGAGCATGTAGCTCGAACGGATTGGGATTTCTTTAAGTGGAGCAGGTCCAACAGCTATGGGTTTGACATAGCTTTGTATGGTAGGCAGAGATCGCCCCTGAGTAGGTGATATGCGATGGAGTAAAGCTGTAGTTTTTTGAGAAGGTCTGCATAGGGCATATGTTTGAGGACAGTAATTCTCTTTGTGAGGCATTTCTGTGGTCTTTCCAGTTGTTGTAGATGTCTTGTGAGGTACATACCAAAAGGGGCATTGTACTCTATAATGGGTCTAATGAGTGATGAGTAGAAGGGAACAATGACCTCTTTTTTCTGGATGAGAATCCTTTTGTGATGAGATGAGCCACATAGAAGGATTTCCTGACCACTGTGGCAATGTGATTATCAAAGGAGAGACTACTGTCCACCTGTGTCCCAAGGTCTCTTATCACATTTTCGGCATTAAGTAGACTACCAGCTATGTGATAGTTCATGGGTACAGAGTTTTTACCAAAGGGGATGACAATACACTTTTTGGCATTGAGCTTCAGGCCATGGCTTTGACACCAGGTATCTGTCTCATTGAGGCCCTTTTGTAGTTTGTCCACATCGTTAGGAGTTTCGATTATGGCTCCTAGTTTGCAGTCATCTGCAAACTTTGTTAGCCAAAGACCTTTTGTGTTGGCCTGCACTTCAGAGAAGTAGATACCAAACAGGAGAGGACCCAGGACTGAACCCTGTGGTACTCCACTTGTCACTGGTCTGATGTCGGATTTGGAATCCGCTACTTTCACAGTGTGAGTTCTGTCCGTGAGACAGTTGGCGACCCATCTTGTGACATAGGGATTTATACCTAGTTTAGTGAGCTTATCTATAATTCCAGAATGGGGGATGGTGTTGAAAGCCTTGGCGAGATCTAGATAAGATGTGTGAACCATTTTACCCTAATCTATGGCTTTGGGGACTGCTTCAAAGAAGTCAATCAGGTTTAGGAGACATGATCTGCCTTTTACAAATCCAAACTGTGTAGGTTCCAGAGTTTGGAGATTACCGATGTCTTTGTTTATGAGTTCCATGATGATACGTTACATGGCCTTGCAGACCAGGCTCGTCAGGCTAATGGGGAGGTAGTTCCCGGGGTCCATCATGGCTCCCCCTTTGTGGAGTGGGATAACTGTCATGGTGCGCCATTCAGTGGGTACAAAGCCTGAGGTGAGGCTATGATTGAACATGGTACTTAGGTAGGGTGCCAGTTCATTCTGTAGTTCGTGTAGACCACAGCCTGGGATATTGTCAGGTCCCATGGATGCTGTGTTCTTGGCTTTGGAGAGTGTGTTTTTTACCTGTGCAGCTGTGATTATAGGAACTTTGCATTCTTCAGGTATAGAGATGGGCCCTCTAGGGGGTGAGAGGGGGGTAAAGTTAGCACTGAACCTATCTGCTAGGATGTTGGCAATATCAGTTGGTTCTGTATATTTAGTGCCATTATGCTGTAACTCAGAGCAGATTTGAGTGTTCCTATTTAGATTCTTGACATAGTTATAGAATGCTTTGTGGTTGTCTTTAGAGTCAGTGTCAATTTTGTTTTCGTAACTAGCTTCGGAGGATTTTATGAGGGATCTCAGCTTCTTACTGAGGTTGACCAGGGAGTTCCTCCAGTCATGGGATTTTACTCTTTTTTGCAACAGTTTCTTTCTTCTGTTGTAGAGTTTGTTTATGGCAGAGGTCCACCAGATTGGCTTCCATTTTTTAGAGGATAACATCTTGGTTCTATTAGGGATAGCATGATCCATACACTCGTGTAAGTGCTTATAAACTGCATTTGTGTAGGATTCGGCAGTCATACCTCTATTGTCCGTCTGCATGGGTGTCATGAAGTTTGCCACTTCTGTCTTAAGAAGTGTGAAGTTGTCTTTTGAGAAGTTTTTTACGATGGTTTCCCTAATTAGCTTGTGGTCTGATCTGACCAACGAGGAATTGACCTCTGGTGTGGAACACCAGTTTCCCATGTTGGTAATGACCAGGTCTAGGATATTGCTGCCCCTAGTGGGGGGGTGTGAATAAGTTGATCCAAGGCATTGGAATTTATGAATTCTAGAAAACGTTGAGCAAAAGAGTTGGTGCATGAGTAGTTTTCCCAGTTAATGGTGGGGTAGTTGAAATCGCCCATTATTAGGGTGTTGGGTTGTACCTTAATACTTTCCAGTCTATCAAGAAGAACATTAACATAAATATCTGTTATGAATATGGAGACACCCCCACCTGTGGAGCTGTGGTCCATGTTTTGGGGCTGACATCTGTGGAATGCATCATAGCTTGTTAGTGCAGGTCTCCCTTACAGCACAGCTGTCAATGTTCTCCAGTTTGTGGAGTGCTTTGAGTGACTGCATTTTGAGAGTTAGATGTCTACTGTTGAGCAGCATGACCCTCAGATTGCATTCATGTCTAGCTGTAATGGTGGTAATGTGATTTTGAATACTGCCTAAATAGGCACTATAGGTGTGGCAAGAGCCAATACCTGGAAACCCAGTGGTGACAGATGCAGGCCATCTCTGGCAAGGCATTGAGATCTGTCAATCATGTTATCATAAGCAGAAAGAGACTGGATCCCCTGAGAATGACAAACACGTAAGCCAATATTGAAGTCAATCATTTGTTGATAATACTGTAGCATCATTCTGGGTGATGGTAGTATATTGCTCAGGGCTACTGTCATACCTGCCTGGACCACATAATCCAAGAGTTCAACCATGACTCTTGTCATGTAGTCCAGAGAGGTGCATCTCAGGTCATTCACACCCACATGGATGATGACTGAGTGATACTTGTATTTTTTGTGGAGTGACCTGATTGCGTGTGTCATGTGTTGGATGCTGGCATCTGATAGACAGCTGGCCGTTACCTTCCCCATATTCAACTTAGTGAGTTGGACATCTGTGTCCCTCAGTATTGAGTCACCCATGATTACTGTATTGGGCAAGGTGGTTTCCCTTACAGGCTTAGGTTGAGGGGCACACTGTGTATGTAACATATGTCTCCTTTGGCATGTGCTGTGCTGTGGTAGCCAAGTGGGTGCCTGTCTTACTGGTCTGTGCTGATTGGGTAAATGTCCATTGAGTGCCTCTGTGAAGGTGGGTGTTTGTGGTTTGTGAGTGTATGTCAGAGCTGTGATAGTGGGTGTTGTGGCAAGCTATGTGCTCCACATGGTGTGGTGCAGGTGTTGACCTCATCCTCTTGACCAGCTAGTCCAGTCTTTGCTGGAGAGTGCATATGTCCAAATTTGATGATATAGGGATAACTCTCACAGATCTGAGTGTTTGAAGTTTATATGAGACGGTTGTCTGTGTACATGAGGCAGTTGCAACAGTGCCTCAGAATGGCCAAGTATACCAGGTTAATGGGAAAAAGCACAGAAAACTGCACTTCAATCATGCCAGGAGGGGTGGTCATAACTACTAAGTACTGTGGCTAATTTTGAGAGGAATGACTACTGCTGATGGCTCCCAGGTGTGCTACACTTATTGATGCAATAAGCTGTTTAAGTGCAAAGCTATTATACTATTTGAAGTGCAAGAGAGAGAGAACTAGCAAGATCCAAGGGAAAAACTGAAGGCAGACTTTCTGCCATCTGTAATACTTTACCTCAGCTGTACAGTTATCGGCACCTTTGGCCAGTTGTTAGTCCAGTAAACTCTGTAGCACATGCTGAAACTGTGTAACACTGTAGTACAAATAACTAGATAGCCAGGAGTTCTAATCTCATTGCTGGCAAGTAAGTGTGCGTGTGTGTGTATGTGTTTGCATGACAATCATGTAATGTGTGGTTTATACATTTTGAGTTGTGTACCACCCTCTACACTTCTCCTCACCCTAGTTTGCTAGTCCTGTTGATGTCATTCACCTTAGAAGTACCTTTGGATAAGATGAAATTGTTTAAACTCTGTGGCACATCTGATAAATGTGCAACATTATAGCAGAAATAATTAGATAGGCAGGAGTTCTATTCATAATTCTGGCAAGTGAGTGTATGTGTGAGAACCATATGCTGTGTGAGTTATCCCATTTTGAGTTGTGTACCACCTTCTACACATCTCCTCACCCTAATTTACTAATCTTGTTGATGTCATTCACTTTAGAAGTACGTTTGGATAAGGTGAACTTGTGCAAATGCTGTGGCATGTCTAATAACTGCGTAACACTATAGTACAAATAACTAGATAGGCAGGAGATCTAATCTCAATACTAGCAAGTAAGTGTGTGTGTTTGAGAATCATATACTGTGTGCTTTATACTATTTTGAGTTGTGTATCACCCTCTACACATCCCAAATTTACTAGTCCTGTTGATATACTTCACCTTAGAAGTACCTTTGGATTAGGTGAAATTGTGTAATCTCCGTGGCGCATCTGATAACTATGTAACACTATAGTAGATATAAATAAATAGGTAGGAGTTTTAATCTCAATACTGGCATGTGTGTGTGTGTGTGTGTGTGTGTGTGTGTGTGTGTGTGTGTGTGTGTGTGTGTGTGTGTGTGTGTGTGTGTGTGAATCAAATACTGTGTTGCTTTCACCATTTTGATTTGTGTACCATACATGGCTGGTTATCACCTCCTGATGGCATTACTTTATATAGTGTGATAATGGCATCTGCCTCACATGCAGCATGTTAAACCATTGTACATGCCATACCAGTCCTTTGTACAGATATGTCCTGAATATCCAGAAGTTTATAAGTGGTCTCTGTCCCTTAACAATTGCCATGTATGTGATATTGTTGCCAAATAGGCTACAGTGAGTGTACTAACACATATGGCAGCTTCAGGTATCATACCTGACTGAAACATCATGCTGATACAATGCATGCCACCCTAACACTTGTCCAGGCTTGTAGGAGCAAAACATGATTCCAGATGCTATTTCTGGTGGGTTAACACACCATCCATGAGGACATTCACAAC
Organism: Protopterus annectens; assembly: GCF_019279795.1. Classification (NCBI taxonomy): domain Eukaryota; kingdom Metazoa; phylum Chordata; order Ceratodontiformes; family Protopteridae; genus Protopterus; species Protopterus annectens. Next base: position 1,902,307,818 of record NC_056729.1, read on the forward strand.
AGTACCTATTGTAACAGGTAGTGGGTAATGACCCATGCATATCATCTATGTGGGGCATGTTGTGTATGTAGTAGTACAGTACATCAAAGTGGATATGTACCTTTAATAATCTGTCTATTTCCAACTGTGTTTGTGTTGCTGTAGACACATCCCCTGTGTCAGTCCTGATTGTGTATGCAAAAGATATACCATTTTGTTTCCATATTCCAACCTGTGAATTCAGGAATACATAGCACAAACCTGGCCTACAAATTTCTTGCAAGCCCTCACCAACTGCATCAGGGTTGATTGTATGGGAAAGAAATGGCAGGGCCAACAGCTGTTGCCAGGTGAATCATTTATGGCTAATGTAATGACTATTCTTGTGGGGGACCTGCTGACAGTACTGTAGTAACCTGTTCTGTATGTATGAGCCTGTGGTAGTACACAAAACTGAGGTGATGTGTATGAAGGCTACCTGTCTGTGATAGGGGAATGTATGGAAGGTCACACTGACAACAGTGTCACTCACATACTGTTGCATGCATACACACCTGGTACATGTACATATAAAGGTGTACCTTACTATGACATGGGTGGTTTATTTCCATTCTTCCATACTCCCACTTGTTCATATCTGCAGGGCCACAGCCTGCAGACACACAGACACCTGGAAGACAGACAGCATGTCAGACTGCAAGCAGTCAGTGGTACTAACAGCAATAATGCATTATGGCTAATAAGGTACACCCACCTGTATGTGCACCCACAACAAATGCAAGCAGACAGCACCTTACACAGCATTGCATAGCTACACTGTTCTACATTCACCATGTGCATCAGACCCATATTAGCATGTCCCTGCATCGATGGTATGGATGACAGGGATATGGCACAGGTATCATCATATGCACAGGATGTGGGTTTGCCAGAGGCCTAGGCTGGGCCATATGGTTGACACATGTTTGTGTGTGAGTGTGTGAGTGTGTGTGTGTGTGTGTGTGTGTGTGTGTGTGTGTGTGTGTGTGTGTGTGTCACAGGGTTAAATTGGATAGCTGTGGACCTTACATAGCAGGGTGTCCAGTTCACCATCTATGGCCATGGACATGGGGACTAGTCCTGCCACTGGTCTCACTGGCAATGTCCACGTGGCCAATGCCCATCACCCATCACATGCTCTATCATAGACATAGCATGGTCCACCCCACCATGTATTCATGACCTCAGTACCTGAGTATGTGACTGGTGTTGCATTCACTACATTCCTGAGCATCCATTACAGCCCAAAACATGCACACCTGGACACCTGCACTGGTGGATAGCAACCCATTGCACAGGTTCAGCCCCTGACAAAACCACCTGTGCTTGACTATGACTATCATCATTGACAACATCTGCAGAGACACTGATATCAGATTCTGAGCAGGAGGGACCATGACCACCATGACCACCTGTGGGGGGAAGACAACATATGTAAATTACTACCTGCACTACAACATTTGCTACTACTACTACTACTACACACACACACACACACACACACACACACACACACAGACACACACACACACACACACACACACACATGAAGTGGCAGCCAGGCATTACACCGACCTCACAACAGCCAAATGGTGACATTCACAACACAGTCAGACCACTACATCTACACCCTGGACAGGCCCTTTGCATCATGCAGTGCAGCCCTTTCCAATTAATGTCATTACTTATTTACACCTCTATGATACGTGCATGCTGTTAGTAGGTCAAGGGCCTTTAAGTGGCACACACTGCATCCATGTACACATAATTGCTCTTCACCTGTACAGCACAATGGCAACTCCTACAGAACATACCTCTCAACTGTGTATAGTGTTGCTGAATGTCTACATGTGTGGCTCTGGTCTGTTCCTCATAAATCCTGTGTTAGCCTGACACATTACTGGAATGATCTGAGGACCGGTGTCACTAATTAATGACACATTTTGGGTTTCACACTAAAGCCTGCAGTACATGTATGTTAAACACAGAACCAGTTACAACAACCTTCCACCCCTGTTAACATGCCAGGTTTGTCTGATACATGACATGAGACCACAGAAATCATGTGATAACACTTTTACTGTGACCTATAACCTGTGTAATCCAATAGAGGGAAAAAACACATTTGTTAGGGGTGACATATAGAATTTGAAATACATGCAATAGGTTGGATGCATGACTGTGCACACTCTTAAAGTACTAGTTTGTTAAAGCACCTTTCAATATCATAACAGCAGTCAGTCCTCTTGGTAATGTCTGTATCAGCATGGCACATCTCAATTTACCAATATTTGTACACTCTCCCTGAAAAAGCCCTTCAACTCTATCAGATTGCAAGGATGTGTCTTCCGCACAGCCCTCTGCAGGGCACCCCATGAGTTTTCTATTGGATGTAGGTGTGGATTGTGGAGGGGCCATTCCAAACCATGTATTGTCTTATGGTGAACACATCCATGTTTGGATATGGATGTATGGTCTGGGTCATTGTTGTGTGGAAATGTATAATTCCTCTCCAGCTACAACTTCCTAGCAGACACAGGAAGATTTTGGGTTAAAAGGAACTATTTGGTACTGTTCTTAATCCCCTCCATCTTGGCTAAAGGCACACTTCTAGTGTATAAACAGCAACCCCAAAGCAGGATACTGCCATCACCATGCTTCACCATGGGGATAGTGTTCTTTTGGTGATGCACAGTGATGTTAACGTGCCAAACAAACCTATTGGCATTGTGGCCAAAATGTGCAGCCTTGGTCTCATTCCACTATAGCACATTTCCCCACATGGGTTTGGGAGGGCTGATGTATTGTTCTTGGAACATTTGCCAGATCTGGATGTTGTTCTGTGTGTGACAAGGCTGCCATCTTCCAACCTTACCCCATAGGCCAGACATGTGGAGAATACAGGAGATTGTTGTCATATGTAGTACACAAGCAGTACTTGCCAGAGTTCCTGCAAATCCTTTAGTGTTGCTGTAGGTGTCCTGGCAGCTACCCTGACCAGTGTGGGTCTTGTCTTTCCATACATTTGGAATGATGTCCATTTCATTGCAATGTCACTGTTGGCCCATATGTTCACCACTGTTTGATGACTGTATTCACTGTGTTCCATGCTATATGCAATGTTGTAGAAATGTGTGCGTACCCTTTTCTGGGCTGATACCTCTCACAGATGTGATCCCTTGCTGCTTTGTAAGCTCTATGCAAACTATGACTGTTGCTGTTGCAGACAACTGAGTAAATGTTGTGATAATCCTGGCAGGACAGCTGACTGTTACATGCTGTTAATCAAAGAGTCTCTGTCAGTGATGGTGGATGTGTACCAAAGAAGATGTAATAATGTCATCATATGCAAAGCTAATTCACCAGAGTAGCACCTTCAGCCTGGCCACATGTATGCATTCAGCTTATTGTACATTTTACATGCATTGTAACTGTTCCCCTAACAGATTTGTCTGTTTAAAAATGGAATTGTACAGATTATAGGTCACATGAAAATTTGGAAGGATTTGGAATTGTATTCTCATTTTTGTATTTCACAAATACCTGCCATTGAAACAGGTGTGTGCTAAACCTCTTATATGCACTTTATAGCACTAAGTTATAAAATATGCCCCAAGTTTTGGACCTTTGTACCCCCATATTGTCAAGCTGTGTTCACATTTCATGCAATGACAGGTTGTGAGGTATGCTATAGATATGTCACCTTTCCTGTAAGTAGGCCCCTGTAATGACCACTGTGATGCATTGCAGTTAACCCCACCACAAATGAACATGTATATTGCAGAATAGCTGAGAGTAACAGGTGTGTGCATGGTCACATGCATGACCCCAACATTACTGAGGTACTGGTGAGCCACAACAGGAAAATCACATACTCACCGGTTTCAGGCTGCTGTCTCACATACAGACCAGAGCTACCTATGTAGTTGTGGGGGAGAGGTACTGTCAGCGGACTCACATCTGGCAGTGTTACAAGATGAATGCTACTTTTCTGTACATGTACATCACAAGGTGTGATAGTGCACAATTTGCTATCCTTTACCATAGATGTGCACTTGTGTGCATTACTAAACCCCAGCCACAAATTCAGTGTTACCTGAAATATGCATCTAGATACTCTATAGCAGACAGTATTAGTGCAACAATATTAAAATTATGTGCACTGTGGCCTTACCTGGACACTACTCGCCTGTTGTCTGGGTACCACCCACCTCCATGACTGGTGTTCATGTGATGGTTATTGTGTGGGGGCTACCCCCAATGTTGGCAAGGAGCTCCTCCGTTGATGTAAGTATGGCCTGTGTAGGTGGGCTCCACCTATCATAGAACAGTCCCTGGACATGGCTGCAGCCCTCTGCCAGGCACGATGTAGCAGGTCAGTTTCACGATGCCTGACCTGCTCGTATGTGCGGCCATTGTGACCCAAGGTGTTGAATCTGTGGAGAAGTTTAACACACAGACTAGTCTGCTCCCACATAATTTGGTGGTTCTAGCCATAGAGCACTGCATAGTGTTGCAGGATGGATTCAGTTTTTGCTGCATTCTCCTGAGAAGTGTAAGACAGTTGTCTTTTCATGGCACCTGGAAGTCATAAATGGGAAAACACATCACAGGACCTCAGACATTGGCCAGAGTCATTTACAGAGACAGCACATCAGCATTGCCTATCATCAGCCATCATGTACCACCACATCATACCCCTGTTCCAGCAGCACAGTATGAACCTGCGTTGCACTCCTGGTCCTAATGTGTCATGTTTCCTCTAATGAGGGCCAGTACATTGCATAAACTGCCATTCATCATTTGTGTTTGTGTACTGGGATGACAGTGGACATCGTTGTTGCAGCAGGGATGTCAATGGTGCTCAGGCTTTGCTTGCATACAGTGTGTGATGGAGTTAGAAGTATATGTCTGAGTTCATGTAGGATGCAGACAGGAATATGCTAAGGTCTCATGGAGACCTACTTTTGTTGACTTTGATTAGGCAGTATGCACCTGCTCCCATATGATGAGAGGAAGGGTGCAGGTGCTGTGCATATCCACCTACACTGATGGTGAACCGGGGAGGTTGTTTGCCCTAAACCTGTCTGCAGCAGGTTGCCTACAGCTATGGTGTTTGTGTATGTGGTGTAATTGACCACTATTACAGGGTGGGTTGTGTTGTCACCTCTGAGACTGCAGACATCTATGAAGATGGCCTTGTGATTGCCCTTGGTGGATGTGTCCAATATGTACTCATAGTTAGCTTTACAGTAATCCACCTAGCACCTCATATGGTTATTTAGACAATGGGTGGCTTGCTGCAAAGTTGGTGCCTGCACCTACTCTGACCTGTAAATCTGACATAGCAAGCTATCATGTGTTTTTGCATTGCTGCTGTCCAGCAAAGGAGATTACTCTACTTTGATGGAGACAAGTTTTACAGGTAAGGTATTGCTGAGTCCATACATCTATGCCAGTGGTCATATGGCTGTGTGTAGTAGGCATGGACAAAAGCTCACAACATGGTTGGACACCTAACATGTCAACATGATACTCATGTTTATTCTACTACCCATGTCTCTGTCAGGGCAATGCAACAACCAGTAGCTGTAGAAATCAAACTCTGTTGGATGCACAGAAACTAACATTACACATGTACAACATGTACAGCTTATTTAACTGACATTTGGCATATCATGTCTGTTGTTATGAGGCAGCCAGATGCACCTACTCATACTGACATGTGCACAGGTAATATCTGATATACATTTCTGTTCAATGTCAGTATGGCACACTGTATTCACACCCTTGATGCCCACTTATCCCTCTCCACCTGTTACAGCAAGACATCTGTAGGATGCCACACATACATGGGTTCAATGGGACAAAATTAGTGACACTGTCTTCATATTGTGATAACGCACCTGAGTCATTCGATAGCACAGTAGCCTTTGCATTGACAGACATACCCTGGAGGATATCCAACACTCATATGGCAGGAAGGGAGGAGGAAGGCTAGGAGTGTGGTAGTGAGGGTAGGAACCTTTAATGTTGGCTGTATGAGTGGCATAGGGACAGAGCTAGCTGATAGGATGGCCAGAAGAAAGGTCAATATATTGTGTGTGCAAGACACCAAATTGAAGGGGAATATGGTTAGGTGTATTGGAGGCAGGTCAAACTTGTGCTATCATGGTGTTGTTGGGAGGAGAAAGGGGGTAGGGTTTGTCCTGAAGGAACGGTATACCAAGAGTGTTTTTGGAGGATGACAGGTCTGTCTGATAGAGTCATGTTATGAAGCTGGAAATTGATTGTGTAATGATGAATGTTGTTAGTAAATGCTATGCAAGTTCATTGTGCGATGGATGAGTAAAAGGAATGTGAAGTCATTTGGATGACGTGGTGATGTACCCAAGGGTGAGAGCGTGGTGACTGCAGAAGATTTTAATGGGCATGTTGAAGGGAATAGAGGGGATGAGGAAGTGATGGGTATGTATGGTGTTAAGCAAATGAATGCAGATGGTGAGATGGTAGTGGGTTTTGCAAGAAGGATGGACATGGGTGTGGTGAATACATACTATAATAAGAGGGAGGAGGCTATGATGACATACAAGAGTGGAGGGAGATGCACCCATGTGGAATATATCCAATGTAGGAGGGCCAGTTTGAAGGAGATTAGAGACTTTAAAGAGGTTGCAGGGGAGGATGTAGTTAGGCAGCAGAGACTGTTGGCCCGTAAGATGACATTGATGATCAAAAAGAGGAGCAGTGTGAGGGCAGCACCAAAGATCCAATGGTGGGAACTGGAAAGGGTGATTGTGAGGTGAAGTTCAGGGAAGAGTTAAGCCAGGGACTGGGTGGTAGTGACAATTTACCAAATATCTGGGTAAGTACTACAGAGCTTGTAAGGGAGACAGATAGAAAGGTGCTTGGTGTGACATGTGGATGGAGGAAGGAGTACAAGGACACCTGGTGGTGGACTGAGGAAGTACAGGACAGTATACAGAGAAAGAGGTTGGGGATAAAGGAGTGGGAATGTCAGAGAGATTAGGAAAGTAGACATGAGTATAAGGATATGAGGTGCATGGCAAAGAGAGATGGCAAAGGATAAGGATGAGGCATATGATGACTTGTATGACAGGTTGGACACTATGGAGGGATGAAAGGACTTGTACCGGCTGGCTAGACAGAGGGATTGAGCCAGGAAAGATCTGCAGCAGGTAAGGGTGAAAAAGGATAATGAGGGAAACGTACTCACATGTGAGGAAAGTGTGTTGAGCAGATGGACAGAGTACTTTGAGATGCTGATGAATGGAGAGAATGATAGAGATGGTGGTGTGATGTGGGTATGGTGAATCAGGAAATGTAATGGCTTACCAAGGAGGAAGTAAGGATCACTATGAAGTGGATGAATACTGGAAAGCCTGTTGGTCCACATGACACACCTGTGGTAGCATGGAGATGTTTAGGGGAAATGGCAGTGGTGTTTTTCACCAGACTGTTTAATGATATCTTGGAAGGTGAGAGGTTGCATGTGAAGTGGAGAGAAAGTGTTTGACTACCATTTTAGGAATTATGTTGATGTGCAGAGCTGTAGTAACTACAGAGGGATAACATTAGTCAGTCACATCATAAAGTCATGGGAAAGAGTAGTGGAAGCTAGGTTAAGCAGGGTGGTCATGAGTAGTGGTCAGCAGTATGTTATCATGCCACGTAAGAGCAGTACAGGTGTGATGTTTGCTCTGAGAATGTTGATGAAGTAGTACAGAGAAGGTCAGGAATTGCTTTGTGTCTTTCTTGACGTAGATAAAGCATATGACAGGGTGCCTAGAGGGGAGTTGTGGTATTGTATGAGGAAGTCATGAGTGGCAGAGATATATGTGTTACTGGTACAGGATATGTACAAGGGTGGTGTGACAGCAGTGAGATCTGCAGCAGGAGTGATGGATGCATTTAAGGTGGAGGTGGGATGACATCTGGGATCAGCTGTGAGCCCTTTTTTATTTGCAATGGTGATGGACAGGTTGACAGACAGGATCATACAGGAGTACCCGTTAACTATAATGTTTGCAAATGACATTGTGATCAGTACTAAGAGTAGGGTACAGATGTAGGAGACCCTGTAGAAGGGAAGATATGCTCTAGAGAGGAGAGGAATGAAGTTCAGCAGGACTACAACAGAATATCTGTGTGTGAATGAGAGGGTGGGTAGTGGAATGTTGAGGATGCACAGAGTAGAGTTGGCAAAGGTGGATGACTATAAATGAGTGGGTTTAACATTTCAGAGTAATAACAACTGTGGAGGACAGGTGAAGATGAGAGCACAGGCAAGACAGAGAGGGTGGAGAAGAGTGTCAGTACTTATTTGTGACAGGCAAGTACCAGTAAAAGTGAAAGTGAAGGTCTACAACAGGGCAGTGAAAGCAGCTATGTTATATGGGTGGGGGAGAGTGTTATCGACAAAAAGGCAGGAGTCAGAGTTGGATATGGCAGAGTAACAGATGTTAGGATTTGCACTGGTTGCGACAAGGGTGGACAGGAGTAGCAATGTGTATATGACAGGATCAGCCTATGTTGAACGGTTTTGAGACAAAGCAAGAGAGGCAAGATTACATCAGTTTGGACATGTGCTGCAGAGGGATGCTGAGGATATTGGGAAAAGGATGGTAAGTAAGACGCTGCCAGGTAAGAGGTAAAGAGGAAGGCCTCAGATAAGGTTCCTAGATGTGGTGAGAGAGGACATGCAGGTGGTTGGTGTGACAGAGCGGGATGCAGAGGACAGGCAGAATTGGCAACAGATGATCCACTGTGGTGACCTTTAACAGGAACAGCCAGAAGAAAAAGAAGGAGATCTTGTAATGCTAGTCTTCACAGATTTGCCAATGATTTGCCAGATGTAACACAACTGTATGAGTAAAGGACTACAAATATGAAGGACACATACGGTCAGTGTGTATAATACTGGACATTTTAATGGTATGAGCTCAGTATATCACATGCAATTCAACATACTCATGTACAACAGTACTTTACTATGCAAGTACCATGTATATGTCTCTCACATTTCTGAGACAACCAAATATATATGGTTGGATTCACAAGTAAGATATGGATATGTACAATATGCCAGTAGCTGGCCTAACATTGTCACGGTCAGTATTGTTTAACACACACTGCAGTAGTAATCATATGTGAGCCATCCTTTCCTGAGGTTACTCAGGGACCTGACCTATGATCTGTGTCACTGCAGACAGACCCAGATGATATGGCCATAGGCTCTGCTCAGCAGTATATCAGTAGGACACGTCTTGTTGAGGCATACATGTTAAGTTGCTATTTCCCCTTCTTACATTACCCCTACTGCAGTCCATTACATGCTTACTTGTTTGACATACCTGTTTGTTTTATTCAAGTGTAGGTGATTTTGTCCTGCTTGGCTTTTCTTTTTCTTATTGATGTTTTTCCCTCTCTCTCAAGGATGGAAGTTGTACATCTGCTTTGCATATGCAGTAGCTTCCCATTTGCAGGTAATGTGCATTAGCAGCTGATGGCCTGTGCACCAGTTGGTGTCCCCCTCTTGATAATTGCATGCAGGACAGCTGTGCTGTTATTCCTTTAGCCAATGGCATGGAAACACACTCCTATCATTGAGTATGTCATGTGAGTCTTGGCCCTTTTCCTTGCCAATGAGGAGGACTTCATGGAGGTGTGGTGAACAACAGCATTACAGAGGGTATTTGGAAATACTTCTTACAACCAAATCTGTGGAGACAGGCCAACAGACTGGGGGAGGATGTTTCAGACATAGGGAGAGAATGTAAGCATTGCTGTTATACATTTGGATTAATGTTAGTCTAACAGGGTATGTGTGGACATGACGTTCTTGGGAGATTTTAACTCTGACAGTGTTATGTGTTTGACATAATTCTCACCTGTAGGGCTATCCACAGAATGGCCAGAATTTGGATTCCTATGTTTGGTGTGACCCTCAGACATTTTTTGTCTTTGGAAAATCAGTAACTGCTGACATCCATTTGTGTTTCTGACCTCATATCCCTCAGAAAACCCTCTTACAACAGCAACATTCTTAGTTTATAGCAGCAATATTTCAAATATGCCCATTTTTGGGCCTCTGTTCCACAATTTTGTCCAGGTGTCATGCAGTAAGAGATTGACAGGTATGGTATATGACTATTTAGTGGCTACATTCCTGACATTATCTCAGTGATGTATCAGACTGCCATACATGTTATATGGAAGAGGCCTTATACATGAGGGGAAAGCCTTGTCATTCTGTGGGACTCTGTACAGTTGAGAGGTCTGTGTATTTCTGGCAATTGTTGACAGACTGTCCAGATTGTGTAACAGTGTGTTGTGTCAGTGTTATTTGGCCTGTGTAGGGAGAAGGGCAGATGTGTGTGTTTTCGCTCCTTTTCTATTTGCCTGTGCATGCTGCTCCTGTTTCTGGTGGTCTGTTGGCTGTATATGTTTGTAGGGGCAGACTGAGACATGTCCCATACCACAGTCAGGCATCATACTACATTGTGAATTGGGCCAGTATATGTGGGGGTAGTGTGTGAGTGGCAAACATGTTGAGATGTTTTTGTTCACACAGTCCTTATACTGTACCATTCCTTTAGCTTACTGATATGTCACCACGACTGTGGCTGAATTGGTTGTGGGTATGCACTTTCACACTGGTGTTTGTTTTTCAGTGCTGTGACATCCCTGTAGTGCCTGATATATTTGCCAATACATGTCTAATCCCCCCTAGCAGATTTGGGTTAGTGTTGTGTCAGTCTGACTATAGTTTGGACAGTGCTTGGTGACATGCTTAGTTAAGTGTAGTTTCCCTGAGAGGTTATGTCCAGATATATGTAGAACCTAGTGTTGCCTGGCCCCCATAAGTGTGCATTTCTGACACATCAGTGGGCTGATGTGAGGATTTCAGTCATTAACTAGTGAGAAGTAATTGAGTGTTGGACTTGTGCTATTTCAGTGAATATATATTATATATTTGGACTGACATGAGGGTGTTACTGCAGCAACTGTGTCAGCTTATCTACTCCAATATTTCAGATATGTCCCTATTTCCCTGGCTTTCTTCACCAACTTTGTCAGGCCTGACCCAAGTTCATTGCACTAAGGGGTTCTGAGCCTACCTCTGGACTGTCTGGATTGTTGCAGTATGTCCAGGTTTATTGCTCATATTTCCGGTCTGTTCCACAAATGCATGCTTTTCATATCCCTCGTAAATCACTGTGAGGATCTGAAGATTTCTGACAGTAAATGATAAGATACATTTCAGTTTCAGAACTCACATCTTTCAGAATATCTACGCTGAAACAAACCCTGTCACTCTGGCAACACTGCATTTATAAGAGCGATATTTGACTTATGTCCATAGTTTGGTCGCATTGTCCCTCCATCTGGACAGCCTTGGGCCAGATTTCTTGCAGTAAGGGGTTGGTAGGTATGGTTGTGAGGTATGACTCCACTACATGTTAGGAACATATATATATATATATATATATATATATATATATATATATATATATATATATATATATATATATATATATATATACACAGAGAGAGAGATATAAAATGTATATTGTATATGTATATCACTATTTATATTATGTATATCTTTGTCCATATATATGGATCTCCATACATATATACATGTGTATATGTATAAATACAAAACCTGACTGATTCTACGGAATTTTTTCCCTACTGTTGAATGAGCATATGTTTGAAAAAGCATCAGTGGTCTCTACAACTCAAATGGTGTTGTGGTACATTTCTCTAACTATGATTTACAGGGCCCCTTGTCTAAGATGTGGCAGGCCTGGTAATTTTGTTGCTCTTACTCCCACTTACACCTGCACTGATTCTTTAAAAGAAAAGAGAAAGGGGTGATAGGAAAATGGTGGAAAAGGGGCACCCAGAGGGAGGAACAATATGACAGATAGCTACGGCTGTGCAAGATGGGTGTACGGAAGGTCCATATCTGTCCCTGTCTTATACAGCAACAGCTATACATTTGTACAGAATTTGGAGGTGAATTTGGATACTCAAACCCCAGAAAAAGGGGTGAGGACAACAGACATGTGTTGTTAAACCTGCTGAGCATTGCTAACCATTGCTCACAGTTCATTCTCATAATATACCCCAAGAATGACTTAATTTAGTAAGTGTATATGATTTCCCTTACATGACATGGCTGTATGTGCTTTTATTACAGTAGCAATGGGTGTAACTATACTGTATGGGACACATGTGTACATGGGTGTTTTCACATGTTATATGCACTCACACATCCATGTTGCACTACACTACCCTAGGTGACAAAAATAACTTACCACATATTTTAATATGAACATAGCACTTTTAACACTGCTTTCCCATGTAAATTCGGATTGCCTGCTGTAGTACTCAAACCATGTATGCTTGCATGCAAAGCTGGGACTCTGACCACTACACTATCTTGGTTTGTGGATTTGAGCTGTATATTTTTATTTCGCACCTAATAGATATTATTATTATATTACTATATTAAAGGGAGAGTATTGAGGTTTTTGGCCATGTCATTGAGGACTGCTGTCATGACATGATGACATACATTTCAGTTTCAGACTTGAATCCTTGTGAGCATTAATGCTAATGCATAACCTGCCAGATTTTCACAGAATGGCCAGATGTTTGGACCATACTTTTGTTCAGTTCCACAATGTGCTTTTTGTCTGGTAAATGATAGTGATGATAATTGTCTGCTGAAACACACTGTCACTGTAACACGTCTTCATTTGTAACAGCGATTTTTTGAGAGGTATGGTTCTGAGGTATAACTGCACTACATGTATACATACAAATATCTATATACATATATATATATATATATATATATATATATATATATATATATATACAGTCAGTCAGGAGGAGAAGGAAACCACTTGCACCACACAACCAGTCTCACATAGACCAATCGCACCAGTAAACAAGACACATAAACTCACAAAAACATACTCGGAGGCTCTAAATAAAAATCTGCCAAAGCAACAGAGACCTCCAAAGCAGACATCCAAGCAACCGCTACCCCACAACAGCTTTCACATATCACATACTTCACAAAGTCAGTGTGCCACGCAGTCGCAGACCCTAAGGCTAAATAACACACCTAATACACTAGTAATTGGAGAGTCTATTGTCAGGCACACTGACGTCCCACTCACCAGACTGAACAAGGAAAAGGTCACTGTGAGCTGCCTGTCAGGTGCCAGGATCTGCCACATAAAACAAGCACTCAGGTCACTCCACAGCAGGTACAAATATGACTCTGTCATAGTCCATGTTGGTGTGTATGACCTGAGATGTACCTCCCTGGACTACATGAAAAGAGACATAGAGGAGCTCACTGATCATGTAGCCCAGGCCGGTATGACCCTGTCCCTGAGTAGCATCTTACCCTCACCAAGAATGATGCCACAGTAAAAAGACAAAATGATCAATTTTAACAATTGGCTAAGCTATTGGTGTCATTCAAAGGGGATCCAGTGTCTGTCAGCCTGGGATGACATGCTCGACAAGCCACGTTGCTTCACCAGGGATGGCTTGCACCTGTCACCCTTAGGCTTTCAAATACTGGCTAAGGCTCTTGCCACCCCCATAGTGCCTTTTTTAGGCAAGGCTCAAAAGACATACCCACCTCCATAGACAATACCAGAAACAAAAAACTAAGGGTAATGCTACTCAACGCCAAAAGTCTAAACCTCAAGATGCACACACTCGAGGCACTCCTCAGTATGGAGAAAATTGATATCTGTGCAGTAACAGAAACCTGGTTCAAGGCCCCAGAGAGCACCCCAGCACTACCAGGATTCAACTCATACTATTCTTTTTGGCCCCAGAACTTGGACCGAAATACTAAAGGTGAGGAAGTATCCATTTTCGTCAAGGATACACAAACCTCAAGGTTAGTGGCACTGCACGAGGCAGCGGAAACCATCCATGTGCAACTAACCATAGGTAAAACTGCTTTTCAGTTTGTAGCCTGCTACAGATCACCCACCTTGTCTCAGGACCCCCACTTAGCATTCCTGAGAACATTTGAGAATATAAAGGTCTCACCAAATACCATGATATTGGGAGATTTCAACTACCCAAATATTGACTGGGAAAACTACTCAAGTCCCAACTCTTTCGCCCAACAGTTCCTGGAGTCTACAAACTCAAATGCCATGGAAAAACTGGTCACCACTCCCACAAGAGGGGACAACATATTATACTTGGTCATCACCAACATGGGGGCTACATTTTCCACAACAGAGGTAAACCCCTTGTTTGTAAGATCAGACCATAAACTAATCACAATGGACATCCACATCCCGACCCCACCCCCAGCCAAGGAAACCACTGTGAAAAATTTCTCAAAAGCAAACCTCACACTTCTCAAGACCGAGGTGAAATGTTTCAAAGCACCCGGGCTAATGGAAAATACTACCCAAACTGCAGAATCCTTTACAAATGCACTCTATGAGCACCTACAGGAATGCATGGATCATGTCATCCCAAGTAAAACTAAGAATCACTCCTCCAAAAACAGGAGACCAGTCTGGTGGACTCCGGCCATAAATAAGCTATATAACAGAAGGAGGAAACTATTACATGATAAGGCAAAATCCCAAAAAGGGAAGGTATCCCTGATCAGTACTAGCAAGAAACTTTGATCCCTCATAAAATCATCAAAGGCTAGCTTTGAAAGAAAAATCATCAAAGACTCTAAAGATAATCACAAGGTGTTCTTTAGCTACATCGAGAATCTGGGTGGCAACTCTCAGATCTGCTCTGAGCTTATGCAAAATGCCACAAAATACACTGAACCCACAGACATTGCCAACATCCTGGTGGACAGGTTCAGTGCAAACTTTACCCCCCCCAAAAAAGAGCCAGTGTCTATCCCAGAAGAATGCAGTCCCCCAGACATCACAGACACACAGGTGAAAGCAGCCCTCTCCAAGGTAAAAAACACAGCATCAATGGGACCAGATGGTATCCCGGGCTGCATCTTACATAAGCTTCAAAATGAACTAAACCCTCACATAAATTCACTGTTCCAACTCAGCCTTACCACAGGTTATGTACCCAAAGAATGGCATACAGCAACAGTGATCCCGCTCCACAAAGGTGTCGCCACAATGGATCCCAGGAGCTATCGCTCTATAAGCCTGACTAGCTTGGTCTGCAAGGCTATGGAGCACATCATCATCATGGATCTCATAAACAAAGACATTGGGAACCTCCAAACACTGGACCCTACCCAATTCAGCTTTGTTAAAGGCAGATCTTGCCTCTTAAACCTAGTTGACTTCTTTGAAATAGTAACCAAAGTCATAGATGAGGGAAAGGTAGTCCACACAGCCTACCTGGACCTCGCATAGGCCTTCAACACAATACCCCACTCTGGCATCATAAATAAGCTTACCAGCTTAAATATTAACCCATATGTCACAAGATGGGTTGCAAACTGGCTCAGGGATAGAACTCACATGGTGAGAGCCGTGGGTGCCATGTCCAACTCTAAACCGGTTACAAGTGGCATCCCACAGGGCTCAGTCCTGGGACCCCTCTTGTTCAGTATATACTTCTCTGAGGTACAGGCAAACACGGGAGGACTGTGGCTTACCAAGTTTGGAGATGATTGCAAACTGGGAGCCATAATCGACTCACCGGCTGACACAAGCATCCTCCAGAAGGGCCTTACGGAGATGGATACCAGGTGTCAGAACCATGGCCTCAAGCTAAATGCCAAAAAGTGCATAGTCATCCCCTTTGGAAAAACAAAGTGCCCACAAACTACCACATAGGAGGTAATCCACTAAGTACGGAAGAAGTAATTAGGGATCTGGGGACCCAAGTAGATAGTAACTTCTCCTTTGACAATCACATTGCAAAAGTGGTTAGAAAAACCTTCTATATAGCTCACCTAATCACAAAAGTGTTCACATCTAGATCAAGAGAGGTCATTGTGCCCCTCTACTCATCGCTCATCAGGCCCATGATTGAGTACAATGCTCCATTTGGGATGTACCTTGCCCAATACCTGCAACAGCTGGAGAGACCTCAAAAATACCTCACCAAGAGGATTGTGGGCCTCAAACAGATGCCCTATGCAGCTCGAATAAAGAAACTCCAGCTCTACTCTGTTGCTTACCACCTACTCAGAGATGATCTCTGCCTGACGTACAAGGTCATGTCTAACCCAGAATTGTTGTTCATGCTCCACCTCAAGAAAACCAAATCCATTAGAGCTACACAGTCCAGGGATTTAAACCTTAGCACAATAATAAATAGGACATGCTGGAAGGATAGATTCATATCCCAAAGGCTTCCCTCACTCTGGAATAGAATCCCAGTCCATATTAGGCAGAGCCCCTCGCTGACCCTCTTCAAGAGAAATCTTGATGAGTGGATGGGAAATCGTAAATTTACTCCCGGGATCACTTCTATGGCCCTGCTGGATAGAGGCTCAGGAATCTAGTCTAAAATGGAGGTGAAAGCCAACACATTCTGGCTAGGCTTATAAATGCCCTAGAGCAGATAGTCTAGTACCTACCTATGAACCTATGAACCTATATATGTGTGTGTTTGTGTGTGTGTGTGTGTGTGTGTGTGTGTGTGTGTGTGTGTGTGTGTGTGTGTGTGTGTGTGTGTGTATATGTCTATATACAACACACAAAAGGCTCCACAAAGCTTTCTCCCTAATGTTGTATGCCTCTATTGCATGATATGTTTGACATGCATCTGGAGCATTTCTCCCCAAGCCTCTACTGCAAATTGACTTTGTTCCAAGTCGGACTTTCCTGGCAAACAAGTGTTAAATAAATAAATAAATAAATAAAACAGCATTAATTCCTACAGCTCAGATGGTGTAGTGGTACATTCCTCTGACTGTAGTGCTTAGTGGCGTGATGTTAAGTTACCTGAATGCAGGATATGTTTATTAAAGCACTACAACTTTTCACAGCTCACATGGTGAAGTGGTATTTTGCTGTGATTGTAGAAGACAGCATCCCAGGTTTGAGACTTGGCAGGACTGACTATTTTGTTGCTGGGAAGAACAAGGTCTGATGGATACAGACTGATTAAGGCACATTTAAGCATATTATACTTATAATGTTATATTTAAGCAATAATCCACAGCTGGGTGTGTGTAATGCTGGATTTACCCATGGTTGGTGTGGTTTGGTCATTTGGGCAAAGCTCAAGTGACCAAACAAAGCCAATCGTGGGTAGATCCAGCATTGCCCACACCCAGTTGTGGGTTATTGCCATTATACAATGACATTATTTAAGAAAAACAATACTTACCTTTCTTAAATAATGTCATTGTAAAATGCCTCCATGCTGCCCTTCCATGGTTTTCAGGTATCCTGGGGCATTTTTGATATACTGCACATGCGTAAGAGACGTGTACCCACACTTATGCAGTACATCGGTGCTGTGCAGTGGTAGCAACAGAGATAAGAAGATTTTCATTGCTTTTTTTAATATATCTCGGTATGTTACAAGAATTGAAAGAAAGATCTCCATTGCATTTTTTATGATATCGTGCTGTGCTATACAAGTTCTTCAACTCGTACAACATAGTGAGATATGTTAAAAAACACAGTGGAGATCTTCATTCCTCCATTGCTATCTCTGCAGGAAAAAAAGAACAGGAGATATACAAATAGAAAAAGTCCGGGCAACCAGACGTTTTTCCGTTAGTATACTCTCGGATTTGCAATGGGCACTGGCCAGTTAGCGTACTCGTTTTTGTATGTTAATGGCTAGTCATTGTATAATATATAATACTATTCACATACACATTATAATTTTACGTTTACCTTTCATGACATCCCCTATGTGCTTTCATTACGTTATATTCTTGTGTGACTATACTGTATGGGGCACTTGTGTTGATGTGGGGGTTTCACATCTTTTCTACATTGACATCTCCCTTTTGGAACTGCTACACTAGCCTGGTTGACAAAATAATAGTTGATACATAATTTAAGTTTACTAAAATAATTTCAACACTACTTTCTCATGGGAAAATAAGCTGCCTGTGTTGGGACTCAAACCATAAAGGCCTGCATGTAACCCTTTGAACCGCCACATTATCTTGGCTTAGAGTTTTCATCTGTCTATTTTCATTTAGGTCCTATGGGATGCTTAAGCTATGCCAAGGGGACAGCCATAATGTACACACCCACTTAGCTACACTTAAACATTCCTTAGATATTACAAATAAGTATATATTATTATTATATTTGTAGGTTATATGGGTGTGTATTGTAGTGTTCTGACATCTACTTGGGACTGTATTCATGAAACAGTGGCATTGATTGGGCTTTCCGGCTTCTATGTGTGTTTTATGTTGATGCATGACATGTTCTCTATCAACTTTGTGTATAGGTGGGGCTGTGCTTGTGCTTTTTAACTGCTTTTTAACTGTTGGGGGATTTATCCCATTATGTAAGCATTTGCACACATTTCCTGCTTTTGCAGGATGCAGAAGTGCTGTACGACACTTTAGCAACACAGAGTGTTTGTCGCAGAAGCTGTGACACACCCCCTGTATTGCTTTTCTCTTGCCGTTTTAATTTCAGTGTCCACAGACACTGAAATGAATTTATATTTCAGTGTCTGTGGACACTGAAATGAATTTATATTTCAGTGTCCGTGGACACTGAAATGCTGGCATAATATTAGAGCAAAGCTCTAATATTATACCAGTATGGCTTAGAAAGTGCCATACGGCACTTTCTGAGCACAGAGGGCTGTGTTTAGTGTCCGTACACTGCTCAGACACAACCCCTGCACCCATACATGGATCATGTCCATGTAGGGAATGCAGCAGCCCGATCCGCTCAGTGCAGGAATAGCACTATTCCTGCACGGAGTTTAATGAATCCTCAGGTAGGTTATCAGTCTGCAGACTGTTACTAGTCTAGCCAATAGCCAGAGGTAAAGATCAAACCATGTACCTTGAATCTGTTATGTAAAGACCTTAACCATTTTGCGAATTCACCTCATATAAGGGGGGGGTAAAGAATTCAAACCCTGCATCCTTGCCACAGTACATCTCAGTATTAACTTACTGCCCTAAATGAAAAGGCCTTCTTTTCTATGAACACCAAATACCAATGAACAACATTTATTCCAATTTTCACTTTCTTTTTCACTCCCAACCTTATGTTTCCCATCATGTCCATGTCAATGTTTTTAAAATACTTCCCAGTCATAAATATTTCTGAATAATGTCCAAAAACATGTATTTTTCTTACAGTCCAAAAAAACAATGTTGTGATGTCTTTTCAGTATTGCAACAATTATGCATTCTTTGTTCTATCACTTATATTTATGTTACTTTTCACTGGTGGGATGTCAGACACAAATGCCACAGAAAACCATTTGCTTCCAAAAAGATAACAAATCGTTTCTGCCTTTTCCTTATTGCTTTTTTTGTATTCACCCTCCATTTTTCCCAAGGATAAATATTAACAGTTTGCTTTCATTGTTTTTATATCATTTTGTTTATTTCCATCTCTACTTCAGTGGTATCAATTATCCATGGGGCAGATTCAATAAAGCCTACACAATCCGTTAAGATCATATGAGCATCGTGCCATGATGTGCACACAATAGCGCACTGCTTTGTATTCAGTTAACATCTTACTGGGCATGTAGAACCACGCAAACACAGTAAACACCCTGGTATGCTAATTACAGCATAACATCTGAATTGTATGCTAATCAACTAATCTAAGATGGAGAAGCTATTCAACAAGCTATAAAGCAACTGTGTAGACTCAGTGCTGGTTTTCTCTGTAAATTCCAAAACATATTGGAATACATCTGAAAGGAGCCTACACAGAAACAATGTTAGTGGCTGCTGTAGCTTTAAATCATGTGTATGTGCAACATGCTGACATCTGTGCTGCTGCTGCTGCTAATAGACCAAGGCCAAGAGGGAGAGGGGTTTCTAGACCCCGTCTAATATTTCATGATCTGCATGAGGTGGAAATTGTAGAGTGCTACATGGTAGACAGGGGCACACTACAGGAACTCTGCAACCTCTGGCATCCTCAACTCAGACCAATTGCAAACTGAGATGAACCAATACTGGTGAAGACAAGTGTATGTGTAGCACTTTTAATTTTAATGACAGGGACCTTTCAGAGACCAACAGGGGACATGTTGGAGGTGTTACAGGCATCAGCATCCAAGATCCTACATCAATTCCTGAATGCTATGCTCCAGCATGCCAGTGGCAACATATATTTTCCCCATACATCTGAGGACAGGGCCACAAATATGCAGGAGTTCCACCGTATAGCAAACTACCCTGAAGTACTGGGTGCCATAGAGTGTGCACATATAGAAATCAAAGCACCACCCGGGAAACAGGGAAAGGTGTACATAAATAGAAAGGGCTTCCACTCCATTAACTACCAAGTTGTGTGTAATGCTAAGGGAGTCATTTTGAATGTGTGTGTTGGCAACCAAGGCAGTTAACATGACTCAAATATCTGGCTCAACTCCCAACTATATGAGATGTTTACTAGGGTTTATATCCTACAGGTCATTTACTGGGGGGGTGCAGGTTAAACACTGGAACCATAGCTGAAGCCACTCATCAGAAATGTACACACACCAACTGGAGAATGCTATAATAAGGCACACGTTCAAACAAAAAAATCATAGATTATGGGTGTGGGCTGCTGAAGTTGTGCGTAGATACATCTGGGGGAGCCCTGCAGTACAATCCATGTACATGTACTAAATGTTTACCATCTGTGCCATGCTTCATAACATCATCCTGAGGAAACAGCTTCAGCAGGATCAGCAAGGGGAAGGGCCACACATCCCACCACCACTGGCAAGTTCACTACAGCCACATGCAGATGAGGAGTCAAAGGGGGAACCAGTAGTGGTTGCTGTAGGTGTAGGCAGATATAGGTGTGCTCAATATGGCCTTGAAATGGCCAAGAGGCAATGCATAGCACACTCACTCAGCATCTAAAGGGCTAAAATCGTCACTCTATGCACATGCTACATTAATGTCAGGCGATGCTCTCTTAATTTACCTACCAATATAATGACTGTGTTCTCTTAGATCAGACAGAGTCAGCCCTGAGCTAAAACTGTATCAACTGCTGGATGCACAAGGTAAGTGCTGAACTTAGAATATTAAAAAAATGTTTATTGATGCAAATGAATGGCATATCCTTGCAAACTGTTACTTAGTAATGTAAGAAAGCAAAAGGTGATTGATTTTTACAAGAATGACTTCAACATGTGACAGTGACTTATGTGAATACTTGTCCTCTATCAAGTAATAAGTCTTAGGAGGTATCAAACATTCACACATTCATTCCTCTCAAAAGTACAGATTGTCACACGATAGCCTCCATTTGGCCTCATACTTTTGTACTGGCAAATTGCGAAAGAGAAAAGTTAGAAATTATTGACACGCTGCAGTTTCAGATTTCATATCCCTCAGAAAAATCTTAAAAATACTGCTGAAAAAACTGATTCTATCAATTTTCTAATTTTGTAAGACCAAAATATTTAAAATTTCTTCCTATCGTTCAGCTTTTGTCCCACTTTTATTTATGGCTTTGTCCAGCTTTGTTGCCGTAAGAGTGCTGGAGCCATGTACACATTACAAAAACCAAACAGCAGTACAATTAGCAAAACAGCATCACAAACACAGATATACTATGCACTAAGCCAGCTATGCAGACAAAAAAAACTTATAAAAGAAAGACATGGCACAGTTATCATCATTTGCACAGGGTGTTGTGTGGGTGGTGCAGGAAACCAAGGTTGACACATAAGGTAAATGTGTGTGAGTAAGAAAGAGAAACAGGCAGATATTTGGATAATGTATCAAATGGCCACTGAAACAGAATGAGCATTAAGCCTCATGACTGACCCATGTAACTGCCATGTGTGTGTGTGTGTGTGTGTGTGTGTGTGTGTGTGTGTGTGTGTGTGTGTGTGTGTGTGTGTGTGTGTGTGTATGGCACTCCAGGTGAAAGTGGTGTGTGAATGTCTGCAAGAACACAACCAAGATCTGTGCTAGCTCTATGTCTTTTATGTCAGACAGGTGTGAGCCATGCATAGAAGAGGTGGAAGTTCATAGATGTCATATCTGACCACAAGAACTGGCTCTGCCAGGAGTTGCACTTCCATGTCCACACCAAAGACAGATGCACTGCTGCCACCTGAATGTGACTGATGTCTACTGAATGAGCTTTTCTCACTAGTATGCCCAGGACCACAACCCCATGGCCGGCCATGTCTGAGTATGGACACCTGATCCACTGATGGAGCAGCGGAAGAAGTGCCACTACAAGGGCATGATCTGGCTTGGCCACATTGGTTAATATCAAATGATGTGGCCAGCCTATGCCCACGTGGATGACATCCCCATTCTCAGCAGACATTCCATTGCTTGTTCCAATGTTTATTCATCTGATGCACTGAATCGTCAACATGGTTGAGGTTGTCACGCATGTCAGCCTGTGCCACATCTACAACCCTAAGCAGTTCCTCGGAAGCCTTATTGGAATGTGCTGCATCTCCATGATGGCCCTAAACATACATTGAGTGGCATAGAAAGGCACCTGAATCAGGTGGAGGATAGCCAGCAGGCCTCCTCCAAGCAACCCAAACAACCTTCTTCTGTAGCACCTTGCCCACACTTTAGCTGAGGCCAGAGTCAACAGGCACTGAAACCGCAGTAACCACACTACCGTGGTCAAGTGTCTCGACCTACATCTGTCCAATATCTGAGGGCTCATTGGAATGGGTTTGCTTAGGCCTACTGGCTGTGTTCAGTGGAATTGCAGGTGATGGCAAAATGTGAATCTCAGTTTCAGATTCAACCTCTGTATCCCCCTGACTGTGCCTGGGTTTGGCCACCACCATCATCAGGGTCTGCTGATACTCTGACTTCAGGTGGTAAAGAGACCTACACTTCTACTGTCAGGATCACCTGTGAAAATAAGCAACTTTGTCCTTTTGAGACAGGCATCCCAGCATCTTCTCTCCAATATCCAATGATGATGTCAGCCACTATAAATTGTCCTTCTGTCTTATAGAGCTCACACTTGTGTCATAGTGTTTGCATTACCTACTGAGTTCTGTAACCTGTGTCCTTAGGTAGGGGTTCTAAGCTCACTGCAGTCAACTGGTGCTTGTGTGTGTGTGTGTACTTGCTTGATATTCGAAGGATCATTTTATACCTGCACATGGGATACTACTAGTGCTATCTTCCTCTCACTAGATTCTGCTGATGTCATCAGTTCTAAAGTATTCTCCGAAACAATAAAAGCTAGAAATGTGCTCTGACACTTCTGTAAAGTACTGTGCTCTCCAACTAGGTAGTTTTAGGATATGTCATACCACAGCTTTTTATAACACTCCCTGAAACATTATGTTGTAGAGTACAGTAACTATGATATCCTATGTAATATGCACTCTGACAGTATTCAAGACAAACTCATACTGTGGCAGTAATAGTAACTACTGGGTTTGTAAGATACTTTAACTGCACATATATGTGTTCTACTCTCTCAGCAAGCTACTTGCATATCTATATATACAAATATCACTTATGAGACAATTTTACACAGGGATGTAATTCCACATCCATATCCTGCAGTGCTTGCAACATGTTCTCCTCAGTATACAATGATGCTATCATACTCCATATACTGCAATGTGACAGTATTACAGTCAGACGTATGTGTTGTTGATACAGTGACATTGCATGGCATTCATATGCTATGCCTACAAAGGAGTAATGTTTCCATCAGGCCCAGTATACTGCTGTCTATTTGGTTGTTGGTACATTATGGTCATTGTGTGATCTTTGGAATAGCTCTTCATTTCACTGCCACTTTGGGTACCATTCATGTAGCCCCAGATATCTTCCTTTGTCCTCTGCCCACATGACATCTTTCCTGCATAGGAGGGAAGCATGTCCTCATGTGAAATATGCATACACACATCATAAAGCAGAATGCTTCCATGATCCTATGCCAGACATCCCCAAACCTATGCATGTGTGATTGCTATGTCTGTCATGGTGTGGTGCATGTCGCATATGGACAGTGGCAAAATGTAATGCTATCCAACAAAAATTCACATATGCACAATAGTCTTACTGTCTTCCATAATATACATATAGGCACCATTACTTTCATTTTATAATGATGGCTAGGATTTCATGTGATGTTGGCCATCAGGCTAATAGTGTCCTATGACCCTATGATCACTTGACATGTCAATCTTGCTGTCATTGACATACGCTATGTTGAGGTGTGGCTGTACAGTATGGCTGCAAGAGGCCATTAGAATCTGTGATATGAGCTACTGTATTGATGGCCATTTCTGACATCACATTAGATGTTCCTTCCATAACAGCTGTAGTAATGTGCCCTTGAGAACTGTTGACATATGTTCATATTTTCATAAGAGGTTACTCTAGCAGCCCTAAAGCCATTACAAGCCTAGCCATGTTCATCACAAGTGGACTACTTGTCCTTATTAGGTGGATGTAATTCTCAGAGTTATTCTATAGTCAACACTGACTACCCCTGTCCATGTGAGACATAGGTGCCACCCCCGGGGTGATTATTTGGTTTCCCATCCATTTGTCTAGGTTGTGCTTGAATAGTCAGTGAGAAGTTCTGCTTCACATGATTTGGAAGTTTAGATTGCCATTAGATTTGTGGATTTGCAGCATTTCCATCAGTTCAGGGTCAGAGCTTGCCCTGTAGGCCAGGCACAAGTTACCTTTTAGAAGCCAATACAATACAGAGTGCAGTGACAGGACTTTCAGTCTATCCACTTTCGTCATGGTTTGGAAACCCTGTATTTCCTTGTTGAGAAACCCCCTGTGGTCTCTGCAACCACTACAGGTGTTTGGTGAGTACATTGGTGTCATAACATCTTCAGACCTGGATGCGATGCCCATACTTATTAGGTGCCTTTGTTTCAGGTCTAACAACACTGGGATAGAGATTAAGGGTGTTGTTATCAATACATTGCTTAGTTAGCAACCTTGGACGTTATCAGGTACCAGTGAGACTGTGTTTTTAACATTGAAAACTGCATATATGACCTTATCTCTAGAGATACATGGCAGAGGACTGTTGTCAGGTATGCTTTGGGGTATGACCTGTGGGTCCAGGGGGTTGCAGTTGTCACCAAATCTGTCATCTGGCAGGTTGGATTTCCTCCAGTGCAGCTTCATGTTTTGACTCTTACCATTAAGCAGCAGACCTTTGAGTTTGCCTCCAGTGGATTGTAGAACATCAGAATTAGTTTTGATTTGATATTGCTTTTAAAAAGACACTGCGGGGGAGGCAAGTGCCATTGTCAGGATACGGCAGGCTAGAGAACACGGGTGCAGACCACCACTGGCAAAGCAGCGTGGCCTGTCAACTATCTAATTCTAGGGTGATAGATACTGGATCCCACTGGATTGACACCAGAAGCTGTCAACTGTTGATGTTGAACATTTAGTTGTTTGTACTGTGGCATCCTCCTGTGTGCAGGTACATTCTACATATATATTCACTGTACTGTCCATACTGTATCATGTTGATATGTGATTAGTGTTTAAGCTACAGCTGTCTTCACTGACATCATCTGCTGTACATTACAATTTTTCACCTGTCCTTTCCAGTGTTCATTCCTACAATTCATCTGTGTGTCCAATTCAATAGACACACTTCCCCTAAGTGTTTATTTATAATGCAGTCTGTGTAACCTTAATGCAGTCTGTGTACCCTTACTGAATATTTACAAAACTTTTATTTAGTATGCCTGACACAGGTTTCCACAATAGTCTGTACTGCATAAACTTACATATAATATGTTGGAACTACATACATTGCTTTAATGATAACAATGGTAATCATAATGGCATTTTGAGCAAACATGCTGACCTGGTTTGCCATAGGTAAACAGGTTTACATGTCTGCTGTTCTCCGTCTTGGTTTGCACTGCTTCTCATCACACTAACTTGCAAACTCCATGTAGGCTTTGCGCGAAGCCTACATGGAGTTTATTGAATCCCAAGGGTAGTGTTGTTTGTGTGTGTTTGTGAATGATTTTTGTGTCTGATTCTGTCTTAGGTAGTGGTAGTGTTAAAGGTTTTAATGACGTAAAGATGTAGGGTTGGGAGAAGGGGGCAGCATTAAGGTTAAGGTTAGCAGCCATTATTATTGTCATTAAAACCTTCCTATAAAACAGCTGCAATTTAGGCATATTTGAGGCTAGTGTTACAGGGGGTTTTACTTGTAATTTTGTAATTTCAGAAGAGGAAATAGTTTTCATCTCTCAATATTATTGTTTTCAGTTTTGTTTTTGTTTGCTCTTGTGTAATGATAAAAGTTATTTTGTGGGTGTTTTACATTCAATATTAGGGTGGTTTGGTTATCCACAATAGACCCATACATATATATATATATATATATATATATATATATATATATATATATGTGTGTGTGTGTGTGTGTGTGTGTGTGTGTGTGTACTATATATCTGGGTCCGCTTCAGATGAGGGAATACTCATTTGAACAAAACCCGTATAACCAGGATGATGTTACCGAAAGGCCAAATTAATGAAACTTTAAAAGAACAAAATCCAAAAACCTGAAAAAGTCGCTGACCTGCAGTCTGTTGCAGTAGTAGCTACCTAGATGGAAATATGCCTTTTTCTACAAGGCAGTGCAATCTAGAAGTTGGTATACTTAAGTAGGGGGGGCAGAGCCCATAACATGCGGGGGTGCAGGGGAGATGCCTCCCCTGCAAAAATGATGTTGTTCCAGTTTTGTCATGCTGCTTTAATGTACTGTAAAATTATGGGGGAAGGGGTTAGTAGTGGTATAGTGCTGGAGCCATGTATGATGGGTTTTTGTGTGTCTTTGTTTCCTGACAGTCAGGCTTTTCTGGTAAGTGATTTTCGGGCTTTTGGATTTTGTTCTTTTAAAGTTTCATTAATTTGACCTTTTGGTAACTTCATCTCGGTTATATGGGTTTCATTCAAATGAGCTGTTGCTCATCTGAAGCAGACCCGTACACACACATATATATATATATATATATATATATATACACATATATATATATATATATATATATATATATATATATATATACATATACATATACATATATATACACATATATATATTTATATACACACACACACACACACACATATTTATATATATATATATATATATATATATATATATATATATATATATATATATATATTATATACAGGGTCTATATTAAAAGAATGAATAATCAAAATTTTGAACGCTCAGATGAGCAAAAATGCAGCAACTCAAAAATGTTTTTGTGGGAGTTGCACCCCCCCCCCACTAAATATATATTCTAACTTAGACATCACACTACAGTGAAGAAAGGGCAAATATTCTGATCTTCACTGTACTGCGATAAAAAAAAAAAAAAAACTCGAGTTACTGCATTTTCTCTCATCTGAGTGCTCGTAATTTATATACATATATTTACATTTATAGGTTTAGTCTCACAGTCATGAAATTCATAATTGTAAAATGCAGGATCCCTGGACAATAATATCGATGTTCAAAATGCTGAAGTCCAGAATGTCTAACAATTTCACATACTGAATCCCCTACCAGTGATCACACACACAGAAACTTTATATATATATATATATATATATATATATATATATATATATATATATATATATATATATATATATATATATATATATATATATATATATATCTACATTGTTTTTTTTTTTTTTATTTTAACATTTCTTGACCAGGAAAGTCTGACTAGGACAGAGCCTATTTTCAGTGGAGGCCAGAGGAAAAATGCTCCAGACGCATGTGTGCATGTATATATATATATATATATATATATATATATATAGATATATAGATATAAATATCTATATATATATATATATATATATATGTGTGTGTGTGTGTGTGTGTGTGTGTGTATATATGGAATTCTTACATTATGTCAACACATCCTAATGTCAACTGCAAGAATGTTCTCAGCAAAAGCCTGACAACAGAAAAGCTGACTCTCAGCTGTGTATGCACAACTAAAAACCCTTGCTACATGCAACCAACAAAAAACAAAATAACATAATTTTTTGGAGAGGTAGGAAGCTGCACTGCACACACCCCTCGCTAAATTTTAAATCACGCACTTCTTGGAGAATGCATTTGTCATCCTTTTTCAGTAATTTTCCTCCTGTTGACGGTAAGGTGTGTTGACTTTTTATAGTAGAACTATATAGACAGATAGATATCTGTATATAGATTTATCGGTTTAGATCTGTACACCTATGTATTTATCTATATAGATCTCTCTCTCTCCCATTTTATAGTGAAAGAGAGAGAGAGAGAAAGATCTCTGACTACTGACTGAAAGCTAATTTAAAATTGAAATATCTGTAAGTCCATTTAGTTATATTATCATTTTGTTGATAGTCTATTTCAATGAATATGATATAGCTACACTTAACCTCCCTGGACTACTTAAAAAGAAACATGGAGGAGCTCTCGGATTATGTAGCCCAGGCGGGTATGACCCTATCCCTGAGCAGCATCCTACCATCACCCAGAATGATACCACAGTACAAGCAGAAAATGATTGATTTCAACAATTGGCTAAGTTTCTGGTGTCATTCTAAGGGGATCCAGTATCTCTCTGCTTGGGATGACATGATTGACAAACCTCAATACTTTGACAGGGATGGCCTGCATCTGTCACCCCTGGACTTTCAGATACTGGCCAAGGGTCTTGCCACCCATGTAGTGCCTTTCTTAGGTGGTGTTTCAAACACCAAATTACCACCGTAACAGCTACAAACAAATGCAATCTGAGGGTCATGCTGCTCAATGCTAGAAGTTTAAATTTCAAAATGCACTCACTCGGAGCACTCCTTAAAATGGAGGACATAGACATTTGTGCTGTAACAGAGACCTGGTTCAAGGCAGCAGAAAGCACCCCTGCACTATCAGGCTATAACTCATTCCACACCTTTCGGCCCCAGAACCTGGACCGAAGCTCCTAAGGCAGTGATGTTTCCATGTTCATAAAGGATGTTCATACCTCCAGACTGGTAGCCCAACATAACACATTAGAGATACATCAGGTGCAGCTAACATTGGCTAAGATAGCAATTCAGATGGTAGCCTGCTAGGGTCTATATTATAACATCAAAATCTACAAAGATCGAATGTTATAATATCGAACCCTAAACACCGAATTCCGCAAACATCAAACAGTCTGAATAGCAATTTTTTTCCCCAGGGAAAAAAAATCTCTATTCCGAGAAACATACACACAACACAAACACACAAAAAACAGCAACCACACACATACACTTAAAATTCTACACCTAAATCTAAACTAAACTTTACATACACTACTAGCTATCCACTTACCTTAACCTGACCCTAACCTTAAGGTCCGTCACTATCACACATTCACCTCACCCGTGCCCTAACCCTAACTCACCTAACCTGCCCCCTAACCTACATACAACCACACACTTACCTGACCCACTCCCTAACCCTAACTCACGTAACCTGCCCCATAACCCTAACCTACATAAAATTGCACACTTACCTGAATCCGACCCTTAACGCTCCAACATATTGAACGCTGAAAACAGCGAAGCCACAGCAACGGCCCACCAAATTCTTTCCCTGGGAAAAAATTTGGTGTCCTGCACCTTCGCTGTTTTCAGCGTTCGACGAAAACTGGTTCGATATTATAACATTCAAACTTTATAAAATTTGATGTTATAATATAGACCTAGCCTGCTATAGGTCCCCAAACATGTCCCAAGACTCACACTCCATGTTCCTAAGCACCCTGGAGAATATTAGGGTCATACCTAACACTTTCATACTAGGCGACTTCAACTACCCCTCCATTAACTGGGAAAACTACTAATGTACCAATACACTTGCCCAACATTTCCTGGAATTCACTAATTCCAATGCCCTGGACCAGCTCGTCTTACCCACACTAGAGGTAGCAACATCCTTGACCTGGTCATTACTAACATGGGCAATCATTGTTTTACACCAATAGTCAACTCCTCCCTGGTTAGATCCGACCACAAACTAATCACCTTGGAAATCCACACCCCTCCCACGCCCACCCACGCAAAGGTAACCACCATGAAAAACTTCTCTAAAGCTCATTTTGGACTCCTAAAAACAGAGGTGGCTAACTTCACGGCACCCATGCAAATGGAGAATAGTTGCATGACTGCCCAATCATATACCAATGCACTGTACAAACACGTATACAAATGCATGGATCTCGCCATACCCAATAGAACCAAGCTGCTCTCCTCCAAAAAAAGGAAGCCAATCTGGTCGTCTCCTGCCATAAACAAACTCTACAACAGAAAGAGGAAACTGATGCAGAATAAGGTGAAGTCCCAAGACTGGAAAAACTCCCTTATCAGCCTCAACAAAAAGTTGAGCTCCTCATCAAATCCTCTAAAGCTAGCTATGAAAACAGAATTGCAGCAGAGAGTAAAGACAACCACAAGGGCTTCTATAGTTATGTAAAGAATCTCTACAGCAATACCCAGATTTGCTCTGAGCTACTGCACAACGGTGCCTCCTATATTGACCAAACAGATATTGCCAATATACTGGCCGACAGATTCAGTACAAACTTTACCCCTTCAAGGACCAACCACAATGCCAGTAGATTGCCAGGCACCCAGTATTACTGCTGCACAGGTTAAAACAAAACTGTCCAAGGCCAAGAATACACCTTGTATGGGACCTGACAATATCCCTGGCTGTGTTCTACATGAACTACAGAGTGAACTGGCACCTCACCTGTGTGCCCTGTTCAATCACAGCCTCACATCAGGCTTTGTCCCTACCAAATGGTGCACTGCCACAGTCATCCCTCTCCACAAATGAGTGACTACAGACCCTGGGAACTATCGCTCCATTAGCCTGATGAGTCTGACATGCAAAGCTATGGAATGCATCACCATGGACCTAATAAACAAGGATATAGGGAATCTCTAAACTCTGGATCCCACACAGTTTGGTTTTCTGAAGGCTAGATCATGCCTGCTCAACCTGGTTGACTTCTTTGAGTCAGTCACCAGAGCTGCGGATGAAGGCAAGGTGGTTCATACAGCCTACCTTGATCTGGCCAAGGGCTTTGTTACCATTCCCCACTCAGGAAACATAGAAAAACTCACTAAGCTAGGCATCAACCTCTATATCACTAATTGGGTTGCAAATTGGCTCACAGATAGAACCCACAGTGTGAAAGTAGCTGACTCCAAGTCAGACTGCCGACCAATCACAAGTAGAGTCCCACAGGGTTCGGTCCTTGGTCCTCTCCTGTTTGGTATCTACTTCTCTGAAGTTCAGACCAACAAGAAGGGAGTCTGGCTAACAAAGTTTACAGACAATTGCAAGTTGGGAGCTACTATTAACTCCCCAAGTGATGCTGACATCCTACAGAAAGGCCTCACTGAGACCAATGACTGGTGTCAGAACCATGGCCTTAAGCTCAATGCCAAAAAATGTGCCATCATCCCCTTTGGGAAAAATCTGGTTCTCATGAATTACCACATTGATGGTAGTCCACTGAACTCAAATGGTGTTATAAGAGATCTGGGAACACAGGTTGACAGCAATCTCTCTTTTTGACCACCACATTGCCACTGTGGTCAGAAAGTCCTTCTATGTGGCACATCTCATTACTAAGGGTTTTGCATCCAGTAAGAAAGAAGTCGTTGTCTCCCTGTACTTTTCCCTCATTAGGCCAATGATTGAGTACAATGGCCCATTTGGCATGTACCTCACTAGACACCTGCAACAACTGGAGAGGCCGCAAAGAGGATCCTAGGCCTTAAACACTTGTCCTGTATGGACAGACTCAAAAAACTCCAACTATTCTCTATCTCATATCGCGTACTTAGAAACAAACTCTGCTTGACTTACAAAACCATGTCTGACCCAGCTCTGTTAGAAATGCTACATCTAAAGAAATCCAAATCCCTCCACACCACATGCTTCAGAGATCTCAACCTCATTACCACAATCAACAGAACATGCTGGAGGGACAGGTTCATAACCCAGAGACTGCCCATGTTATGGAATAGACTTCCCATACATTTTAAGCAAGGAAGTAAATATTGTGGGAAGAAATAGCCAGGGAATTGTTATGGCTAGGCTTGTATAGGCAGTAGGGCTCATAGCCTGGTACAAACCTATGAAGCTATGAACCTATAAGCAAATCACTGGCCCTCTTCAAGTGAAATCTTGATGAGTGGATGGGAAATAAAAAATTCACCCCAGGGATCACTCCAGTGGCTCTACTCGACAGAGGCACTGGGAACTAAGGTCGGGTGGCACAAGGCCAGGGTAATACTATGGGCTAGACTTGTAAAGGCTCCAGGGCCATTAGCCTAGTATATACCTATGAACTTATGAACCTATGTAAATGCAGATGTACAATTAAGTGTAGGTGTAACAGGAACCCATGGGTTGTCTGGTGCTTTGGTTTACCTCTATGTACACATAACTAATATTATTTCTATTTTATGTACTGTTTATGATTCCAGTGAGTGGTATTTTCACTTTTTTTATAGCTTTGTGATCACATTGTTAGTATATTTTAACAAGGGCATGTCGGAGACAAAGCCCCCACTCCCCCTCCCCAACATGTGGGTGCAGAAGGGCATCTTTTTGAAAAATATTCCCTTGGATTATTTTGACTGCATGATGTTTTAGTTATTTGGAATGTGAATACATTGTGTTTATATTTGGATGCAGTGATGAGACTTTTTATGAAATAGACGTTCAAACAGAAGTCCTATAGCTATATACATTTATACAATGATGTGTATGTATATGCATGTATGTAGATATATATATATATATATATATATATATATATATATATATATATATAGAGCTAGAAAGATATAGACATGTGTGTGTGTGTGTGTGTGTGTGTGTGTGACAGGAAGTTATTACACACGTTAAAATGAAGTATACAGGTCCCTCTATAGTAATGATAGCATATTATGACTTTGCATTTGTCTCAGTAATCCAAGGATATTAAATCTAGTATAGCAGTAAATTTCCTTTTTACACATTCCTGGATGTTTAGCTGTTTAACATTGTGCACATCAAACACAGAATGATATTCAGTTTTAGATCTCGTATGTTTTTTATAAAGCCGAAATAGTATATGATCATCTTTTACTGCTATGCTTTTAAGAAGCAAACCTGTTTATCTCATTGACTTAATTGTATTAAAAAATAGATTTATGGTACATCATGACTAAAATTAAATCTGACAACTTTAACATACGTGACCTTTTCTAAAGTGATACCTTGGAACATTGCAGGCCCTGTTACCTTCTTCTTGGCAAGCATCATTAATTCATACTTTCTTTGTCTGTATTTTATTTCTGTTTGTGACCAGTTATGATGTTTAAGTAGGTATTTAAGTTGTAAAAATCAGTCAGTTTCTATTTTGCCATCACATGAAAGCTAAGTCTGTTTTTTGAAGTCATCTGCGTGTTTACTGATCCAGCTCTTCCTTACTTTAGGAAGATATGAGAAAACAAAATTAAATAAGATAGGCTTAAAGCAAGTTCCTATGGGACACCAACTTTTATTGGCAAATTGTGTGAGTATGCACCCTTAACACTTGTCATCTGTTATCTTCTTATTAGCATTTTATTTTTCTCTTGTTTAAATGTGAAACAATTATATTCTTAATAAATTGCAATGAATAGAGTTATGGGATAGCATATAAAAGGCATTTGCAAGTACACCACACCAACTGTTAGTCCTTCATTAATGTCAGTAATGGATATAAAGTCATACAGTTCTGTGAGCTTAGTTTGTTTATTTATTTATGTATTTATTTATTTATGTATTTATGTATGTATGTATGTATATATGTATGCATTCATATTTGTTAACCAGAAATAATCAAACTGAGCTAAAACCCAATTTTAACATAAAAGTTATACAGCATAGGTAATGTAAATCAAATGTACATAGGCATTCTTGAATGAATATACAAAACAAATAGAACACAAATACAACACACCAATAATTAATGTTCCAATAAATACAGCAATGGTATGCCAACAGTTGAATATAAAGTTAAGAATATAAGTAGTATAGTGTTTAAAGGAGGTTGGTGAAGACAGGGAGAAACTAACACGGATAGGATTATGGATAGGATGTGAAAAAAAATCTAGCACAATTAATGCAGCTGTTCCTATTACAAATCCATACTGTTCAAGATCTAAGCCTTTTACATTTGTATCACTTAACAGATCCAACAGAAAATGTTCAAAGCAATATCACAGAAAATAAGTGAAATGTAGTGTTCTGTAAGTACTTCTAAAAAATGATACCATTACAAATAGGGAAATATTAGATATTTCCCATTTTCTTGGATCTTTGGCAGTCAAAGAAATGTCTGTCGATAGACTGACTGCATCCCACAACCAGCAACCAGGACCATTAGATATCTCTAAGGAGCATCACTGAACAAACTATTCATAAATAGAAAGCCAGACTCATTAAATTAACGCAACTCTCCCACCTTCATTCACCAAAACAATTGTGAGAGGATGTTAGGAATATAATAGGAAGATCCCGAAATGAAACTTTCAATCTAGGCTTCATATTTTGCCTTTCTGGTAAACTTTCATCATTTGACTTCTTCAGAGAATTCTCTAACCTTCTCTCCTTCCCACATATGCTCCTCAGACACAGTCAAGTGCCCCCTTATTCATTCCTCCTTTCTGCTTCTCAAGCACATTCTACCTACACTTAAACAAATCCCACTAGACTCTTAATATTTGCCCTGTGCTTTCTTTACCACTGCGGAAAATACATTACCATAGGTTCATAGGGTCATAGGCAGGTACTAGGCTAGTGGCCCTAGGGCCTATATATGCCTAGCCAAAAAGGTACCCTGGCTTTCTCCTCCCAAGAAAATTACCTCAATAAAACATATTTTTAGGCTTTCACTCACCAGCCATATTATGTCAGACATCTGGAAATCCTCCTTTGTCAGACCTGTACCTAAAAAACCCAAGCTAACGTACTGCAATCATTTTTGCCTCATATGCATTCTGCACTTTACCTACACTGGGTAAGGTTCTAGAAAAAAGCGAGCTATAATCAACTTACATCTTATCTACAAAAAATATCAATATTTAGGAAATACAACTTTTGGGCTGATGCCCTGACAGCACTCTGGACTCTGACTGATAACATTTTTTTTAAATATGGATAAGGGTAATTTGACTGTTGTTGTGTTTATTGATCTATCACATGCCTCTGATATTGTTGATTAGTCAGATCTACTTATCCATTTTCAAGATATCAGCATCAGCCTTGAATCCACCAATTTGTTCAAATAATTCATATGTACTAGATCCTTTAGGGGGAAGATAGTGCCTACTGTTTCTGGCACTGCGTACTCTTGCTAAGGTGCCACAAAAGGCTCTATTCTTGTCTTGATTCTGATTCCTTTCAAAATTCATCAAAATGCAATTCCAGAAAGATCTACTTCAACTGCACAATTAGTTCACATAAATACTTAACCCTAAAAAAATTAAATTCCTTGCAGTGTGTCACCCAGAATAGACTAGCCAAGTCCCCCTATTTTTTCACATCACTGATTGTGGCAATAATTGCATTAAATCTTCCACTTCCATTAATTATTTGGATATAATCCTAGCCCAATCCCTGAATTTCTAAGAAAACATTGAGAAACTAAGAACTGTGACAGCTACAAACTTTTCTGGGCCAACAAGATCTCTTAATTCCTCTCTGCCCCTGCAAGAGCAGCTATAGGCATGGAGATCATTCTTATACAATTTGAGTACAGAGTACCCTTGTTTTCTCTGTCTCTGCTCAATATGCAACCATCCTTCAGACCCTCTCAAATACAATCCATTGTCTCAGAATGAACATTGTTTCACTCTTTGGAAGGCTAACTGGTGGCCAGTGTAAGCCAGTCCTATTATTCGTGGCTTCCCTCTTTTTAAAGTATATCATTAAAACTTTACCATTCCATACCTCTCAACCTCTAAGACTGATAAATCTGGGCAAACCCATATATAATTAGGCCCAAAAATAGGGACAATTTTAAATATTGCTCTTGCAAACATAGAAAGTTGATAGAATAACAGATTTTGCATTAGCATGAATTTTCTGAAGTGTATGAAGTCTGTAACTCAGATGTCTGCCATTATTTTATGACTTTAATCCTCAATGATTTGCCAGTGATTTGCCAGAAAAACAACATTTTATGAGGAGCAGACCGAAAATATGAGGCAAACATCTGGACATTCTTAAAAAATCTGTACAGTTGAGAGATATGTAGCCTCCATCTTGCCTCAAAGTTGTTTGCAGCATATACAGCCTTTTATCTTGGGAACAAAGACAGAAGTTATCTCTCTCTGCAAATACCCTTGGACAGATTACATTCTACTAGTCACAGCTTCTCAGCCCTTGCCCCAGAACATTGGCAGTCACTTCTTTGTGACATAGTTGAACTGACCGACTACTCAGTTTCAAGAACTCAGTCAAGAACTTTGTAAAAAGCAGTATGAATGCAAGTGTGCAAATAAAAAGCATGTCACATAACTCTGCACCTCCCGTATAACTGGTCCCTAGAAAGCGACCCTTCTCACCCTGTTTCAATTTCCATACCTATTCTCAACTGTCTTCTGACCTACTTGCAGATAATACCCAATTGTTTTAACACAACTCCATAAAATCTATCCCCTGACATACCCAACAGAGGGCTTAGTAATTTGCAGATGCTATCCTACTGATATATGATGGAATAATGGACACTGAAGCTTACTTTACAAATCGCCGTCCTCTGTCTCTCCTTTATTCCCCTCCGTTTTCATTATTTTTCATGCTGCATCTCTTATTAAATCTTAACTTAGAGTTTCCTTTTAAAATGTTTGTTTGACTCCAGCACATATGTAAACCCCTAAGTAAATATGAAGTTTCTGGTATTCATATGTTATATAAGCTGACCTCTGTGTTTATGCACAGTTTGCTATACATACGCATTGTATTTGTTAACGCTATGCTGCTATACAATTTTCTGTTACTATTCATGTTACCCAGGCTGTGTCTGCAATTGGCCATTTGTGATTAGTGCTCTGCCCCAGTAAACATCTATCTATCTATCTATCTATCTATCTATCTATCTATCTATCTATCTATCTATCTATCTATCTATCTGTCTATCTATCTAGCCATCTGTCCATCCGTCTGTCCATCTATCCTTCTATCCATTTATCTGTCTATCCGTCTATCTATCTATCTGTGTATGTGTGTATCTATCTATCTATCTAGCTGCACTTTGTGATAAAGAGTTAAAAATAAATGCTTTTGAGTTCATATAGTCATTGCAGTTCTTATCTGGAATTATTTCATTCAAAACTATTTCTAATTTTGTAGTTTCTAAACATTTTCAAATCACTAGTAATGCAGTTTTCATAATACTTTAAGGAAGTGTATTTTAGATTGTTACTGCGTACATGTACAACTATTTGCATTACAGGTTGCCAAGGAACAATTTTGTTGATAGTGTGTGTAGGTGTGTAAATACATTGTAAACACTTTTTGTTGAATGTTTTATATGACAAAAGCAGTTGGACTGAAAGATTATTAACAGAGTAACTGGGAGTTATTCAGGAATGCTTTTAGGTTAGGATTAGAGTTATGGCAAGGTAAGGGAATATATTTAGTGGTGCATGTGTGAATGTTTTGAGTGTATGAGCAAGTGTTTCAGGGTAATGATTACAGTAAGGCCTAGGAAAATAAATACAGTATGTATAGTGTATAGGTGTGTGTGTGTGTGTGTGTGTGTGTGTGTGTGTGTGTGTGTGTGTGTGTGTGTGTGTGTGTGTGTGTGTGTGTTTTGGATCTATTATTATGGATTGAATGACCACAATGATGATGTTCAAAATATTGACATTCAAACTTCAAAGCACAGAAAATTGACATGCAGTGCTCATGCGTCAAGGATTATCTCTGAGTGGGCTAAACCAACATCCCCTGCTAATTATATTATTTAACTCCAAGATATCACAGTCCCTGTGGAAGTGGAATATTCCCTACCCTAGAACTGCAAATATCTTGCACATGTCAAACATCTGTTTATGCTAACCAAATGGTGTCAAGTCAAACAGACATCAACATTCTGCTCATTCAATCAATAATAATTCACCCATATATTAAATTATGCGCAAATGTATGCATATGATTCTATTCTTTCAATTGACAGTCAGATTTTTTTAACAGAGAATACGAGGAAAAAATCATTAGTGATTCCTATCATCTTAATTAAAAAATATCTAAACCAAGTGATTACACATGTAAAAAGCTGCATAAGCAGAGTAGCTCTGTAGTTCCACTTTTAGTTTGATATTCATATATCATTTTAAAAACAAATTATATTTGTTTCGGAACAGTCCTCTGTACTCACAATGAAAAAAAATATATATACATCCTCACTTGACAAGTAACAGCCAGTGGTTGTTTTCCAGACATGGCATAAAAGAATAAAGATAATCCCGGGGATTCAATAAGCTGCGCGTAGCCATACTATGAAGCCTACATGGAGTTTATGTGTTTGCACTGTGAGCAGCAGCAGTAATTAAATATTCATGCGACGCACCACATTTAAATGTAAATAAGCACAGTTTTGTGGCTAGCAACAGTGTTGCTGACCTGGAAACCATGTAAAGCAACATTAACATTAGTAAACTTGTAAACCTGTTCACCTATGGGCAAACTAGGTGTGCGAGTTTGCACAAAATGCCATGATGATTACTAGGGTTATTTAATAAAGAATTGTACATAGTTTCAGCACATTACATGAAAGTGTATACAGTGCAAAGTATTATGGAACGCTGTGTCAGGCATAATAAACAAACGTTGTGTAAATGATCAGTAAGGGTACATAGACTGTATTATAGATAAACATTTAGGGGAAGTGGTGTACTGGAGATAAATTGTATAGCTGAACACACGAAAAAAGCACGGGTGACACATATGCTACTGTAGAGCAGATGAAGGTATGTCAATGAAGACAGTTGTAGCATGAAAACTAAGCACATATCAACATGATACAGTATGAACTGCACAGTGAATGTATATGTAGAATGTACTGGCACCCAGGATGATGCCACAATATAACAAGAAATGATCAGCGTCAACAATCGGCTTAGCTTCTGGTTCAGGGGTATCCTGTATCTCTCACACTGGAATGAAATGGTTGACAGACCTCACTGCGTTGCCAGTGATGGTCTGCACCTCTGTCCTCTAGGCTGTTGGATACTGCCAAAGGCACTTGCATCACCCATAGTGGATTTTTAGGCAAGGTCAAAG
The DNA here is from genome assembly GCF_019279795.1 of Protopterus annectens. Lineage (NCBI taxonomy): Eukaryota > Metazoa > Chordata > Ceratodontiformes > Protopteridae > Protopterus > Protopterus annectens. Next base: position 1,902,347,363 of record NC_056729.1, read on the forward strand.
CAACATTTATTCAGATGTAATACAATCCACTGGAGGCAAACTCAACATTCTTCTGCTTAATGCTAGGAGTCTAAATATGAAGCTGCACTAGAGGAAATTGTCAACGTGCTAGATGACAGATTTGGTGAAAACGTCACCCCCAGATCCACAGGCCACACCCCAGGCATACCTGTCAACAGTATTCTGCCAAGTATCTCTACAACTGACATCATATCTGCATTCTCCAAGGCTAAAAACACAGCCTCACTTATACAAGATAAAATCCCATGTTGCTTACTAAGCAATCTATTGACAACCCCCTAAGCTTTAATTCAGTGTTGCAAGACCAGGGAACACAGGTAGATAGCAAGCTGTACTTTGACCAACAAGTTTCCACAGTGGCAAGGAAAAGCTTCTCCATCATGCACCTCATAAATAAGGGTATTGCATCCAGGTCTACAACTGTTATAACATCAATGTACTCAACCCTCAGCAGAACATTAATAATGTACAATGCTCCCTTTTATGTGTACCTCATCAGAGACTTGAGGCAGCTAGCAAGATCGCAGGGGTTTCCAGTGAGAAAATACAGTTGCTCCAAATGATGTCATTACATGCATGGATAGACTGAGTCCTGTCACTAGACTCTGTATTATATTGGTCTACAGTGCAAGCTCTCACCCTGCACTGATGGAGATGCACATCTGCAAATCTAATGGCAACCTAAACTTCCAACTCATGTGAAGCACAACTCCTCACTGACCCTATTCAAGCTCAACCTAAACAAATGGATAGGAGACCACAAAGACACCCTGGGGGTGGCACGCATGTCCCTTATGGACAAGGCTAGTCGGTGTTCACCATACACTCACTTTGCCAATTACATCATCTAATAAAGGCAGCTGTTGCAGTTATGATGAACATGTCTAGGCTTGTAAGACTGATAGCCTAGTAACCTGCTATTATACTATGAACCTATTGTCAACAGTTTTCATGGCACCTATTACTACAGCTGCTATAGACGGAGCATGTCATGTAATGGCAGCAATGACCATCAAGAAATTATCTCAAATCACAGATTGCAATACCCTCTTGTAGCCATACTGTACAGCCACACCTCAGTATAGCATATGTCAATGGCAGCAACATTGACATGTCGAGTGATCATACGGTCATAGGAGACTATTAATCTAATGGCCAAAATCACATGAAATCTTAGCCATTATTATAAAATGAAAGATATCATAGAAGATAGCAAGACTATCGTATCTTCATATTTGTTGGATTGCATTACATTTTGCCACTGTCCATATGTAACATGTACACCACACCATGACAGATATAGCAATCACACATGGCGTGGACAGGGGATGTCTTGTATAGGATCATGGAAGGACTCTGCCTCATGATGCGAGTATGCATATCTGACATGAGGACATGCTTCACTCCTCTACAGGAAGGATGTCATGTGGACAGAGGACAAAGGAGGATGCATGAGGCTACGTGAATGGTAGCCCAAGTGGTAGTGAAATGAAGACCGATTCCAAAGATCACACAATGACTATAATATAACAGCAACCAAACAGACAGCATTACGCTGTGTCTGATATGAACATTATACTTTTATAGGCATAGCATATGAATGTCATGCAATGTCACTGTATCCACAAAACATACGTCTGACTGTAATACTGTCACATTGCAGTATATGGAGTATGATAGCATCATTGTATACTGAGGAGAACATGTTGCGAGCACTGCAGGATATGGATGTGGAGTTACATCCCTGTGTAAAAATGTCTCATAAGTGATATTTGTATATATAGATATGCAAGTAGCTTGCTGTCAGAGTAGAACACATACATGTGTAGTTAAAGTACCTTACAAACCCAGTAGTTAATGTTACTGCCACAGTATGAGTTTGTCTTGAATAGTGTTGTGTGCATGTTAGTTACACATGTTGACATAAGTTATTGTATGCTACAACATGATGTTTCAAGGAGTGTTGTAAAAAGCTGTGGAGTTACATATCATTCTAAAACTAACTATTTACAGACCACAGGTTCATAGGTTCATAGGTTCACAGTATTTAAAACATGCATTTGAGCACAATTCTAGCTTTTATAATGTAGAAGAATATCAAAACAAACAATCTCTGTAGTGTCCCTCGAAGTCTCACAAACCCAGTATGACAATATACTGGGTCCAACAACAAAAAATGAGGAAACTTCTCTGGGTGGAAGATCTAAGATTCCCCAGAGTTCCTTAGGGTTCAGGCACCTAATAAAAACCATACTGTGAATATCACACCTAATAACAGGTGGCAGAAATACTTTCTTCAAAAACTTTCCAAAGTATAACTCCACTAATGAAAGTAGGGAAGCACAACTAGTTCAAGTTGAATCTTCTTTATTAGAAACACACAAACAAGTGATCCAAATAGTAGTTGAAAAAAACAGAATAAAGTGTGGAAATTCACCATTCCATTTATATACCAGTTTAAAACCTGTTTAAAAGCATGGGAGTGGTTTACTGGGGTAGCGCTGTGGTAAAAGACAGCATATTTACTAGCTATATACCCCTTCCCCCATACAACAGTGTGATTTTCAACACAGTGCTTCCCTACTTCAAGCTGTGTGATTCCAAGATATGTTAAACTAAACTAAACTAAAAGTTAAGCCCTGGGATTCAATGAACTCTGTGCAGGAATAGTGCTGTTCCTGCACGGAGTGGTTCATGTTCATGTAGCCAGAGCAGAGTGCCTTGCATATTCATGAAGGTGTGCTGCTGTTTAAGATACACTAACACAAATCATGAACGAGTGCATGGGGCACGTCTAAGAAGTGCACAGACCATAAACACACCACCTGCACTCAGAAAGTGCCATACCGTACTTACTTTCCAAACCAGATCTGGCATAATATTGGATAATTTCTCTAATATTATGCCAGTATTTCGGTGCCCATAGACACTGAAATGAAATAAATGAATTTCAGTGTCCGCGGACACTGAAATACATGTGAGAGCAGGAAACTGATGCAGGGGGTGTCTGACTGGTTCTGTGACACACCCCCTGCATTGTTAAGGTGCCATATGACACTTCGCAACCTGCTAAAGCAGGAAATGTGGACAAAGGCACAAACAATGGGAGGAAAAAGCCTTACAAAGAGACACATCTGAAACATTGCCCTCACCAACATAGAAAGTTGATAGAAAACAGGATATGCATTAGCATGAATCTCTGAAGGATAGAAGCCTGAAATTCAAATGTATGCCATTATTTCTTGACTGCAGTCCTCAATGACTTGTCATAACACCACAATACTCACTATATAACATAATAATATAATAATAATATTATATATATATATATATATATATATATATATATATATATATATATATATATTTTTATATAGTTTTCTAGGCTAAGGAATGTTTAAGCGTAGCTACGCGGGTGTGCCCATTATGCCCCTCCACTTACCATAGCTTAAACATCCCATAGGAGATAAATACAAAATATACAGCTGAAATTGCCAAGCTGAGATAGTGTAGTGGTTAAAGTCCTGACTTTATATGCAGGTGTTCACAGTTCAAGTGCCAAGACAGGTAAGTTATTTATTTTTTAAAACAAAGAAACAGCACCAGAGCACTCCACGGCGATCGGACCATACACAGAGAAAACTAATAGCACTATAAGTAATAGTTCAAGCATGTAGTATAAATCGCTTGTTTTATTTGGTTTAAAAAGTATTTATTTTTAACCTTAAATTATGTAGTAACTGTTTTGTTGTCAACCAGTGTAGTGTAGCTGTTGTAAAATGGAAGTGTGAATGCATATAACATATGAAACCACCCATGTATACACAAGTGTCCCATACAATATAGTCACACCCCTTGCAAAGTAAGGAAAGCACATATAGGGATGTCATGTAAAGTAAATCATATACACTTAATAAATGAAGTCAGCATACTGATATATTTAATAAATAAAAAGTGAGCTATGGTTAGCAATGCTCATCTATTTTTACCAGGTGTAACCATTGTTAAGACATGAATGCAAAGTGGCAGGTAGCTCAGCTAAGCAGATTTGCACAATGCTTAGTGGAAGTTAACATTTTCAGAATGGTCCGATGACAGAAATGATGGGAATATTGCACTATTTAAATGGCGCAGGTGGGAATACAGCCATAATCTGTTATAGTTCATCTGTGCAGATACAGTGGAAGAGGGAGTGCACTTTCGGGTGCAACGCTGGAGCATTCAGGAGTCCAGGGTCATGGCTGGACTCCTAGTAAAAATACATGAGGAGAGACTGCTGCAGGGCCAGTACCAGGGCTCCCAATGCAAAGCGAAGGCCTGTGATCATCTCACAAGTGACCTCACCATTGCTACTGGCATCCCCCAGACTAGTGAGAAAGTATGGCACCACTATGCCTATCTAAAGCATAAGAAGGGGGTGATCTTGGACCAGTGGATCCAGGATGGATGGGACCTGAATGTTCCAGTACTGTGAAAGTATCATTATCAAGTAGTTTGTAGCAAATACCAGCCTGAGAATGTGATAGACAGATATGCATAATGTGTGTTTTTCTTACCTACAGCTGCAGCAAAGAGGGCTGTGAATGTTGAAGCCCATGGTGACAGACTGCTGAGGCTGTGCCGACAGGGTGGTGAGTACAAATCTATTTTGCAGTATATTGCAAAAATAGCTATGAAGGACTACATTGCTTACTGCTAGTAGGTATACTGTTACTGTGTGAACTGAATACATAAAAAAGTTTGACTGACTAATATTGATGTACAATAAAGACCTTTACAAAAAACTGGTATGTTGTTGTAGACATATATAAAATGTATACAGGTTCTTTACAGCAAATATGGCTGTGACAGCATACATTAACTGAGGTTCATCTGTGAACAAGCTGTTAAGAGAAATTGTAGATGGTGTAGCTGTAAAATGAGATATAAATGAAATGTGAAATATATACTGCACTAAGCTCGGAACCCTGAATAGTAATATATAAAGTATCAAAGTGTGTTCCATGCAGCATTGCCGTGTGTTAACCTTTGCTTTCCAGACTGTAGTAATACAAAGGAGTAATGCACAGTACAATAACTGTCATGCATGCATCACAGGATTACAAGTTCAGACTGTCTAACCAAGATACTATTAGGCAGAAACCAGTGAAACAATAAGCAGCAGTTCCTAAGTAGCTCATTGTGATGAGATATAGCTTAGTTGTTAATTTTGCACACCCAGACACGGTTCAAATCCATGGAGTGGTACTAAGATGTGTGCATATCTACACACAAGGAATCATGAATAAATGTAAAAACAGTCAGGTAGTGTTAAGAGATATTTTCTGCACAGGTTTTACAGGTAAGGAAATGTTGGTCATAGCTGTATGAAGGGCATACTAATAAACTGTGTACAACTGTTCAATTGTCCCACCACATGCCTGCAAATTACAGGGGGGTAGATACATACAATATGCACTCTTCCTGAATCATACCTCTCAACTGTACAGATATTTACTGAATGTCCAGATATCTGTCTCAGATTTCTGGTCTGTTTTACATAAAGTAGTGGTGTCATGCCAAATCAGTGGCAAATCATTGCAGACTGAAGTTAGAAAATAATGATAGCCATATAAGTGTCAGATGTCATATCCTTCAGAAAAGCCATGCAAATGTGAAACCTGTTATTTTATCAACTTTTTAAGTTTGTAAGAGCAATATCTAAAAATTGTCCATATTTATAGGCCTTTGTCCTACTATGTATGGCTTTGTCCAGATGTCATGTCTAAGAGGTTGAAAGGTATGTTCCCAATACATGTCTCTCAAGTGTCATGCTGTCACAGCTAGTAGTCGCTGCTGTAAATAATCCTGGACATAGATAGGAAACCAGATGACATATGCCAGTAGCACACTCACATAACAGTAGTTCAGGGTACCCCTCCTGTGCCAGATATGTAACCCTGATGTACGAGTCCCCTCTAGTCATGTACCCAGAGTTGCCACAGTTTGCCTCAAACCATTCCAGGCTGACAGTTTAATAGGTATGTCTGTACTACAGAAGCTATGGGCCATAGCTAGATGTAAAGTGAGGGCAGAATCATAAAATATTGAGCAGTACTGTTGTGGAAAATAGAAGCATAAACAGTTGTTAATGGACTCTTTGTCTCTCCCCCCACCCCTCATCTGCATCAGTAATTATTACTGATATACTACAGGTATGTTGTGCTCCAACCCTAATGTTGGGACTTGTGTTATATTATTGTTAATATGCATGATTGCTTGCATGTTAACATACCTTCTTCAAATACCATAGTTGGTGGCCTGTTGCCATGAGTGCTACTAGCATACTGTTATGATGCATACTGTTGTTCCATTTATGCATGTGTTCTCTTTGCTATGCAACTGTTTCAAATCTGTTTTATGGGGTTAATTGGAACACCCATGCATGCTGTTATAACTAATCTTGAAATATGCTGTTCATGACTAACCAACATATTTTGTAAAACCTCAACAACATAGCATGTTTGGGAGGGCATATCCCAGTGGATCTGCCTGTCCCACCTCATCTGGCCATGGCATTGGGTCCCAGCATGTCTGGGACTGAACCTAGATCTCCCTCATCTGCTGGTCCTGCACCACCTTTAGGTGGAACCGCCGCAAGGGACAGGGACCGTCCCCCCTGGGAGTGGGCATGGACAGGAGCCTGTCACCCACAGTCAGGTCCATGGTATGGTGCGCAGCACCCATCAAACTGAGTCCAGAGAGCAGCTGCACCAGATTGAGGGTCATCTGGTGCACCTCAAGGGACAGGCCATCCCTCCTCTCCAGCCCCCAGCACAGCCACCTTTAGGGCCGTGAAGGTGCAGTGGTGACTGCCTATGGGTGGGGATCTCAGTCCCACTGTAACCATATGAGGGCCGATGGGCTTTGGTATTCCAACCACCCTCCCCAACAAATGTGTTTACCCCCCTCATCCATCATATACCACCCCTGTCTGCTGTCTTGTCTGACTTGTCTGTCACTCTACCCAATCTACCTCCCCAGACATAGCAATAATCCTTCCCCAACATCCCACTTTCACCTTAAAAAAAAGAAAAAGGCATCTGTTGCAAAATAAAAAAAATATCACTCCATACATAGCTGTCCATTTCACACACGTGTCCACTGGTCACATGTAATCCAGTCCAATTAGCTTGACAATAACATTTCTGTTGCCCTCGCCCCTCTCTCGGGGGTTTGAGCGTCCAAATTCTCCAAAAATTCTGTACAAATGGATAACTGTTGCTGTAAAAGAAATGGACAGCTATAGACCTTCACTATACCCATCCTGCACCTCCCTAACTATCTTTCATATTGTTTTTCCTTCTGCATGCCTGTTTTTCACCACTTTCCTATTACCCCTTTTTCTTTTCTTTTAAAGAAATTAACGTGGGTGTAAGCAGGAGTAAGTGAGTTTGTGTGATGGTAAGTGAAGCCAACATAGGTTAAGCATCTGTATGGTTAACCATGTGTTGGCATTGCTTAATGTCACACAAACCTGTGCAAACCCACTTAAAGCCACTTAAAACTGCTTTAATCACATTATCTCCATCAGCCACTGGTCTGCCTAGCAACAAAAATAATCAGCCCAGTCATGTCTCAAACCTAGGACTCTGTACACCATAGTCAGAGCATATACCATTTGAGCTATAGGAATTTCTGATGCTTTTTCAAACATATTATGTAGTAGAGTCATTCAACAGTAGGGAAAATATTCTGTAGAATCAGTCAGGTTTTGTATATATACATATACACATGTATATATGTATGGAGATGCATATATTTGGAAAAAATATATACATATAAAATATAGCACTACAGGTGAGAGTTGTGTCAACCACATAACACTGTCAGACTTAAAATCACACAGAAAATCCATGTCCACACAAACCCTGTTAAACTAGCATTAATCCAACTGTATAACAGCAATACTTACATTCTGACCCTATATCTGGAACATTATTCCCCATTTTGTTAGCCTGTCTCCACAGTTTTCATTGTAAAAGGTATTTCCAGCTACCCTCTGTGATGTTGTTGTTAACACACTGCCATGAAATCCTCCTCACAGGCAAGGAAAAGGGGCAACACCTACATGAAGTATGCAATTATAGGAGTGTGTTACTATGCCATTGGCTGTAGGAATAACAGCACAGCTGTTATGCATGCAATTAGCAAGTGGGGGAAACCAACTGATGCACAGGCCATCAGCTGCTCATCAGCATTATCTACAAAAGGCTACTTGCTGCCTATGTAAAACAGATGTATACCCTACATGTTTGAGAGAGAGAGACACACACAGACACAGACAGACAGACAGACAGGCAAACAAACCAACAGAAACTGGAATCAAATCAAGTATACTTGGGGTAAAAGTATGTCAAACAAGTAAGCATGTAATGTAATGCAGTAGGGAGTATGTAATAATGGGAAATAGAAAGTTAAACAAATATGTCTCAACAAGACTTGCTGTACTGATATATTGCTGATCAGAACCTATGGCCATAGCATATGGGTCTGTCTGCAGTGACATAGATCACAGCTCAGGCCCCTGAGTAAACCCCAGAAAAGAATGGCTCACATGTGACTACTACTCGAGTGTGTGTTGAACAGTACTGACTGTGACACTGCTAAGCTAGCTACTGGGATGTCGAAGATATCCATATGTTAATTGTGAATGCAACTGTGATATACATATTTGTCTTAGAAATGTGAAAGACCTTTACAGGGTATTTGCATAGTAAACTACTGTAGCAGACATGTGTGTTGAACTGCATGTGATATACTGAGCTCATACCATTCAAATGTCCAGTGTTATGCACACTGACTATATGTGTGCTTCATATTTGTAGTCATTTACTCATAGAGTTGTGCTATGTCTAGTAAATCATTGGCAAATCTGTGAAGACTGACATTACAACATCTCCTTCTGTTTCTTTTGGCTGTTTCCGTTAGGTGTCACCAGAGTAGATCATCTGTCTCCATTTCTTCCTGTCCTCTGCATCTTGGTCTGTCACACCAACCACCTGCATGTCCTCTCTCACCACATCCAGAAACCTTATCTGAGGCCTTCCTCTTTTCATCTTACCTGGCAGCTTCATCCTTACCATCCTTTTCCCAATATACTCAGCATCCCTCCTCAGCATATGTCAAAACCAATGTAATCTTGCCTCTCTGCTTAGTCTCCAAACCATCCACCCTGAGCTGACCCTCTAATATACATATTCCTAATCCTGTCCACCATCATCACACCCAGTGCAAATCTTAACATCTTTAATTCTGGCACACCCAGCTCTGCCTCCTGCCTTTTCGTCAATGCCACTGTCTCCAACCCATATAACATAGTTGGTCTTATTACCTGCTTGTAAACCTTCCCTTTCACTCTTAATGGTACTTGTCTGTCACAAATCACTCCTGACACTCTTCTCCACCCTCTCCATCCTGCTTGTACTTTCTTCTTCACCTCTCTCCCACACTTGTCATTACTCTGAACTGTTGATCCCAAGTATTTAAACTCCTCCACTTTTGCAAAATCTACTCCCTGCATCCTCACAATTCCCATATCCTCCCTCCCTTCCACAAACAGATTTTCTGTCTTAGTTCTGTTGACCTTCATTCCACCCCTCTCTAGAGATATCTCCACCTCTCCAGGGTCTCCTCAACCTGTTCCCTACTCTTACTACAGATCACAATGTCATCTGCAAACATCACAGTCAACAGGGACTCCTATCTGATCTTGTCTGTCAACCTGTCCATCACCACTGCAAATAAGAAAAGGCTCATAGCTGATCTGTGATGTAATCCCACCTCCACCTTAAACATATCCATCACTCCCAATGCTGTCACACTACCCTTGTACATATCCTGTACCACTCTTACATATTTCTTTGCCACTCATGACTTCCTCATACAATACCACAACTCCTCTCTAGGCCCCCTGTCATATGCTTTCTCTAAGTCCACAAACATACAAGCAACTCCTTCTGACCTTCTCTGTACTTCTCCATCAACACTCTCAGAGCAAACATTGCATCTGTAGTGCTCTTTCCTGGCATGAAACCATATTGCTGATCACTAATCATCACCTGCCTTCTTAACCTAGCTTTTACTACTCTTTCCCATAACTTCATACTGTGACTGATTGGTGTTATCCCTCAGTAGTTACTACAGCTTTGCACATCAGGCTTATTCTTATAATCAGTACCAAAACACTTTTTCTCCACTCCTCATGCATCCTCTCACTTTCCAAGATTTCATTAAACAATCTGGTTACAAACTCCACTGCCATTTCTCCTAAACACCTCCTTGCTTCCACAGGTATGTCATCTGGACAGACAGCCTTTCCATTCTTCATCCTCTTCCTAGCTTTCCTTACAACCTCCTTGCTAATCTGTAGCACTTCCTGATTCACCATACTCACATCATCCAACCTTCTTTCTCTCATTCTCTTCATTCATCAGCCCCTCAAAGTACTGTTTCCATCTGCTCAACACACTCTCCTCACTTGTGAGTACATTTCCCTCATTATCCTTTATTATCCTTATCTGCTGCACATCTTTCCTAGCTCAGTCCCTCTGTCTAGCCCAATGGTACATGTCCTTTTCTCCATCCTTAGTGTACAACCTTTCAAACAACTCTTCATATGTCTCATCCTTAGCCTTTGCCACCTCTGTCTTTGCCATACACCTCATCTCCCTTTACTCCTGTCAACTTTCTTTATGTCTCTGACAATCCCACTTCTTCTTCACCACCCTCTTTCTCTGTATACTCCCCTGTACTTCATCATCCCAACACCAGGTCTCCCTGTCCTCCTTCCTCTGTCCAGATGTCACACCAAGCACCTTTCTAATCATCTCCCTTACTAGCTCTGCTAGATATTCGGTCTGCTAGATATTCGGTAACTCTTCACTGCCACCCAGTGCCTGTCTTAACTCTTCCCTGAACTTATCCTCACAATCACCCTTTTTCATTTTCCACCATTTGATCCTTGGTGCTGCCCTCACACTCCTCCTTTTCTTCTTGATCATCAACATCATCCCACAGACCAACATTCTATGCTGCCTAACTACACTTTCCCCTGTCACCATTTTACAGTCTCCAATCTCTTTCAAACTGGCCCTCCTGCATAGGATATAATCCAACTGTGTGCATCTTCTGTGTACCTTCAGCTTGTTAAAATACGTATATACCACAGCCATGTCCATCCTTTTTGCAAAATACCCTACCATCTCACCTTCTGCATCCCTTTGCTTAACACCATACTTACCCATCACTTCCACACCTCCTCTGTTCCCTTCATCAACATGCCCATTGAAATCTGCTCCAGTCACCACTCTGTCACCCTTGGATACAGTCATCACCACTTCATCCAACTCACTCCAAAATTTTTCTTTCTCATCCATCACACACCCAACTTGCGGAGCATATCTGCTAACAACATTCATCATTACACCATCAATTTCCAGCTTCATAAACATCACTCTATCGGACACTTTTTTCACCTCCAAAAGCACTCTTGGTATACTGTTCCTTCAGGATAACCCCTACACCATTTATGCACCCATCCACATCATGACAGAATGATTTAGACCTGCTTCTGATACACCTAGCCTTACCCATCTTCCATCTGGTCTCTTGCAAACACAATATATCAACCTTCCATCTGTCCATCATATCAGCTAGCTCTGTCCCCATGCCAGTCATACTGCCAACATTAAAAGTTCCTACCCTCACTATCACAGTCCTAGCCTTTCTCCTCTTTTCCTGCCATACGATTGTCAGACATCCTCCAGGGTATGTCTTTGAATGCAAAAGCTATTGTGCTATCAGATGACTTAATTGAGTTACAGCAATATTAATAAACTGTCACTAATTTTGGCCCTTCACTGCCTATGTATGTGTGGCGTCCTCCAGATGTCCTGCTCTAACAGGTTGAGTGGAGTGACTGAGCAGCAAGAGTGTAAATACAGTGTACCATACTGACATAGATCATAAATGTATTTCAGGCATTACCTGTGCACATGTTTGTATGAGTAGGTGTACCTGGCTGCCTCATAACAACAGACATGGGATGCAAAACATCAGGTAAATAAGCTGTGCATGTTGTACAAGTGTCTAATCTTAGTTTCTGTGCATCCAACAGAGTTAGATTTCTAAGGCTACTAGTTGTTGCATTGCCCTGATACAGACATGGGTACTAGAATAAGCATGATTATCAGGTTGAAGTTGGAGAGGTGTCCAACTGTGTTATGACCTTGTGTTCATGTCTATTACAAACAGCTATATGACCACCTACATAGCTGTATAGACTCAGCAATAACTTACTTGTAAAACCTGCCTCCACCAAGGTAGAGCAGTCCCTTTTGCTGGACAGCAGCAATACACAAACCACATAATCAGTTGCTATATTGGCTGTACAGGGCAAAGTAGGAGCAGGCAGCAACTTGCCATTAAGTCAACCTTTGTCTGAATGAGCATATAAGGTCACAGGTAGATTACTGTAAGGCTAACTATGAGTACAAATTGGACAAATCCACCAAAGGCAATCACAAGGCTGTCTTCACATGTCTGCAGCCTCAGAGGCAACAACCCAACCCACCCTATAATGGTGTTCAATCACTCCACATACACACTCACCATAGTTATAGCCAACCTGCTGCAGACAGGTTTAGGGCAAACATCTCCCCCCTGGCTCACCATCAGTATATGTGGATACGCACAGCACCTACACCCCTCCCCTCATCATCAGGGAGCAGGTGCATACTGCCTAATCAAAGTCAACAAAAGCAAGTCTCCATGGGACCTGATAACATTCCTTTTTTTTTGTATAAAATCTTTTTATTTCTTTTTTTTTTTTTTTTTTTTTTTGTGAAAAGAGATAGAGTAAAACGTAACAATATTAATAGACAGGTAGTAGAATGACCAGATAATACATTGCTGAATAATAAAACATAAATGCAAAACAGTAAGAACTATTTACACATATGCCAAAATTCTGTCATTAATTATATATACCAACTTCAAGCTAGAATATGTTCAAAAAGGGATTTCCAAAATTCTGTAAAGTGAGTGTGGGATTTCTCATTGTAGGTTAAATATTTGTGAGCTAGTAGGTGTTTGGTAGCTAATTCTTTGAAACCATCCCATGTGAGTGATGATCAATCCTTCCAATGTAATGTAATGTAGTATTTAAGTAAAGAAACTAGTGTTATTAATATTCATGTTGGTGATATAGTCAGGCCTGCAGGGATGATATGTAGGAGAGCTAGTTTCCAAAATAAGGCAGACTTTTCATAGCCCATTTTTTCTAGTTGGACTCTAAGTGAGCACTATAGCTCGTAAGTGCACTTGCAGCTTCAGAAGATGTTGAGTAGATCAGCCTTGTGATTATCACAATAGGAATAGAATGGAGAGGTGGTTGGGTATATTTTATTTATAATGATTGGAGTGAGATAGGCGTTATGAGGTATCATGATCTGCGTATATTTAAGTATTTAAGGGGAATAGGTTTGGAGGTAGGCTGGATCGCTTTAGTTATTTGTTTGTTTGTGATTGAAGGATCAATTTCCTTCCAGTAACTAGAATAAATAACTTCTTTTTGTGTTTTGATTCATGGAATAAATTTGTAGGAGTTAGATAACATTTTTTCTTTGAGGATAGGAGGTTCAATATGGTTTTACAGGTTTGAATGTCATTTACATTGATATCAGGATTGTCTAGGATGTATTGGCTAAGGTCTCAAATTTGCTTTAAAATGACTTTATAGCTTTTAGGTAGTATTGTTCTTGAAGGGAAATATATTACAGATGGTTAGTTTCTTGATGAGGGGATAATTGTTTAGGTTACTCATGTTATTCATTTTGAGATTGGGGTTAACGTGGATAGGTTATAGGGAAGTGAATGCATACTATAGGTTTAATGATTTGAACATCCTTTGTATGATAGTGATTTTATGTTTAATGATTATGTGTTTTAAGATTTTTTAAATTTTCGTTGTAAAGGAAAGGGATGGTTCTGGGGTTTATGGATTGTGTTTTTATATAGTTGTGTAGCAGTTTGGCCCAGGTTGGAGACCATTGTTGTAGCGAAGGGGTGTGGTTGGCTACTGTTATTAGTCTATTACAGTTTATGATATAATAGTAGAATTTAAAGTCTGGCAGCCCTAAACTTCCATAGTCTTTATGGTAGGTCAATTTATTATAACTGATTATGACTGATTTGGGGACCCAATAAATTTGGAAATTGTGGAGTGAATGGTTTTGAAGAGTTTTAGGTTGATAATGGTATTGGAGGCATTAAATATATATAGAAATGTAGGCAGAAGATTCATTTTGATTGTGGCTATTTCAGCTAGGAATGGAAGTTGAAGTTTTGCCCATCTGCCCATATCAAGTTGTATGTTTGACCAGAGATTAATAATGTTATTTGTATATGATTGCTTAGGATCTTGGTGGAAGGATATTCCTAAATATGTTAATGAATTTTTAGTTTTAATGCCAGCTGCTAAGGAGTATGTAGTAAGCTGACAAAGACAGTTAATAGGGAAGATATTTGTTTTCTTTAGGTTTAGTTTGTAATTCAAGAAAGTTGAAAAATGTGTCTATAGTGGATAGCAGTTTTTTAAGATCTGAATTAGGTAGTGAGTAGCAAAGATTTAGATCATCAGCAAAAGCCGCTAGGGTCATTTTAGTGTTAAACATATTGGGGATATGGTGGAAGATTTTCTGAGAAATGAGGAGAAAAAGGGGTTCAATGTATAAATGAAAAAGATAGGGGGACATAGGACATCCTTGTCTGGCACCATTCTCAATGTCAATTCGAGAAGATAGGTGTTTATTAATTTGTAGGTAAGTATGAGCCTTGGAGTATAGTGTTTTGATAGCTTGTATGTAGTTATTGGGTATGTTAAAGAGAGGCAAGATATTGAGCAAAACGTCTACATTGAATCTATCAAATGCTTTTGAGGGATCAATAGCTATGGTGTAGATTGGAGTACGTGTATCGGTAGAAAGATTGATCATGGTGTCCAGGGTAAGGGTATGATCAAAGGTTTGTCTGTGTATTATGAAACCTGATTGTTTAGAGGAAACAATGTTTGGAATGATTGGTTTAATTCTGTTTGCTAGTATTGATGCAAATATTTTCATATCAAGATTTATTAGGGCTATAGGTCTATAGTTCAAGGGGTTTTTGAAGACGGAGATTGGTTTAGGTATGAGAATTGTTTTGGATGTGTTTAGATGTATACCACTTACACCACTGGAAGTAATGTGATTGAATAGATGGAGAAGAAAGAGAGATTATTTTTGTGGGAAAGCTTTGTAGAATCCGGCTGTAAGACCATCTGGACCTGTTGATTTGTTGGGTTTGAGTTTGGTGATTGTCATAATAATTTCTTACGGGGAGGATAACATTTTTTGTTGATCTGGACTTATTTTGGGAAATTTTAATTGGTGTGAGAAGGCATCTAGGTCCTGTTTATTATGAGAGAGGTTTGATGGACTGTAGAATTTTGTATATATACTTTCAAAGATACGTATGATATCTTAAGGGACCTGATAACATTCCTGTCTGCAACCTACATGAACTCAGGCATATACTTCCATTTCCATTGCACACTGTATGCAAGCAAAGCCTGATCACCATTGACATCCCATCTGCAAGCAAGATGGCTACTGTCATCCCGCTACACAAATGTGAATGATGAATGGTGGTTTATGCAATGTACTGGTCCTCATTGGTGGGAGGAACATGAGACATCAGGTCCAGGAGTGCAATGCAGGTTCATACTACGTTGATAGATGACAGGGGTATGATGTGGTTGTAAGTGGTGGCTAATGATAGGCAATATTGATGTGCTGGCGCTATAAATAAATTTGGGCAATGTCTGAGGTCCTGTGATGTGTTTCCCTGTTTATGTCTTTCAGGTGCCATGCAGCATCAGCCAGCATATACTGCAGATGAAAATGCAGCCATCACTGATGCCAATAATCCAGCACCATGGTGTGATGTTTGGACATAGCCAACAAAATCTGTGGTAGCGGACTGCTGTGTGGGACGACCTTGTCCACAGAGTTAACACATTGGGCCACCATGGCCGCATATATGATCAGGTCAGGCATTGGGCAACTGACCTGATATATTGTGCCCGACAAAGGGCTGCTGCCATGTCCAGGAGTGTACTACTACAGACGGGGGTCCAGCCACACAGACCCCACTTATGGCAACAGAGGAACTCCTTGCCAAATGTGGGGCACCCCCACACAACAGCCAACACAAGAAACACAAGTCGTGGAGGTGAGTGACATCCAGATAACAGGCGAGGAGTGTCCAGGTAAAGTCACAGTGCACATCAATTTAATCATGTAGCAGTCATACTGTCTTCTATAGAGTATCTAGATGCATATATCAGTTCAAACTGCATTTGTGGGTGGGGTTTATTAATGCACACAAGTGCACATCTATGGTGAAGGACAGCAAATTGTGTACTCTCAGAGCATGTACTGTACATGTTCAGAAAAGTAGCATTCTTCTTTTACCAATGCCAAATGTGAGTCTGCTGGCAATACCTCTCCCCCACAACTACATAGGTACTTCTGGTCCGGATGTGGGACAGCATCCTGAAGCCAGTGAGTATGGGATTTTCCTGTTATGACTCACCAGTACCCCAGGCATGTTAAGGTCATGCACATGACCATGCACACAACTGTTACTCTCAAACATTTTGCGATATCTACATGTTCACTTGTGGTGGGGTTAACTGCATTGCATCACAGTGGTTATCCCAGGGGCCTATTTGCAGTAGATGTCACATATCTGTAGCATACCTCATAACCTGTCATTGTAAGAAATCTGGACAAAGACTGACAAAATGAGGGGAAAAAATGCCCAAAACTAGGGACATATTTTATAAATTAGTGTTATACAGTGCATATAAATGGTGTACACACACCTGTTAGAACATCAGGTATTTGTGATATGCAAAAATGAGAGCACAGTAAAACATTTTTGAACTCTTCCAACCTTTCATGTGACCTATAACCTGTACAATTCAATTCTAAAACAAACAAATATGTTAGGGAACAATTATGACAAATAAAAAATGTACAAGAAGCTAGATGCATATATGTGCAGAGGCTGAAGCTAATACTGTGTTGAAGCAGCTTTTGATATAATTACACCATTATATCTTCTTGGATACACACCTGCCATCAATTACAGAGACTCTTTGATTAACAGCAAATAACAGTCAGCTGCCCTACCAGGATTATCCTAACATTTACTCAGTTGCCTGCTACAGCAACTGCCATAGTTCACATACAGCTTATGAAGCAGCAAAGGGATCTCAGTTGTGAAAGGTATCAGCCCAGAGAAGGGTAAACACACATTTCCACAGCATTGCATATACCATGGAACACAGTGAAGACAGTCATTAAATGGTGATGAAAATATGAGGCAACAGTGACATTGCAAAGAACTGGATATTGCTCCAAATGTGTGGAAAAGACAAGACCCAAACTGGTCAGGGAGGCTGCCAGGAGGCTTACAGCAACACTACAGGAGTTGCAGGAATCTTTGGCAAGTACTGGTTGTTTACCACATGTGACAACAATTGCCCATATTCTCCATGTCTGGCCTATGGGGTAGGGTTGGAAGATGGAAGCCTTTTCTCACACAGAACAACACCCAGGTCTGGCAAATTTCTCAAGAAAAATACATCAGGTCTCCAAAAAGCATGTGGGGAAATGTGCTGTGGTGTAATGAAACCAAGGTTGAACTTTTTGGCCACAATACCATAAAGGTTTGTTTGGCAATATAACAACACTGTACATCACCAAAAGAACACCATCCCCATGGTGAAGTATGGGGATGGCAGTTTCCTGCTTTGGGGTTGCTGTTCATAAGCTGGAAGTGAGCCTTTAGCCAACATGGAGGGGATTAGAAACAGTTCCAAATACCTGTCAATTTTGGCCCAAAATCTTCATGTGTCTGCTACAAAGCTGTGGATGGAGAGGAATTTCACCTTTCCACATGACGATGACCCAAACTATACATCAAAGTCCAAAAAAAAATGTCTTCGCCAGAAGGCAATCAATGTTTTGGAATGGCCCAGCCACAGTCCACACCTACATCCAACAGAAAATCTGAGGTGGTGCCCTGAAGAGGGCTGTACAGAAGAGATGCCCTTGCAATCTGATAGAGTTGGAAGGCTTCTGCAAGGGAGATTGTACAAATATTGCTAAGTCGAAATGTGCCATGCTGATGCACTCCTTCCCAAAACTTACAAATTGGTGTTATACATTGCATATAAATGGTGTACAGACACCTCTTAGAATGTCAGGTATTTGTGATATGCAAAAATGAAATAACAGTAAAACATTTCTGAACCCTTTCAATCTTTCATGTGACCTGTAACCTGTAGAATACAATTGTAAAACAAACAAATCTGTTAGGGGAACAATTATGACAAATAAAAATGTACAAGAAGCTGGATGCATACATGTGCAGAGGCTGAAACTAATACTGTGTTGAAGCAGCTTTCAATATAATTACAGTATTATGTCTTCTTGGGTACACACCTGCCAACAATTACAGAGACTCTTTGATTAACAGCAAATAACGGTCAGCTGTCCTACCAGGATTATCCTAACATTTACTCAGTTGCCTGCTACAGCAACAGCCATAGTTCACATACAGCTTATGAAGCAGCAAAGGGATCTTATTTGAGAAAAGTATCAACCCAAAGATGGGTACACACACATTTCCACAACATTGCATATACCATGGAACACAATGAAGGCAGTCATCAAATGGTGATGAAAATATGAGGCAACAGTGACACTGCACAGAACTGGATATTGCCCCAAATATGTGGAAAAAGCAAGACCCAAACTGGTCAGGGAGGCTGCAAGGAGACCTACAGAAACAATACAGGAGTTGCAGTAATCTCTGGCAAGTACTGGTCGTGTACCACATGCAACAACAATCTCCCGTATTCTCCACATGCCTGGCCTATGGGGTAGGGTTGGAAGATGGAAGCCTTATCACACACACAACAACATCCAGGTCTGGCAAATTTCTCAAGAAAAATATATCAGGTCTCCCAAAAGCATGTGGGGAAATGTGTTGTAGTGTAAGGAGACCAAGGTTGCACTTTTTGGCCACAATACCAAAAAGTTTGTTTGGCACAATAACAACACTGTGCATCACCAAAAGAACACCATCCCCATGGTAAAGCATGGTGATGGCAGTGTCCTGCTTTGGGGTTGCTGTTCATAAGCCAGAAGTGGGCCTTTAGCCTAGGTGGAGGGGATAAGGACCAGTTTGAAATACCAGTCATTTTTGGCTATTCATTCAAATATTCATGTGTCTGCTAGAAAACTGTGGATGGAGAGGAGTTATACCTTTCCACATGACAGTGACCCAAACCATACATCCAAATCCAAAAAATAATGTCTTCACCAGGAGACAATCAGTGTTTTGGAATGGCCCAGCCACAGACCACACCTACATCTAATAGAAAATCTGTTGGGTGCCCTGAAGAGGGCTGTACAGAAGAGATGCCCTTGCAATCTGACAGAGTTGGAGGGCTTCTGCAAAGGACAGTGTACAAATATTGCTAAGTCAAGATGTGTCATGCTGATACACACCTTCCCAAGAAGACTGACTGATGTTATGAAATCAAATGTTGCTTTAACAAAGTATTAGTTTAAGAGTGTGCACAGTCACACAACCAGCTTATTGTATGTATTTCAACTTCTTCATGTTACCACTAACCAATGCGTTTGTTCTTCAATTGGATTGCACAAGTTATAGGTCACATTAAAGGTTGGAAATGTTATCACATGCTTTTTGTGGTCTCATGTTATATACCAGACAAACCTGACATGTTAACAGGGTTTCTACACTTATCCACTGTAAGCTTAGAGGGTTGTTAGTGTAACCATTTCTGTTGTAACACACATGTACTGTAGGTTTTGAAGTGTGAAACTAAAAATATGTTATTAATTAGTGACACCAGCCTTCAGATCATCCCAGTAATGGGTCAGCCAAACACAGGATTTATGACAAACAGACCAGAAATATGATCCACACATTTAGACACTATACAGTTCAGAGGTATGTTCTGTAGGAGTTGCCATTGTGCTATACAACGAACAGCAGTTATGTGTACATGGATGCAGTGTGTGCTACTTGAAGGCCCATCACCTACTAACACTACTCACATATTACAGAGGTGTATATAAGTAATAACATTAAGTGGAAAAGGCTTCAATGCATGATGTTGAGGGCCTGTCCAGGGTGTATATGTAGTGGTCTGACTGTGTTGCGAATGTCACCAGTTGGCTATTTTGATGTCTGTGTAATGCCTGTCTGCCACCTCACCTGTATGTTTCTGTGTGTGTGGGCGTGTGTGTGCATGTTTGTGGTGTGTGTGTGTGTGTGTGTGTGTGTGTGTGTGTGTGTGTGTGTGTGTGTGTGTGTGTGTGTGTGTGTGTGTGTGAGAGAGTGCATTTTTGTGTGTGTAGCAGCAAACAATGTAGTGCAGGTATTGATTTACATATGTTCTCTTCCACCCACAAGGGGACATGGTGGTTGTGGTCCCTCCTGCTCAGAATCAGATGTCACTGTCTGTGCAGACTCTGACAATGATAGTGGTCATAGTCAGGCACAGATGGGGTTGTCAGGGGCTGAATCTGTGCAATTGGTTGGCATCCCACAGTCATCCACAATGTCCCCACACACAGTCACAATACCCACACATGCCTCGTCCCCAGCAGCCACAGATGATGGACAGTTGGCAGGTGGTGGCATGGAACAGGCTGGTGTGGTGACTATGGCAGGTATGAGTGTAGACACTGGCCATAGCCAGACTGCAGGCGAGGTCCCACACAGGTGGATGGACAAGGATGCTTGCATTAAGACAGCTGCTCATCAAGCCGCTGTCACAAGTGCCACAGCAGGTGTCACCAGATGCATGTTTTAGGCTGTCATGGATGCACAGGCACATAGTGAATGCAACACCAGACAAATACTCAGAGTGTTGGATGCAACCCTTCCTGATTTACGTGGCAACATACATGACCTTGTTGAGGCCACACGGCAAAATACTGAGATCATGAATAGATGGTGGGGTGAGACCTTGGCAATCCTCGACTGTGGAATGTCGGTGCTAGAGTGTGTGGTGGGAGATAGGCATTGGCCACATGGATGTAGGTCAGCACCAACATCAGTTGAGAGTCTTCGTGACCATGCACCTTCACACTCCCATAGTGGCAGTGACACCAGCACTACTGAAGGGGGGTTGCTGTCCATATCACAATAGAGCAGGCCATGGGCACAAGGTCCTAGATGGTCCCATCAGGGACATGGATCCAGCAGACAGCAGTGACCAGTTCCCATGTCCATGGCCAGAGATGGTGAATTGGACACCCTGCAATGTATGATCCACAGCTGTCCAACATACCCCTGTGTAGGGCAGCCACATGGTGCGACTGTTTGCATACATACACATACACATTTGTATCACAGGCAGGTGACCTCCAAACACACACAGCACCTCTGCACAGCCTATCTATAGGATACTCTTCCAAACACACACATGATGTCAACTGTATGGACCAGTCTTGGCCTCTGGCAAACCCATACCACATCCTGTGCATATGATGATACCTGTGCCACATTCCTGTCATTCACACTATCAATGCAGGAACATGCTAATAAGGGTCTGATGCACAGGGTGAATATAGTACACTGTAGCTATGTAATACTGTGTAAGGTGCTGTCTGCTTCCATTTGTTATGGGTACACATAAAGGTGTATGTACCTTATTAGCCATTATGCATTATTGCTGTTAGTGCCACTGAATGAATGTAGTTTGACATGCTGTATTCTGTTTGTGTTGCAGGTGTCTATATATCTGCAGGCTGTTGCCCTGCAGACATTACCAACATGGAGTATGGCAGAGTAGAAATATGATGACCATTTCATAGCCAAGGTACAGCTTTATATGTACATTTACCAGGTGTGTATGCATGCAACAGTGTGTGAGGGACACTGTTGTCAGAAGTGTGACCTTGCATACATACCCCTTGTAACAGACAGGTAGCCTTCAGACATGTCACCTTAGTATTGTGTAGTACTCAGTAGTAGGCTCATACATGAAGAACATGTTACTGGAGTACTGTCAGTATGTCCCTCACAAGCTTAGTCATTAGACTGACTGCAACAGATTCAACTGTCAGCACCTGTTGCCCCTGCCATTTCTTTCCCATACACTCAACCCTGATGCAGTTGGTGAGGACATGCATGGTACTGTGTATGACAGGTTTGTGGTATGTATTCCTGAGTTCACAGGGTGGAACAGGGAGACAAAACGGTATATCCTTCACATACACACAGTAAAGACTGACATGGGGATGTGCATACAGTAACACAAACACAGTTGGCAATAGGCAGATTAGTAAACCAACATATCCACTTTAATGTACTATAGTGTTATATACACATAACATGCCCCACATAGATTATATGCGTGGGGCATAACCTACTACCTCTTGCAACACATAATGTTGTGAATGCCTTCATGGATGATGAGATAACCCATCAGAATTGGCAACTGGGTCATCTATTGCTCCTACAAGCCTGCACAAGTGATAGAGTAACGGATGTTTTATCAGCATGATGTTTCAGTCAGGTATGATATCTGATGCTGGCATGTATGTCACTACACTAACTGTGATCTCTTTTGCAACAATATCACATACATGGCCATTGTTAGAGGACACAGACCACATATAGGTTGCAAACATATGGATATTCCATAGATATCTGTACAGATGACTGGTATGGCCTGTACAATAGTTTAACATGCTGAATGTGAGGTAGATGCCATTAACACGCTGCATAAAATAATGGGAGGTGGTAAACAGGCATGGATGGTAAACACATAAAAATAGTATTACCCACATAAGATATGATTTTCACCCAAACACACAGTTGCCAATATTGAGATTAGAACCCCTACTTGTCTAGTTATTTCTACTATATTGTTATGCAGCTATCAGATGCACCACAGAGTTTATATGATTTCACCTTGTCCCAATGTACTTCTAAGCTGAATGACATCAGCAGGCCTTGTAAAGTAGGGTGATGTGAAGTGTACAGAGTGGTACACACCTCAGAATGGTATAACTCACACTGGTTATGATTCTCAACCCAAACACACCCAAATACTGTTGCCAGTATTAAGATTAGAACCCCTGCCTATCTAGTTATTTGTACTATAATATTACACACCTATTGCATGTTCTACAGAGCTTACTGGGCTGACAACTGGCCAGAGGTGCTGATAAGGGGAATGACATCAGCAGGAATGATAAAGTAGGGCCCCAAGTATGAATTTTATCAAAATATTCTTCCTACAAACATGCTCACTTACACATATTTGCCGGATCTGAGAGTAGAATCCCTGCCTACCTAGGTATTTGTACTATAGTATTATGCAGTTATCGCATATGCTACAGAGCTTAGTGGGCTGCCAACTGTCCAAAGTTGCTGAAAAGGGGAATGGCATCAGCAGGACTGATAAGGTGGGGCACTGGGAAGTGTTGGGGGTGGGAATGGCCTAAAACTGTTTCATTTACAAACACACACTCCCTCACTCTCGAACACACAACTGTCACACACACACACACACACACACACACACACACACACACACACACACACACACACACACACACACACAGGAAGGTGATGTGGTATTATAAGCCTAACCCCAGTACTATTTCACAATGGGGCTCACCTTTTACGCTGGTGCATGCAACTGTTCACAACTGGAATGCCACTGTCCACAGCAGGTCATTACTGTATGCCATTCAGGGTATCCATGTGTGTGAGTCACACTGTCTGTGTCCCCCTGTGTCTCTCTCTATCACAGTCTGTCTCTCACTTCCCCACATCTATGTGTGTGTATGCTTGACATATGTTATCTGTTGCCCATATATATATATATATATATATATATATATATATATATATATATATATATATATATATATATATATATGTGTGTGTGTATCAAGTGCAACAGATGCAGATATATCACATATGGACCACCTGTAGCTAGCTGAGGGTAATCCTGTCTGATGTGTGTGTAGAGACAGTTAACATGTGCATAGCTGTTTGTATGCACAGACATATATACACAATACAGTCATACAGTCCGATGTGGAGTCCAACATGTCCTGTGATTCTATAAGTCTAGGAGCATACCCAGTGTGACCTTCTATAGTTTGAGTCAGACTCCCTTCCAGAGATACGTGTACTCCAGTCTGAGGTTTTGTGTGCTACAGCCACACCTCTTAGGAGTACACAGGATTTTCCTCAGGGTACTGGGTTTGTTTAGCAGACATTTTTTCTGACATACCTGAAGTTTGACACTGCAGTGTATTGTGTCATTACCTAGTGGCAGACATCCTCAGATCATCACAGTGCTTTACCAGAGGAATACTAGTTGTATGATGCATAGACCAATATTATGAGGGCAGCAGTGTACATTTTTCCCCAACAAGGCCAGTTGTGAGGTGTGGCTACAGCCAGTTGAGTGATGACATGCTGTGTAAACGGTCCAGCAACTTGGTGATATACTGGCTGGGGATTTCCTGCTTGTGTGGTATCTTTCTAACCTGAGATGTCATATCCTTGTGTGGCCATACCTCTCTCCTGTACATTTTTTGGTAGATTGTCCAGGTGTTTGGCTAGAGGTTTCATCCAGTCTACATAAACTTGTGTTTTTTTGGCAAGTTAGTTACATATAATTGAAGAGTGATGTTACAAAATAGTGACATAGATTACTGTTTCGGACTACTTAACCTTCAGACAATTCCTGCTACTGCAAATCCTCACCCTACTAAATTTCTCTGCATGTAAGGGCGATATTTACAACACATGCCTATCATTGTGCCTTTGTTCCACTTTTATTTCTGCCCTTGTCCAGATGTCTTGCTGTCAGAGGTTTTGAGTTATTGGTGTGGGTACATAGTGCATTCTACTGTACAGGCATGTCCATTATATGTAAAAGCAAACATAAAAAAAGAATTATTGAAAATAACCATTGGCAACAGTACCAAAAAGCACTTATATTTACAAACACCTTAGCACCTCAGCTACATAGCCTTCAAGAAGTCCATTATATGTGTAGTATATTCCACATAGCACTGTGACTTCCAGGTATGTCAGTGGCAGAGCAGTACGTGTCACTGATATGCATAATAGTTGACACTACAGTTATCTACACATGGCCTGTCAAAGACAGCACTGTACCTAGGGCACTACAAGATGACTGCCAGGATAACGTGCTGGCCAGATTCTGACAGTATTAACCACACATACACATAGCTCATTGATCCCTGCATGTTGTGGACATGCAACATGCTTTCATGTATATTGGGACAGCCCTTCCAATGTGTGCTATGCTGCTATTTCCCTGAAAACATACATGATACTGCATTTCTGTGGGTATATGGGGGGCAGACCAGTCAACTGTACACTTTTGCACAGACTGTGCTGATATTTGCTTTACATTTTGGTTCCATTTACCATATTATTGTGCCCTATCTTGGAAACTAGAGGCATATCAGTAAAGACCACAAGTCAGATTGTAATGGCATACATTTTGGGTTTCAGACTTCTTACCCTTCATAGGCTTACTGCAACTGTGAGGCCTGCTGTGCTATCACTGTGTGAGTCTGTAGGGGGGGTAATTCAACATTGCCACCATTTGTGGGTCTTTGCTAGACATTTGTCTCTGGTTTTCTACAACTGACTTGCTGTGTGCGTTTGAGGGATGGGTATGGGACCCCCACACTGACATCCATGCCTGTGACTTATGACCCTCCAGTTAGTTGGCCCCACACATATGCTGCAGTGAGATTTTTCACCTCTGATACTACTGCATAGTGTGGAGAGGCAGTACTGGGCAGGCATTTCCTGGTGTCCCACATAGCTGTCAGTTGTCTCCTGCTATCCCAGTAGACCACCCCATTCCCTTGCATGCAAGCAGCATTACCATAGATATGATACCAAAACATACTAATCCATTCATTTATTGTTAAGAAGAATGACTTACTTTGTGCCTGTGGCAGTTGTGAGGATGGTGCTTGTGGGCCACCTATGTTGGATGCACACAGTACACTTCCTATACACGGTAAGTTACAGGTAATATTATGTGTGTGTCATCCATTTTACTGTGTGTGTGAGTCAGAGAGAGGTGTCAGTCCCTGGGGTCCCTACAGTGTCAGTGTGTGTGTGGTGTACTTTGCGTCTTTGCCAAGACCTGAGCATACTGGGCGTGCCTCCATCTGCCTACAGGAGCAGGCTCATGGGCCTCCTTCTCTGAGTCCTCTGTGCCTCTAGGTATGTTGACAATGGTGGTGGGCTATGTGTCCCTTCCCCATCCTGTTCCTGTTGCAGCTGTTTCTGATGGATCATATTGTGTAGCATGGCACATACTATGAACATATGTGCACACATGGCTCAAGAGTACTGCAAGGCTCCACCAGATATGTCAAGGCAGTGGAACCATGACTTGAGCATCTCAAACACATGCTCTGTAATGATCCTGGTTTGTGCATGTGCCTCGTTCTTGTGTGGGTGTGTGTGCATTTCTGATGGGTGTCATCATCCACGGCTCCAGTGCATAGCCAGCATCCCCCACCAGATGGCCGTACGGGATGCCCCCACTGGCAAATGTCTGGTACAGCTGTGATGAATGCCAGATGTGGGAGTTGTGATAGTTTCCAGGGCTGCCAGAACACACATTCATGATAATACCCTGGCCATTGCACACAACCTGGCAGTTGATGGAGGGGAAGCCCTTGTGGTTTATGTAGACCCTACCCTGTTCACCGCGTGATGCTTTGATGTGGATGTGTGTGCAGTCTATTGCACCCAGTACCTCTGGATATTCTGCTACACAGTGGAAGAGACACAAATTGCTGGTCCTCTCCTCACGGGTTTTGCAGAAGTAAATGTGCTCACCAGCATGTTGTAGCATAGCATTCAGGAACTGGTGGAGTACCCTAGATGCAGATGCCTGTGAGACCCCCATAATGTCCCCCAGTAGGTCTATGGAAAGTACCTGTAGCTAGTATTCTTAGGGCTACACATACCTTGGTATCCACTGGGATGGGTTCCCCTCTGTTGGCTCTGGGTCTGAGTTGGGGCTGGCACAGCTCGATGATTTGCTGCAGTATGTCTCTGTCTATACTGTAGCACTCTACTATCTCCACATTTAAATCCAACAGCAAAAGCACAGATGTCTTGAAAAACAAACCAAGCAGGAATCCATGTGTAGCAGCGTCTTTAATTGAGAACAAACAGCAAAAATCCACAACTTAGCGCTTTCACCCGTATAGTAAGGGCATCATCAGAGTTGTACACCATCTTAAAAAACACATATATATATATATATATATATATATATATATATATATATATATATATATATATATATATACCCAAGTTAATAAACACACCCCCCTCAACAACCAATAAAACCTCAATTAAGTTTTTTGAAAAAACTTAATTGACTAGAATACATTTTCAAAATTTCTTGAGCGCATAAATAGCCACAATATAAAAAATGTAATCTGTATAATGGTATACAGTAATATATTACAAGTATTTAAAAACAATCGACATTACTACAAGAAATAAAATGAAATCTCTCAACATTCTTATAAACAATGTAGTGTGTCTCAAGAAAAAAACAGAAACACATCCTAAGAATGTTGAAATTTTACAAACATATTTGGTCCACCTCTATAGTGAAGTGAACAACAAAACAAAATCTATACAATAATATATACATAATAAACAAAACTCTTTATGAGTAGTTAATACCAAATGTAAAGGAAGAAGTTTAACAATTACTCAGATCATCTGTGCTCTGTATTTAAGGATACTAAAAAGTGAGATATATTCATTTATCCCTGGTGACTTAGACGCATTTAATCTGAGCTGCCATAAGCATTCTTTAACTTCTAATAAAGTCTCAGCGTCCCCACCTTTCTCTCTGTAAGGTACCCTGTCAATTATAAAAAACAAATTTTTTTTTAAAATTGTTACAACTATTACTGTGTACATAAAGAGCATTTGTAGTTTTTCTATTCCTAATGTCCCTGGTGTGCTCTAAAATTCTGGACCTCAACTTCCTAATGGTTTTGCCCACATAAAATGTTGTACAGCTTAAACACGTAGTAAGGTATACAACCATTTTGGTGTTGCAGTTACAAAAACCAGGACACCCTATAGTCTTGTTGTAGTTGTAAAGTGCAACATAGGGTCCATTGTTAATGTACTTGCAGGTACTGCAAAAACCACATTTGCTCATCATAGAGTGTTTGTAAATATTTTGGTGATCAGATGTCTCCATGATTTCCTTAAGGTTTCTCCCCCTGCTAAATATAAAGGAGGGTGAAGCACCTAACACTTTAGTAATTTCCTTGGTTAGTACCCCCGACCAAACGTCATGGATAATATTCATAATGTGAAGACTATCTGCATTGTATGGTAAAACCATTGAATGTTTCATCTTTTTCATTCGGGTATTATCCTTGTTAACATTAGACATACCTTCCTTTAAAATAGGTTTATAGATAGTATGTCTTTTCACCGCAACATCATTTTTAATTGTAATCATAATATCGTAGGGATAGCCTCTTTCCTGCAACATATCTATCAAATTAGTAATTTCTGTCTCATATAAGGTGTCATCACTAATGAGCCTAGACAGTCTCACCATTTGCCCCTTCATGATGTTTTTCTTCTGATGAAAGGGATGGCAGCTTTGAAAGTGAAGTAAAGAGTTTGAAAACGTTTTCTTACAATAGATACTGGATGCTAAAGTCTTGCTCTGTCTATCCTTAATTAACATAATATCCAAAAAGTCACATTTATCATGGTGTATATTGTGTGTAAACTTTAGGAAGGAAGTACTGTTGTTTAGAACATCAACAAAATCAGTGATGTCTTGTTCGTTACCTTTCCAAAAAATTAGAATGTCATCAAGGAAACATACATACAATGCAATATTTTGTTTAAATCTAGATGAAATAACATAGTCACACTCCCAGTCAACCAGTACTAGGTTGGCATAGAGCGGGGCACATTTCGCCCCCATTGCTACACCAGTGACCTGTTTGAAATAATCTCCATCAAAGGTTACAAAATTGTTGTTAAGAACCATATCTAATAAATCAACCAACAAATTCTGTTTCACTACATGCTGCCTACTTAATTTGTTCAGGCTATTCCTAAACATTTCCAACCCTAGATCATTGGGAATGACTGAAAATAAATTGATGACATCAATTGTCAGGAAAATATAGTCATCATCCCACGGGGTTGTCCTAATGACATCCAAACAGTGCCAAGAATCTTTTAACACATGTGGGGCACTGTCACAAATGTCCTTGCAGTGAAAATCAATAAATGCGGCGATTGTCTCAGTTTTCGAACCTCTTGTCGAGACTATTGGTCGAAAAGGCGGGTTGGCAATAGATTTATGTATTTTAGGTATACCAAATATGGAGGGAATAACTGGTAGATTGACCGACAGGAATTCATATTCGTCCTTATCCAGTATTCCCTCCATAAACCACTCATAAATTTGCCAATCCAACTTAGTATATGCCTTGTAAACATCATACCACATCATTTAGCCCTGGAGAAGTTACCCTGGGTCTGAACACTCTTCTCCTCCTCCTTGGTCTGTGGTGGTTGCCAGCATTATCCTCCTCACTGCCCTCAGCCTCTAGCACATACTGATGGATCAAAGCAATGGCAGCCCCTAACATTTTTCCAGTTGAAATTCCCTTGCATGTGTACACCAATGGTGCAAAGTTTGTGGGGAAAAAAACAGACTGTAAGGTGTTTCCATAGTTTATACTGTTGTGCTGCCAATGCTGCCTGTGTGATTGGCTGGCTATGATGCATTCCACCTGCTAGCTATGTAATTTGTACTTGATTGCTTTTATTCTGATATTTCCCTTTTTTCTACCTTATTTCCATTCCCATTTCCTCCCCTTTTAAGCCCGGAGGCACACCGCGCAAACCTGGTGCTCAAATATTAACAATCCTATTTCCAAAGGTATATCACCAAAGGGATCTAATGGAAGAATGACAGAACTGACAGGACAACCAAGATCACTTACAATTCATCTACCATGAACAGCAGCAGCACTACTACCAAGACCCACTTAATCA
Source organism: Protopterus annectens (assembly GCF_019279795.1). NCBI lineage: Eukaryota > Metazoa > Chordata > Ceratodontiformes > Protopteridae > Protopterus > Protopterus annectens. Next base: position 1,902,377,669 of record NC_056729.1, read on the forward strand.
GAAAGAACTTTTTCAGCAGAGCAGGTAGCAACCACCATGCCATTACCAGAAACAACACCAGTATCAAGACCAATGTCAAAGCCCTAGGGCTGGTCCCTCTTACTATTGCCCCTCTTATCAGAGCCACAATGAGGAATATAACTACAATCCACAGAGGTTCCAGAGGGCAGAAGAGGAATTTCAGCGACCTCAAACTACATCCAGGAACCTCCAAGGCAAAAGGAGGACCAAACAGTGGACTGGGGTGACAGAAATGAGGTACCTCAGTAATAGTCTGATTACAGAGAAATTGTACAGTTATTTATGGGCCCCATGCCTGCATTTGTCTAAGTTTTCTGGAATACCAAAACCTCATAAAAATAAAGATAACCCACCATACAGGCCTGTGGTGGCAAGTGGGAGGATCCCTTACAGAAGCAACAGCCATATATCTAAATTATCTATTGAAACCCCTAGCCGACAAGAACAGATCATATATAAAAGAGTCTATGAACTTTTTGAGAAAAATAAAAAACACTGTTGTAGAAGCTGACAGCATCTTGCTAACAATCAATGTAGAGTCATTATATACTGTGCTTCCTCACAATCACATACAGAAGCAGGTTGTTGAATGCATTTTTGTCGAACAGTAAAGTCAGAAAAGGCAAAAATAGCAAATCGGCTTTTCAGCGAATTCTTTCCCTGGGAAAAAAATTGTCTTCCCGCTTTCACTACTTTGCCTTTTAGCACTGTAGTGCGATCTCGGAGTTGGTATATTTAAGTAGGGGGGGGTGGGGAGTGAAGACCCCACATTAAGTAATGTTTTACTGTTTTTTTTTTTTTTTCGGAACAGTGATTGTTTTCTATTGGAAAATAATCTGTTCTGAAGTTTCGACATTGTAAGCTTTCACTTACACGGGGTTGATTATCTGTCGTTTGCTTTTCTGAGTGTGCAATATGATAATATAGACCCCATAGAAGCAGCTGTGGATTATTTTAAAATACACCATAATGGTACACAAGCACAGTTAGAAAAGTTAAGTAAGCTCATTAATTTGGTACTGGATTTTAACTTCTTTACTTTCCATGGAAAATATTACATGCAAATGACTGGAATAGCTATGGGGGCAGTGATAGCTCCCAGTATAGCCAAAATAGCCCTGGGCAAGTGGGAAGAAGATTTTGTGTTCAGCAACAGAAATGTCATGCAGCACATCTCATGTTATCTTTGTCTTATCGATGATATTTTTATTATATGGAGAAGTGACACTTTACAAGTAGAAGATTTTATCAGGTACCTGAATCTAACTACTACCTTCCTGTGTTTAACCTCCATTCACAACTCCAGCTCAACCACATTTTTAGACATGCTAATTTCCAAGGACATTAACCAAAGCAGAATTTTCACTGATCTTTACCGAAAACTGATGAGAGTGAACCTTTTACTCCACAGTAAATGTCTGCATCACAAGATAAAATGTAATGTGGTTAAGTCCCAGGTTTGCAGGTTAGCTAGAATAACCACAAAGGTGGAACCTTTTTTGACAAACCTGAATGATTTGGAAAATTATTTCTAAGATAGGTGGTATGAGAACCAAGTGTTAAGAAACAAATTTGAAGCAATCGTCAAGCTTAAAAGTACCAATGCACCCACATTAAGCTGACCCATTGGAAGAGTGTTTTAGACATTTGTGGACAATAAATCAAAAGACAGATGCATACTGACATATACTATGGGTGTTCATTGCATCAAGAATACTATTAAGGAGAACTGGGCTGTAATAACAGATAGCCGTTATCTTGTAGACATTTTGGTGAAGCCCAATTTTTGTATAAAAGGAAGGCTTGAAATATTAGGATTTGTAGAAAAAAAACTTTACAAACAGGCAGAGAAAAAAATGTGAAACAAACTGTGCCTAATTCCTCTCAGAGACTCTTTTACTGCCCACATTTTAAAGAAAAGTATATTAATGTATTAAGATTAATGCAAACGAAGACTGCAACACCGCACAAGGTTGCAAGTTGTTTGGTGACATGGGATGTAATGGAAGAAATGTTAATAAAGTGTTTTAATAAACCTTAATAAGAATCTGAGATCCGGTCTAAATGTAGAAACAATGCCCAGCTAGACACCTTCAACTCCACAGAAAACACTCTGGGCTTAAATTTCAAATACTTGATCATGTAGACCTCACTGTACTTGAAGGAGACATCCCAAATACTTTAGAAAAACAAGAAAGTATGTGGCAACTAAGGCTGAACTCTTTTAGAAAGCCCGGACTAAACTATTATTGCTCACTGAAAAGTGTACTAGAACTAAGACAGTTACCCCATTGTTTACAAAACTAAAGGTGTGAACTTTATTTACTTATTTGTTATTTGCAACGAGCAACAATTTTATTAACTATTATTTATTATTATTTATTTTACAGTTGTTGACTGGGATGGTCCGACTGAGCTGAAAAGCTCTTTTTCAGCAGAGGCCCGTGGAGAAAACCTCCACAGTATACAAGTCATTAAAAGCATTAGAATTTCACAGTAGTTACATAGAAAGTATATTAGTTAATATAGAGGTAATTATTTAAGAAGCTTCATTGTTTTGAAATATAAGCATTAAACAATATAAGGCAATAATTCATAAAAAGCAGCAATAATTATAAGTAACAGTTGATGTTTCTAATAAACAATTGAGATCAGAAGAGGAAATGAGATCTGTAGATGTAAAGGTAAATAGTATGCAGAGGTTATTCATCGTCGAGGTAAAGGAGGACATACTGATAGTGAATAGTAAGGTAGAGTTTAGCAAGTGTAGTGAATGTAGTTTATGGAGGATGGTAACAAGGGCAGGACCAGTGTGCTTTTAGGTATTCTTTGGATGTAGTTTTGAATTGATTAGTTTGTGTAAGAGTCCTGATTTCTAATGGCAGTTTATTCCATGCTATAGAAGGATTGTTGCTATAGACATTGCATCCAAATTTAGTTTTAGCTTTGTATATTTGTAATAGGTTTTGGTCAGAGCTATGCAATGACCTGGTAGGGGAGTATTGAGAGATTAAAGAGGAGAGGCTAGGACAGAAGGATTGCTGGTATAGAATTGTATGGATTATCTGTAGTTGGGAGTGAAGGAGTGAGTGGAGTAGTTCAAACCAGTTTAAGTATCTTAGTGAGAGACAATGGTGAGATTTATAACTTTGTTGGGCAGCAAATCTTGCAACCTTGTTATAGGTGGATTCTAGTTATGCTAAAAGTGTGGAGTTGAGATTAGTGAGAATTTGACAGCTATACAATAGACTGGGTAGTAGGTATGAATGAGAGAGGGTAACTTTTGGTTTATTTGTAAGAAACCTTTTATTTCAATAGAGAAGGCCCAGTTTTTGGTGTGTCTTTAAAACATTTACATGTAAGTCAAATTTAAGTTGGTCATCTATTGTTTCTCCTAGTAGTTTTGTGCTACTTTCAACTATGATGGATGTGTTATAAAGGGAGAGTACTGAAAAGGGTGATTTAAGGTGGGTGAGGTTTTTGGAAGAAAGAGTAGGAGTTTTACTATTTTAGGGTTAAATATTAGCTGGTTGTCACAGAACCAGGATTCTACTGAGTTGAAAGATGCTTTAGTAGCAGAGATAAGGTCATCAGGAGAATCTGCAATGGTGATGACTGTGGAATCATATACACATATTGAATAAGGGATGACAGAGGACAGGAGGTATGTAGGAGATTAGTGAAGATATTAAAAAGTAATGGGCCTGACTGTAGAATCATCTGCATACTGAATAAGGGATGACAGAGGACAGAGGGTATGTAGAAGATTAGTGAAGATATTAAAAAGTAATGGGCCTAGGATGGATCCTTGGGGGACACTTATATTCACTGGTAGAGGGGGAGAGAGCAGAGAGCCATTTCACACATTGCAGGAGGTCAGTAAGATAGCTGGTAACCTAGGTTATAGTAGAGGTAAAGTAGTTGAGGTTAGACAGTTTGGATAGTAGGAGAGGGTGACTGTTTCGAAGGCTTTGGAGGGATCCAGGAATAGGCAAGACACAAGTTTATTGTTATCCCTGGCCTGTGAGATAGTGTTAGTAAAGGATATTAGGGCAGTCAAAGTGCTGTGCTTAGGGCAAAAGCCATGCTGGGTGGGTGTGAGCAAGGATTCCTGCAGTAGGTATTGCATGATCTGTTTATGTATGCATTTTTCCAGTATAGTGGATAGAGGATTGCAATAGGTCTGAAGTTTGAAATGTCAGTAGAGTTGCCTCCCTTGTGTATAGCTTTGTAAATGTAATTTTAAAATGTAATTTTATGTCCCTGTATCCATCATTGACAGGGGTGACAGGTGCTGACTGAGGTTTCTTTTTTAGGGATAAACACTTGGCTAGGCTTGTAAAGGCCCCAGGGACATTCACCTAGTAACCTCCTATGATGCTATGATCCTATGGTAGTGGCTTATTAATTATTAATTCTTGTTTTGTGGACACATTTGTATAAAAATATTTATCTGTTTATAATAACCATGTTTAAACATTTAAATATTTATTCAAATTATATCATCATTTTGTACTATTGGAATCAGGGCACATTCGTGACACTTTCTCACATTTTTTATAACTAGGACTTTTGATTACAGTAGAGCCCCATTAAAGCAGTATATGCATATTCCACAGATGTCATTACATTTTTTTAATTATTTTTATAACTTTTTAGTGCAAACATGGGCAGCTTTCATAACTACACTCATATAGTGAGGGGTTGAATGCTATTTATTTTATCTGGCTCAGATAGATTAACTTCTCAATATTTTAAAGTTATTTTTTTTAACAATCAGCAGAGCTAGAGTCCATATAGCATACAGCACATGCATGATTTTTGCAAAACTTTAGCCTTTTTAGGTTGGAACTTTTTAATGCACAGTGTTTGAGCTTAACTAGACAAATATTGAGGGGAAATTCAAAAAAAGCCTACATGGAGTGATGTTCCATGTAGGCATAGTGCCAAGGAGCTTACATAGAAGTAAGCAGCCATGTGATCCAGTAAACATAGCAGAAGGGCGTGCACTAGTGTGTGGACATGAAAGTGTCTGCGGCATGCAAATCACATCATAAGCAGGTAAATTGCATGCAATGAGGGTGCTGGAGTGATCCGGCAAGCAGATAGGCAGTCCTGCAGAACCCGTGTTGGTGGCCAAAATGTACACTGAAAATTTCTGTGTACAGGGAAATAAAAATCAAACAGATGCTGTAAAAGCTCATGTAGAAGGTCAGAAATTGCATAGTAGGCACAGATATGTGCAAAACTATGCCCTGTGTGTCCAAAATATAAAGGGAAATAATTTAAAATAATTTTCTTTAATACCCATATTATGTTTGCGCAGTGCTCAACAGTAAGTAAACATGCCGTTACACAAAAAAAAAATATTTAAAAGTTTAAAAATGAAAAATAAGAAACATGTGACAAAACGCATTCTAGGGCTTTACATGCAGTATGTGCAATGGTAGATATCTGTGGTTGCTAAGTAGACAGGCCCTGGAATACTGTAGCATCCATTTTGTGTGCACAGATCTGTATGCAAAAGAGCTGGGATTACTGAATAGGAAAAATGGGTTACCGCACCTGCAGATAAAATCCATGTAGCCCCAGAACCATGTTGGGGTCCACAGGAGAAGTAGCTGACATCAAAATGAGGTGTGTCACCATATGTTTAAGCACATTGGAGCTCAGCAGCATCCGTTTGCTTGGTGCACCTCTCAGCTGAGCAGGGGTATGTGTCCAGTGTTGCTAAGCTTTGTGTAGCATCGGGGAATGCATTTTACCTGGTTTGAGCATGTTTGCGTGGTATGACTGTGGTAAGTGTGCCTGTTTATGGGGGAGGGGGGGTGTCTACTGACTGCTAAGCATTGTTTATACGAGCAGACTGAGTTTGTGTGCCATACCACTGTGCTTAGCAGGGCAAGCAGTTAAAAAATAAATAAATAAATAAATAAAGAAATTGCCTGTAAAAGCCAATCATGTATAAATTACTTATAGTCCCTGCTCCACTCACACTGGGCCATTCTAACCCCTCAGTGATGTACCTGGCAGGTGGAATGCATCATAGTTAGCCAGTCACACAGGCTGCATCTGCAGCAGAGCACTATATATATTATTCTTACACCCTACAATCTGATTTTCCCCCATACTCTACACCATTGGAATACAAAGTTAGGAATTTTACCTGACAGAATCCTAGGGGCTGCTGCTGCTCTGCCACATCTGTATGTGCTAGAGGCTGAGGTCAGTGCTGATGTTGCTGCTGACAATAGGCCTAGACACAGAAGAAGAAGAGTGTTCAAGCCCAAGCTAAACTTCCAAGAGCTACATCAGCTGGGGATTGTAGAGCAGTACAGGGTGGATAGGGACATATTACATGAACTCACCGAGCTCTGTCATCCTCAACTCAGACCCAGAGCCAACAGAGGGGAACCCATCCCAGTGGAAACAAAGGTATGTGTAGCCCTTAGAATACTAGCTACAAGTACTTTTCAAAGACCAACTGGGGACATGATGGGGTCTCACAGGCATCAACACACAGGGTACTCCACCAGTTCCTGGCTGCCATGCAAACACATGCCAGTGAGAACATTTATTTATCCTGCACCCCCTGAGGAAAGGGCCAACAGTATGCAACTCTTCTACCATGTAGCACACTACCCTGAGGTACTGGGTGCCACAGATTGTACTCATATACACATCAAACCACCATCCTGTGAGGATGGTAGAGTCTACATCAACCGCAAGGGGTATCACTCCATCAACTGCCAGGTCATGTGCAATGCCAAGGGCATTATCATGAATGAGTGTGCTGGCAGCCCTGGCAGTTATCATGACTCCCATATCTGACACACATCACAGCTGTACCAGATGTATGCCAGTGGGGGTATCCTCTACAGCCACCTACTGGGGGATGCTGGCTATGCACTGGAACCATGGATGATGACACCCATCAGAAATGCACACACACCTACCAAAGAGCACCATAATGAGGCACGCACACAAACTAGGAACATCATAGAGCACGTGTTTGGGCTGCTCAAGTCACAGTTCTGGTGTTTCGATATATTTGGTGGAGCCCTGCAGTACTTCCTGTAGGCAGATGTAGGCATGCCCGGTATCCCCTGGCCTTGGCAATGAGGAAATGCATAGCACATGTATTGACAACCTAGGGTCCTAGGGGCTGATACCTTACTCCAACTCACATACATACTAAAAAGGATGCCAGACACACCACACAACCTCTACCTTACCATGTATTGGCTGTGTACTGTGTGTCATCCCTGAAACACAGTTATCTCAACTGCTGAGTTCACAAGATAAGTCACTGTGTTTTACAACAAATGTATGTGGTACTCCACTATGGTAGCATATGTATGGACCTGCTGCATGTATGCAAGGGAATAGAGTGGGCTACTGGACTACTTGCCGAGAACTAACAGCTATGTGAGACATCAGGTACTATGTCCAATACTGACTGCCCCATTATATGCATTAGGCCACAAGGCAGCTAAACCCACTGCAGTATGCAAGGGAAATGCCAAACAGTGAGGTCATAGGACAGAGGCACAACTCTAAATGCTAGAGTCCCCTACCCCCAACACAGCAGTGTTCCCATACAACTGCAGTTACATTAATGTTTGCAAGGATATAGCAGCAGACCACACAATCCCAGGGTTGTCCCAAACAACCTGGCTACATGTTCTATTTTCCACAATATGCAGGCGTCAAAGTGTATGCCTGTCTTCTATTGATAGTGTGAGGAATTAAACATCACTGTCTGGTGGCTGCTGTGGATCACTGGGCTAAGTCCATTAGCATGGTTAATGGTGTTCATGGTTTGAAGTTGACTGCACCTACAACTTTTGCATATGAGGTACTCCTATAGCAGGAGCACCACAGACTGTCAATAAGTCACAATCTGTTACTGCGAGAAAGCTGGACAAAGTCACAGACAATGTAGGGACAGGGGGCTAAACCTATAGACATTATACATGCTGTGTGTAACCTAGAAGGTGGCTAGTATAACAGCAGGTTGTAACAAGTCAGAGTAGCAGCAGGATGTAATGGCCATCACTTAACTGTGTTAATACATACAACAATTCAGTGGGCTGCATTTAGTAGTATATTGCCAGAAAAACACAACTGTATGAGGAGCAGACACATGGGGTGGACTGCTGGACATCCTGCAAAATATGTACAGTCAGAGGTGTGAAGACTGTAACCCTGCACGTGGTGTTACATCATGTAGCCCAGTCACAGCATACGTACAACCACTTAGAGCAGGAAATCTGGACAAAGCCATGAATAGTAGTGGGACAAAGGCCCAAATATAAGGAAAATGATTAAGCAATAGCCAGACAGATGTAGAAAGTTCAGAGAATATTAGGTCATTCAGTAGCATGGGTTTCCTGGTGTGTATGGAGTCAGTAACTCATGGGTTTCCTGGTGTGCATGGAGTCAGTAACTCAAATGGCTGTTATCATTTCCTAACATCAGTCTATAATGATTTGCCACTGATGTACCAGAAAATAAAAATGCTATGTAAAATGTACCATGCATATGATGCAAAACTCTGCACAGTCTATTACAATCTGTACAGTCGCTACGCATATGTCATATATTACGTTCAGCACACAGCTGAGGAATCCACTGGACAAATATTTCAGGGAGCTGCTGGACTATTGAATCAAGTGCAGCAGCCAGTTGGCTGCAGCACAAAAAAAATCCCAGACTGGAGTACAGGTAGGTTTGACCTAGAGTCACCTTTTAAGTACTGGCAGTCACAATGGGCATGCTACTACACTTAGCTAACTTGAGCCCATGTCTGATACCTCATCTGCTTAAAGAACTAATATGTGAAAATATGTCTGTGCATACAGACAGCTATGTATATGTATCTGACTCCCCTTCAGACATGATTACCCTATCTATAAGTATGTGGTATATATATATATATATATATATATATATATATATATATATATATATATATATATTTATATATATATATATATATATATATATATATATATATATATATATATATATATATATATATATATATATATATTTATAGATGGTTCCCCTTCACAAGATCGAATGGATGGAAGCTCGAAATTCATAATCTCGAGACCAGAATCTCTAATTTCCATTCACTCAAAATTGTGAATGGGAGCCATAGGTTTAAAAAAATAAAAATGTTAACTTACCTTATTGCAGGGGGCCAGGTCTCATGTACCCTAGCAGTTTAAATGTGAATGTTCCGTGACCGCAGTATAGCGGAGGAATGGAAAATCTTCCGTTTTGCACTTACGCGTATAGCGCGTAATGGGAGATTTCCCTATCCTTCACTATAGTGCGATCTCAGAGTAGGTATATTTAAGTAGGGAGGTGTGGTGGGTGCAGGGGGGCGAAGCCCCCCTGAGAAAACATTTGAAAGGAGTTACTTTTTTTTTTGTCCGTTTCATATGTTCAAGTTTCTCTAAATTCGAGATTCTGGTTTCGAGTTTATGACTTTCGAGTTTAGAGAAATTCGATCATATGAAGGGGAACCATATATATATATATCTATCTATATATATATATATATATATATATATATATGTAACACAGATAGATATATATTGATATATAGATACATATTTATAGCTATATAAATGTGTAGAGTGATGCAGACCCTCCACATATATCTAGATAAATACACACACACACACACACACACACACACACACACACACACACACACACACACACACACACACACACACACACAAAACACATGTATAAGCGTGTGGGGATGCATGAATGTCCACACCTACATGCAGAATGCTGTGGTTATCTGCATCTACTCACACAACTGTTGTCTGATGGTAAAACAACATGGCCGCATAATGACACAATCCACCCAACCACAGAATCCTGTGTCTGTGGAATGTCACCCTGTAGACAGACACAGGTGAGCAGGTGGTGTAATGTGCAATGGCTTCAATGCAGGACTTGGACAGACCATACTATCAGTAGCCAATTGTCCACCTGGCAAACTGCAACTGGACAGAAATGGTGATATTGGTAACTCTACACACATAGCAGGGGTATTAACAGGTACCCCACTGCTACGACATTAGATACAATAACAGCATAAAGCAGGTTAATTCTGCAGGCCACACAGGTTGTGTTAGACAAGGCAGCATTGCATAGCCCACAAGTACTGTGGCTGCAGCCACACTCTTAAATGCTAGGAGTCTAAACATGAAACTGCACTCATTGCAAGCATTCTTAACCCTAGAAGAAGCTGACATTTGTGCAGTCACAGAAACCTCATTCAAAGCTGTGGAGAGTATCCCAGCCATACCAGATTACTCATCCTATCATTCATTCAGACTCCAAGCCATGGGCAGCAAAACAAAAGGAGATGGAGTTGCAATATATATAAAAGACATATACACCTCTAGGCTAGTCAAACAGTATGATGTATAGGAAATACTTTAAGTGCAGTTAACAATTGACAAGATGCCTATTCAAGTCATAGATAGCTACAGGCCTCCAACTCTGGCTCAATATGCCCACCCCACCTATCTGAACCTCTTTGAATCTATCAAGATTCATCCCTTTACCCTGATCCTGAATTACTTTAACTATCCAACCATAGATTGGAAGAAATAATCATGCCAAAACACAAATGTCCAGAGATTCCTTGATTTCGTCAATGCAAATGCCTTGGTCCAGTTGGTTGACACCCCCACACGTGGTGAAAATACCTTGGACTTGGTATTAACCAACATGAGTAACCACTGCAACATCCCCACAGTGTCACAATCCCTGGTAAGATCCAACCACAAAGCAGTCACTTTCGAAGTCACTGTCTCCCCTGACGCCATCCTAGCTAGGGTTAAACAAAAAAAACTTCTCCAAAGCTGGTTACAACCTCCTGAGGGAAGGTATAAACTGCTTCACAGCCCCCACCCAATCCACAGAAACTGGCACATATGTCCAAACTTACACCAAAGTACTATATGAACATTTATATAGCTGCATGGAATCAGGAATACCAGACAGAATGACATCTACAATAAATAAACTATAACAAAAGGAAAAAAAATGCTGTACATGATCAAGAAGAAGCAGGTGTCTAATGGGAAGCAATTTCTCCTTAGTCTGAACAAGCAAGTAAGAGCACTAATGAAATTCTCCATAGCAAACTTTGAGTTCAAACTGGTCACACGTACTAAAGACAATCATAAGGCTTTCTTCACATATCTCTGCAATCTCAAGGGAAGCACTCAGATCTGCTCAGAACTGGTGACCAAGGACACCACATACACAAACCATGTAGATATAGCAAACCTGCTGGCAGACAGGTTCAGTGAAAACTACACTCCTCTGTCCCCCACATCAGTAAAACAGGATATCCCCAGTACCTGCCCCCCTCCCCTTATCTCTAGGGAGCAAGTCATCACTTCCCTCTCAAAGGCAAAAAATACAGCTTCCATGGGACCCAATAACATCCCAGGCTGCATCCTACATGAACTCAGGCAGGAGCTTGCAGCACCATTAGGCACCCTATTCAACCAAAACCTGAGTACTGGTTTCATCTCATCCAAGTGGGAGATAGCTACTGTCATCCCTTTGCACAAAGGTGGAGCGTCCACTGATCCAGGAAATTATAGACCCATCAGCCTAACTAGCCTGATCTGCAAGGCCATGGAGCGGATTATCATGGACCTCATTAACAAGGATATTGGTGACCTTCAGACACTTCATCAGACACAGTTTGGTTTTGTCAAGGGGAGATCATGCCTGTTAAATTTGCTCAATATCTTTGAGACAGTCACCAAGGCCATAGATGAGGAGAAGATGTTGCACACCACTTACCTTGACCAGGCCAAGGCCTTTGATACTGTTCCCCACTCATGTATAATAGATAAACTCTCTCAAATAGGCATCAATCCATATGTTATGAGATGGGTAGCAAACTGGCTTACTGATAGAGCCCACATAGTCAAAATAGAGGGAGCTACCTCAAGTAGTTGACCCGTAACAAGTGGTGTACCCCAGGGATCAGTCTTGGGGACTCTGCTGTTTGGGATATACTTCTCAGAGGTGCAGGCCAAATCTAGTGGGCTATGGCTGACCAAGTTTGCAGATGACTGCAAGGTGGGTGCTCTCATTAATTCCCCTAGTGATTTGGACATCCAAGAAGGTCTCTCCCAAACAAATGACTGGTGCCAGGAATATGGCCTCAAACTGAATGCCACAAAATACAACATCATGCCTTTTGGGGAGAATGACATCCCCACAAATTATCACATTAATAATAAGGCGCTAAGTATGGAATCAGCCGTGAGGGACTTGGCAACCAAGGTTGATAGCAAACTGACTTTTGACCACCATATTGCCTCCATTGCATGGAAAACTTTCTACATGGCCCAGCTCATTTGTAAGGGTATCTCATCCAGGAACAAGGAAGTCATAATATCCCTGTATGTTCCCCGTATAAGGCCCATTATTGAGTACAATGTACCTTTCGGCATGTATCTCGCAAAGCACATGCAACAGCTGGAGAGACCACAGTGGTTCCTCACCAGGAGAATCTAGGGCCTCAAACATCTATCCTACACTGACAGGCTAAAAGCCCTGTCCCTCTACTCAGTTTCATACAGACTCTTCAAGGTGACCTATGTCTGGCATACAAAGCATTCTCTGACCCTGCCATGATGGGACTGCTGCATATCTACAAGTCAAGCTCCACAAGAGTAACCCACATGTGCAACCTCAACCTGGTCTGTGACATCAATAGGACTTGTTGGCAGGACAGATTTTTGTCCCAGAGACTCCCCCTTTTGTGGAATAGACTCCCTCTACATGTAAAGCAGAGGAAATCATTAAACCTTTTTAAGTGCAACCTGGATAACTGGATGGGGAACAGAAAATACCCCCTGAGATTCCATCTATGTCCCTGCTGGACAGTGGCATAGGGTGCTGAGTTGGAAAATGGGCTAACTCCTTCACTAGGCTTGTAAGGGCCTCAGGGCCAATAGCCTAGTATCTTCCTATGAACCTATGATCCTATGTACACCAGATTTAACCAGTGGCATGTGCAATTAGTAATTGTAGGTAGGTAGGGGGTATAATGTCACATGAGATACCTTATGTGTGCATGTATAGAATTCCCTTACAGAAGTACAGACATGCCCATCAAGCCTATGTCTGTGCAATTGTCGATCATTTTATGGCCCTGTGACTAGCATCCTCCTCAACATTTCCCTTCCTGTCAACACCTGCTTATGTCATCCACCTTAACAGCAATAGCTGGTGTTCTTAAAGCAGATAAGCTCCATGGCGCATGCAGTACATGTTTAGTGATATAGGGTATACAAATAGATAGTAATTCTAATCTCAATAAGGGCAACTTTGTGTGTCTGTACATGTGTACATATACCCCCTTGCAGCTGATCTCTGTGCAATGGCTATGCATTTTAAGGCCCCATGCCTACCTGCCAGCCTCCACATTGGCCTCCTTTACAAGGCCTACTGATGTCATCCACCTTAACAGCACTGGCTGGCAATCTTAAAATAGATAGTTTTCATGGCACCTGCAATAAATACTTAGTGTTGCAGTATACACCAATAGATAGGTATGGTTCCAATATCCCAAAGAGCAAGACTGTGAGAGTGCAAAAATATATTCCTATGCAGAAGTACACATATAGCTACATGGGTGTGCAATTGTCATGCATTTTACTGCCCTGTGACTAGCTGCTGGCTCTAAATAGCCCACATCTACCTAGACATGAATGCTACCTGCTGCCACCTACATTTGTATGTACAGAATACCCAGGTGACATGTATCAAGGGTAGCATGCCTTGTCATGGGGTATGCATGCAAGATTATGCTGTCTGCACCCATTGCCCCGACACACTGTGCTACACATATGCACCTAAGTAACCATGCACGTGTACAGCTGTACCTTGCTGATGTCATATTTCTGCTCTACTGCCATGCCATCCTGAGCTGCTGTATTGCTGGCAAGTCTCCACAGCTTAGGCACTCAGACCCCTGGAACAGAAACATACACAGTTCTGAGAGACACCTGTCATTCTGCAACATTACTGCCATTCTAACATCATGTAACAAAGGTACACAAACTTTGATGTTTACTCATGACACATGCTAGCATACAGCACCTGTCATGGCATAACACTACCGCACTGCAAAAGTTCATGTAATGTAAAATAGTCACCCTGTGCATCCACCCTGTGCATCAGACACATGTTTGCATGTCCCTGCATTGATGATATGGATGGCAGGGATGTGGCACAGGTATCACATGCACAGGGTATGGTGCGGGGTGCCAGAGATCTAGACTGTGCCAAACAGTTGACAGCTTGCATGTGAGTCAGGAAGGGGTGCTGGTCAGCTGGGACATGGAGAGGTGTCATATGTGTCTGTTGGTGACCTGCATGTGACAGTGATGCTTGAGTGTGTGCATGTACACAGTCATGCCAGGTGCTAACCTTACATGTGGTTATGTTGGACAGCTGTGGACCATACATGGCAGAGTGGACAGTTCACCATCTTTGGCCATGAACAGTGGAACTGGCTCTGCTAAGAGTAGCACTGGCACCACCATGCCCAGGGTCAGATGTGAAACTAGTTGCTGATGGTGACTGGTGTCTGCTGGGCCCATACCCCAGACCGGACCACCCAGGACCATGTGCCCATGGCTTGCCACATCATGGTGTGGACAGCACACTCCCTTCTGTAGTGCTGCAGGTATTACCACTACGGGAGCGTCAGTGTGCACAGCCACGTGGACTCTTGGCAGATGGTGTTGCTGACCTTCACCCATGTGTCTGTTGCCCTACTCCCACCAGATGTTCCAACACAGACAATGTGCAGTGAAGGACTTACAATGTCTCACTCCACCATCTGTCCACTACATCAGTGAAATGATCCATGGCATTACCAATGTCGTGGATGGAGACACGGATGTCAGACTGTGCTGTATCCATGATCCTGAGCATCCATCTGGATTTGCATTCAGAATGGGCCTGTGCCTCCATGATAGACCAAAACATGTGTCGAGTGACCCGTGATGTGACACCTGTGACAGGTGGTGGATGGACAGCAGTCATCCTTCGAGCACCCCTGTCAATCTGCCTGTGTGGGACCTCACCAGCTCTCTGGCTATAGCCAGTGTTTACACTCACTGATGCCATAGTTGCCACACTCTCCTGTTCAATGTTGCCACACTCTGTCCAATATCTGTGACTGCAGGGGACTGGATATATGTAGGCATAATGACTATGTGGAGGGACAATGGGAGGAGGAAGTGCACTGTCAACCCATGGGACAGGTTCAGCCCCCAACAACCCCACCTGTGTCTCACTATGGCCACCATCATTATCAGATTGGAATGAGACGCTGACATCAGGTTGAGAGAGGTAAACACTCTAATTCCCACATTCACCTGTGAGGAGGAAGACAAAATAAGTGCATTACTACCTGCACGATTATGTATGGTAATCCACACACACACATACAGGTGAGGAGCCACAACTGCATTACACATACCACATTGTATTCTGATCCCATGTATAACACACAAGCAGACTACAACATACACAGACAAGACAGGCCCTTTATAACATGTACTGCAGCTACGTCCGGTTAATGTTGTCAGTACTATACATCTGTGAGATAAGCAATATATCAGTGCATGTGATAGACCACACCTAAAACACCATGCATCCATCTTGAGCATGCTATGCAAGTTATAGTATCACTGCCTCATATATGTACCATCTCCATACTGTGTGTGAACAGGCATCTGTGAGTGATTGCCTCTGTATAGTAGACTGCATAGATCTCCTCAAAAATAAGAGCAAATGAGTTGCTGCTCCTGCAAATACACAGCTGTGATTATCCATTCAATGCACTTCAGTTAACCCCTTCATAACTGAACATGCAACTATTGTACTCTGGCTAAGCATATCAGTTGTGTCTAGGGAAAGATGACAGCCCTTAACATTCTTATGGTATATATGATCCATAAAACAATAGTATCACACTTACCAGGTACAGGACTTTGAACTCCAGCCACACCTGATGTACCTATGGAAATGTGAGGGAGAGGTATTGTCAACAATACCAAATGTGGCATTGTTACAGAATAATATGTGTATATATCAACATGTACAGTAACAGTGATACTGCCTATATTGTTGACATTCTGAGTATGTGTGCATAAGTGTGCATTACAAACACCCCCCCCCCATGCAGATAGACCTGATATCTGTGCACTGGTATGCGGAAGCTCCCACAATGAATGATACAGTATTATAGTGATAAACACAGGAGACTTACCTGGACGCTCCTCTGCTATGGATGCTGTGGCACCCACCTCCATGATGTATGGGGTGATGAATGCTTGGGAGCTGGTGGTTGATCCCAGGTTCAGCAGGAATTCCTCTGTGGCTGAGAGTGGGTATTCTGCTGCAGGCATTCCACCAGTGGCAGCATGGTCCCTGGCCATAGCGGCATTCTTTTGCCGTGCAGCATTGACCATGTCTGTTGTCTGGTGTTAGACCTGCTCATGGGTTCTGTCCTGTAGCCCTACTTGCTTGACTGCTGTGATGAGGTCAGCCCACACTGCTGCATGTTGATCACGGTGCTGGTGATTTCTGGACACCAGAATGTTATGATGCAGTCTGAGGCCATCCAGGATAACATTATTTTCAGTGCCTGAAAACACCATGTGCCTCCTTTGATACATCCTTTCTGAAAGACAACAAGAAGGGAACACATCACAGGACCAGATCCATTGCTATCCACTATGTACAGACACTGCACATTCTAATTGGCCTGCACTATCCACTGCTACCTCCCACATCATACCTCACAGTCTCTCAACACACTATATATGTGGCTATCATCAACATAGTAGCAATTCCAGTTATGTCCCCATGTGCCATGACAGAGTGTACTGTATGTCTCCACATCCATCATTGCCATCAACTGTGGAGTGTCCCCTATGGGCAACTTCCCACTACTATGTCATACAGCCACTGTCAGACAAATAGGTGTGTGTTCTTACAAGTATATGGGGACAGTGCAGCAACATCAGTGTGCCACAATGACAGACAGCAATGCAAACCTGCTGTAGGTTATCTTCCCTGTAGGCATCCAACTTCTCCAGTACACAGATGTTTGCAGAATGTGTACATGTGCCTGATATATGTGGTCCTTTTGCCACAAACATGTGCATGTCAGGCAAATGGTTGGCCAGTAATTGATGGTTGTTCTCAGAATATAGAGAATCTGGCTGTCACATGGCAGAACCCTCAGGAAACAGTTATGCTATGGTAATATCTGTTACTCTATTCATACTCTTACTTTGTATGACCAATATTTATACTCTGACTCTGAGGTTGGGCCTGTCCCCCCACTAATAATGGCTATGACCTGAATTCCTGCTGTAGGGGGTCACCAGGTATGTTAGCCATAGCTCTCAAGTGATGAGATATGAATGTTGACAAAGCAGTGACCTAGGCAAAATACATCAGGGACAGTCAGGGATACCTTCACAATGTCTGAACTATTCTTGTGTGACATTCACAGACTGAGAGGAGGTGAATGACAGTACATCATGTGATATGACAGCTGTGTCCACCCTTATTTACTGTCAATATGTCTAACACATATTCCAGTAGCATTCGTACAGGACCTGACCATTGTAGCAGGGAATAAGAGGGCCACAGCTGTGATTTAATTCACAGTAGGCAGAGTTGACAGGCATGCCTGTAGCTGTTGGACAAAAGAGTATCACCAACATGCGATTGTCACAGATGTACTACAGGCCAATTGTTGTAATCCCTGTTCCCCATAACTGCATCCTCCCATTTGCTTTCCATTATATGCGGACATGTATTACATACCTGATAAAGTGACACAATCCTTTTGTAAAGACATCCTCAAGTAAAATGGTTGCTGAATCACAGTCTGTCTTGGTAAATCAAGTTACAGACCTGTTTTCCATAGGCAGGAAAGGCAATGCTTATTAACAGGTAATTGTCTGTGCACCAATCTGTGGCTCTGACTTGCTAATTGTATACAGAACAGCTGGGTTGCACTTTCATTAGCCAATGACATGGCACCACAGTACAATACTTAAGGCCCTCATGTAAGCCACAGCCCCTTTCTTAGTCTTTGAGATGGACATTACTGAGGTGTGGAGACTACAGCATCGCAGAGGGTTCATAGGTTCATAGGTTCATAGGTTCATACTAGGCTATCTGCCCGAGGGCATTTACAAGCCTAGCCCATAGTTTTGTGGCTTACGCCACCCCTTAGGTTTGGGGAACTATGCCCATTATTTTGCTGTGCCTCTGTCGAGCAGTGACACTGAGGTAATCCCTGGGGTATACTTGCGATCTCCCATCCATTGGTCAAGATTTCTCTTAAACAAAGCCAGCGAGGTGCTTTGCCTCACATATACCGGGATTTTGTTCCACAGCATAGGGAGTCTTTGGGTAATGAATCTATCCCTTCAGCACGTGCTATTAATGGCCGTGTCAAGGTTTAGGTCTCCGCTCTTGTGGCTCTGATGGATCTAGATTTTTGAGGTGAAGCATGTACATCAAGTCAGGGTTTGATAATGCCTTGTATGTCAGGCACAGGTCACCCTGAGCAAGCGTGTTTACTGAATAGAGTTGGAGTTCTTTCAGTCTGGCAGCATAGGTCAGATTTTTGAGACCCATAATCCTCTTGGTGAGGAACTTTGTGGCCTCCAGCTGCTGCAAGTGTCGGGTCAGATACATTCAATGGGGCATTGTACTCAATCATTGGTCGGATGAGTGATGAATATAGGGAGACTATGACCTCTCTTGATCTAGATGTGAATCCCTTCATGATAAGGTGGGCAATGTAGAAGGTCTTCCTAACTATTTTTGCAACATGGGTGTCGAATGACAGACTGCTGTCAACCTGGGTCCCCAGGTCCCTAATAACCTCTTCTGTGCTCAGTGGATTTCCACCTATATGGTAGCTAGGGGTAACCTTGTTTTTCCCGAAGGGTATGACTATGCATTTTTTGGCATTTAACTTTAGGCCGTGGCTCTGGCACCAGTTATCCGTATCTGTGAGACCCTTCTGAAGGATATCTGTGTCAGATGTGTTTTCACGGCACCCAGTTTGCAGTCATCTGCAAACTTTGTCAGCCATAACCCTCCCGTGTTTGCTTGTACTGAAAAGTAGATGCCAAACAAGAGTGGCCCAGGACTGAGCCCTGTGGGACACCACTTGAGACAGGCTTAGAGTCAGACATGGCACCGCAACTCTGACCCTGTGGGTTCTGTCACTCAGCCAGTTTGCAACCCATCTTGTGATGTATGGGTTAACATTTAGGCTGATGAGTTTTTCAATGATACCCGAGTGGGGTATTGTGTCGAAGGCCTTCGCCAGATCGAGGTAGGCTGTATGGACTGCCTTTCCTCATCAATGGCCTTGGTGACTGTTTCAAAAGTCAACCAAGTTTAAAAGGCATGACCTGCCCTTGACAAAGCCAAACTGGGTTGGATCCAGAGTCTGCAAATTCCCTATGTCTTTATTTATGAGATCCATTATGATCCTCTCCATGGCTTTGCAGATAAGGCTTGTCAAGCTAATGGGTCGGTAATTTCCAGGGTCGGTGGAGGCACCGCCTTTGTGAAGTGGGACTACAGTCGCCAGCGCCACTCCCTGGGTGCATCCCGAGGTGAGGCTACGATTAAACAGCTGTCCTAACTGAGGATTTAATTCCTCGTTGAGTGCATGTAGCACACAGCCGGGACACCATCAGGTCCCATGGATGCTGTGTTTTTGCCTTTGAGAGCCGCTCTCACTTGGGCATTAGAGATGTTTGGGGTCTGCAATCTGTTGGTATAGATATCTCCTTTGGGGAGGGGAGAAGTTTGCACTGAACCTGTCAGCCAGTATGTTGGCAATGTCTGTAGGATCAGTAATCTTCTCATCATTTTGAACTAATTCTGAGCATATCTGGGAGTTTCCTCCCAGGTTTCTAACATAGCTAAAGAAGGCCTTATGATTGTCTTTAGAGTCTTTAGCTATTCTTCTCTCAAAATTTGCTTTGGATGATTTTATGAGGGCTCTCAGCTTTTACTTATAGTGATCAAAGGCGTTTTACCTTTCAAGGATTTTGCTCTATCATGTAGTAGCTTCCTCCTTTGTTGTAGAGTTTGTTTATGGCTGGGGTCCACCAGACTGGACGCTTGCCTTTGGTACAAAGAGTCTTTGTTTTGCTTGGGATTGCCTTATCCATGCAGTCCTGCAGGTGCTGGTAGAAGGCATTTGTAAGTGATTCAGCTGCTAGAGTACTGTTTTCCGGCTCAGGGGCTTAAAGGAGACCACACTAGTCTTTAGAAGTGCAAAGTCTGCTTTGAAGTTCTTTACTGTGGTCTTTTTGTTTCAGGAGGGTGGATGAGGACCTCCAGCGAGATTTGTTTGTGATCTGATCTCACCAGTGAGGGGTATACTTCTGGTGTTGAACATTTTGCTCCCATGTTCGTGATGATGAGATCAAGTATGTTTTCTCCTCTTGTGGGGATAGTGACTAGTTGTTCCATGGCATTTGAGTTTATGAATTCCAGGAACTTTTGGGCCAGGGTGTTTGGGCTTGAGTAGCATTCCCAGTCTATATTTGGGTAATTGAAGTCACCTAGTATGATGGTATTAGGGGATACATTTATTCCCTCCAGTGTTTTCAGGAAGGCCAAGTGAGATTCCTGAGTTTGTGAGGGTGGCCTGTAACATGCTACAATTTGTAGAGCAGTCTTGCCTATGGTTAACTGCACCTGGATGGTCTCCGATGCATCATGGTTGCCACAATCTTGAGGTGTAAGTATCCTTGATGAATATGGATACCCCTCCTTTCTTGGTATTGTCCGATTTTGGGGGAACGCATGATATGAGGTAAAACCTGATAGTGCTGGGGTGCTCTCAGGAGCCTTGAACCAGGTTTCTGTCACAGCACAGACATCGATGTTCTCCATACTGAGAAGGGCCTCAGTGAGTGCATTTTGAGATTGAGACTTCTGGCATTGAGCAGCATTACCCTTAGTTTTTTCTTTTTGTGTTCTAGGTGGAAGGTTTAGAATTTGAGCCTTGCCTAAAAAGGCACTATGGGGTGGCAAGAGCCTTTGCCAATATCCGAATCCCAGGGTGACAGGTGCAAGCCGTCCCTTGCGTGGCTTGTCCAGCATGTCATCCCAGGCAGACAGACATTGGATCCCCTTTGAATGACACCAGAGTTTAAGCCAATTGTTAAAACTGATCATCTTATCTTTGTATTGTGGCATCATTCTTGGTGAAGGTAGGATACTGCTCAAGGTCAGGGTCATACCTGCCTGGGCTACATAATCAGAGAGCTCCTCAATGTCTCTTTTCATGTAGGTATAAATGCCATCCACTGTTGAGATTTCTGAGGTATGTCCACAGTTTTGCATGCTATGTTTGGCCATTGTCAAATGATATTGTAATTATCTGGCAGTTCAATGTTAAACATTGTGGGTTGAGGTCAGGAAAGGGGGAAGAGATATGTGAGGGTCTGATGTCAGACCCAGCAGAATTTTTATGCTGCTGCAGTAGCTGC
Organism: Protopterus annectens; assembly: GCF_019279795.1. Taxonomy (NCBI): domain Eukaryota; kingdom Metazoa; phylum Chordata; order Ceratodontiformes; family Protopteridae; genus Protopterus; species Protopterus annectens. The sequence continues at coordinate 1,902,399,322 of NC_056729.1, forward strand.
TGGTTTGTTCCTTGCACTTGACCTTTGCCCCTCCACCCCTTTATGTACAGGTTTTGTCTGGATCCCTTGTTCTAGGGGGCTGAGAGGTATGGTAGCTCTGTAGCAAGTAGCTTAACATACAGCTGCATATGCTACAGGCTACATCTGCTGCTTTTTGCCTAGGACTCATATTGCAGAGTGTAAACACTTTGGAGGACAGCAAGCTGTATGTGTCACTGAGGAAGCAGTGTCAGCTCTGTTGCTACAGTAGATACAGGGTGTGGGTACCCATAACAGTCCAGTCAAGGCATGTGGTTATGGTACATATGTTATGTAACAGTGCCAATCAGAGAGTAGTAGGCGACATATAGATAGGCTATATGAATATGTGTAGTGTGTCCCTACCTACAGGCATTTGACTTGCAAACATCAGTAGCAGTAATTCAGTAGCAGCAACCTGTTTTGGTTAAAATTGCATGACTCAGTAATTATTTGCTGTATTCTCAAGAATGTAATTGAAGTGCAACATGCTGGATTCGAACCCAGGACTGTGGGTAGCAACATGTACTGCATGCAAGAAATTTAACAGACTGAGCTACTGAGCCAGTGCTGTGGCAGGTTTATTTGCAAAATATATGTGCATGCATACAGTTTGTGACACAGGATTTGCATTAGAATGTGTTTTCTAATGGGTATGATATGTGATACTCTAATGTCTTTCATTATTTTCTAACCTCAGTCTTTAATAAATTGTCAGTACTTTAGCAGACAGATATGTTTTTGTGAAAACTGTGCCAAAACTAGGGGGCAAAATTGTGGGCATTCTGCAACAGTCAGTACAGTTGACAGTTATACCTGCTATCTCAGGCCTCATGTGCATCCATTATTATTCAGCTGTGAACTGGTGTAGTGTCTGCATCACAGTTGCAAGTACACTCCCATTTTTCCCATTACGTGTACTTGCAGTGTGTCAGTACATTTTACTGGAAACATCTGTAATAATTCAGAGCTGAGTGGTCTAGTGGGCAAATGCACTATGCTGCAGTTGACAGGTACCCAGGTTTGAGACGTGTCAGGGGAGATTATTTTGCAGATGTGCCTAACTCTGTGAGGAAACACATAAGCTGATTAAGGCAGTTTTAAGTGGTTTTACTTGGGGTTGCACGGTGCGCCACTTAGCTCCACTTGAACCCGCACTAAAATAATAATTGAAAAGAAAAGGGGGTGATAGGAAAGTAGTGAAATCTGGGGTAAGCAGGGGGAAAACATACTCAAAGGCAGGTAGGAAGGGTGTAGGAAAGGAACATATCTTTCCATTTCTTGCACAGCAACTGCTGTGCAGGTTTTACAGAATTTGGAATTTGGAGCCTCACACCCTGGAGAGATGGTGAGGGCAACATACATGTATTCATTAATTAATGCAATAATTACTTGTGTCCAGTGGACATGTGTGTCAAATGGAGAGCTATGTATGTAGCAATATTTTTTGTGGGACAGCTGCCTTTCTTTTTTAAGTAGAGAATGGAATGGTGGGGTGGGGATGGGAGGTAAGTTGGGTAGGAGAGATTGCATTTGCAGACAGACAACACAGACAAGACAGCATGCAGTGGTGGTGTGTGACACAAGAAGGGGTAAACAACTTAAATAGGGAGGGAGGGTGTTGTGGGATCAGAGGTGCATGTGCCTCCAGGTGGCAGCAGCATGATGAGATCCCTACATGTGGGCAGTGAATACTGCTGCTTCATTGTCCTGGAGGTGGCTGTGCTGGAGGCTGGGTACCATGGCCTCAGGCCCCACCAGGTTGTCCAGTCTACCCTCAGTCTGGTGGGGACATTGTTTATAACTGCGATGCACAATCCTGTGCACCATGGCCAGTAGTTGGTCCTGGGTGACAACCTGCCCTACATCTCCACTCCCAGGGGGGACAAGCCCCATCCCCTGAGGTGGTTCCACCTGAAGTTGGTGCAGGGCCAGCACAGGGGTCACCACTGGCTTGGGTCCCAAACGAGCTGACACCAGGTGCCACGTCCAGCAGAAGTAGAGTAGGTGGATCACCAGTAACTGACCTACCTAGATGTGCTGTGGGTATGGAGGTAGAGCAATAAACATAGGTGTGTTATGAACAAAACCATTGTTAATAATAGCATGCCAGAACATTGGAAATAACCCCATTACAGCCTAGTTACATGCATATAATGTGAAATACAACAATAAATAACAGAACAGACAATATATTAACACCATGCCATTGACAGTTATGACATAAAGCCAACAGAATAGGTAATTCAACAAGATATGTCAATATGCAACCATAGTAATACATAACAGTAATAAAACACATGCCCAACATAACATTTATGGAACAACATATGTTAATAGTAAACCGTAAGCAATATATATAACAATAATAAATATATGAAGATAAGGGATGGAAAGAGTGAGAATGCAGTCCATTAATACCATCAAGGGCTATATAACTGACAACAGTAAAGCTAGCTACCCCACAGGTCTGTCCTTTCTTTATGTGTAAACGTCCCCTGTAGCTGCTGTAGCACATACACACCTCTCAAGCTATTTGCATGGGACACTATGGGCCAAGCAGTAACACCTGCAGGTACACAACTACAAAAAACACTTGCACATTAAGTGGACCTATATAACTACCAAGGAGTACTGTGGGCTAATGTACTATCACTTTGATATTGACATATAATCATGTTGATGATACATCTATGACAGAGGGATTACACAACAGTAATTACATTCTGTGACAGAATGACAATTGAGAGACATGTATGTGTGCAGTACAGAGAGAATAAAACTATAATGCCATGCTTGCAGGCATGGGGCCCATACCTAATAGCACTGACTGCAAGGGACATATGCATCACATGCAATAATTGACTGCATCAACCTTTACAAGACACTCTAGGAATACAGCAATACCTTGATACATGTTTTATTTTGTTTCTCTTATTATAGTTTGTTATAATTGAACCTGTTTCATTTATTGTTCAGGTAAGTAGCACATTCATGAGAATGATTTTAACAGTCTGTGACATCTGAGCAAGCAATTAGTTAAACATACTGTGAGGTAGCTCCCCCTTTTACCAGTAGTCCCTGTGGAGAGAATATCTGTCAGCATAATGTACGCAATGCAGTAATAGGTTTCAGTGCATGGAACTGGATTTGAATCCTGGTCTGTGTCTAGTAAAATGTACTGAATACACAGCATTTAACAAACTGAGCTACTGCCTGTATTTGACTGACTGATTTTGTCCTAGAGGTAACCTGGAAACAAAATATGACCTGCTACTAATAGTACAGGGTTATAATACAGTGTACTGACAGCTGGACATAACTGCATGACATGCTATCATGGCACAACCTAGGTAACCTAAACATTACTAAATAAACTACAAGTGTACATACTATATTGTTACTGGGCTGAAATATCAGCTCTCATTCCACAAGTATTGCACAACAACTCATTACAGATGCCTTAATGCATTTAGTAGTATACTTTGGAGTTGACCAACAGTTAATGTACTGCAGGTGTTGCAATATAGCTGTAATTCCAGTTATTGTGATAGAAACTTTATTTCATTTACTTAATCAAGGTTACTGCTTTACTCTTTCCTGCTTGTTGGAGTACATTTGGCAGCAGTCACTTATTGCAGTCCATGTCTATGACCACATTCATTACAATACAATCAACGTTGTTTATATACCTAATGGCAGTTAATGCTTTACTCTTTCTTGCTTATATGACTATAGATAGGAAGATACAACCATACTCACCACACTCATGGTGCAACCTGGTCAGGTGCCATTCATGCACCTTGACATTGCAAGCTTCCACCTCTGAAACAGTTGGGAGAGAAGCACACCATTATGCATACTAGTTTAGCAGACATTCAAGGTTAAGTATTGGTGAATCACAGGTAAACATACTTACACACTGGTGGAACATTAACCACCTGGAATTCTTGGACCCAGGTGTCCAAGAGAGCCTCCTTCCTTTTTTTTCAGGTCATTGTGGTGGTGATGACACTGCTCACCTGTGCAGGGAATACCAATTGCACTGGTGATGTCCCTTGCCAGCCAATCCCAACCCTCTTCTTTGTACTCCAAGCTTTGGTAACCACTCTGCATGAGCCAGTCTTTATGGCTTTTCATTAAGAGTCTGACCATGACCCTGGACTCCTCAATGTTCCACCACTGCACCCAAATGCATGGATCCTCTCCAACACCTGCCATAGTATCCTCACAGGTTGAACTGCAATGGATTCTGCAGTATTCCCTCTTATTGCACTTAATATACCCCTTTTCCCCACACTTTAATGCCACTGTGCAATTTTTAAAAATGTGGCACATTGCTTAGCATCACACACACCCACTGAGCTCAGCTGAGCAGTGCTTAAACTGGCAATGTTTAGCAGTGCTTGGTACCACTTAGCAGTGAGAAAACCAGCTAAGCAGCTGCGTGGTGCCAAGCAGTGCTAAATGGATCTTGTTTAAATGGTGCTTGACATGGCTTAACAGGGTTTAGCAGAGCTTAGCTGAGTGAAGCATATGAAGATTTAAACATTTTTGGCATAATTTGTATTTGGAAAATAAATGTCTTATAACATCGCTGTGTACTCAAACCCTGCACCTACTGCACATAAGGCTTTCACTCTAACTATTTGGCTACATGGATGTGAAGAAGGCTTTTATACTTTTACATGTACCTCTCAATTACTTTTAAGCACTGCTGAGTGCCACACCGTGCCACACAAACCCGCTCAGCTATGCTTAAACTTGACCTTTGCATTCATAATTAAATGTACCCACTTTCTATTTTTAGATGTCTGGCATGTGTCTGTTGCTGTGTGCTCCTCTGGGCAAACATAAAACAAAAAAAAAATAAATAAATATATTTAATACATATGCATACATTGATATACTGCACGTTGACAGTGCAGGGAGTGTGTTACTCATCTCCAGACACAGTAACACACTCCCTGCACTGATTCAGTAACTGTGTTACATGGCTCTCCCTCAGTAATGCACCTTCATTAATATGCATGGCTCGCTACTGAGGGGGTACCTCTGTACACTAAGCTTACACAGATTTTATTAAATCTGCAGGACAGAGTATTATTAGCAGATATACTACATTTATATTATCTCCAGTGCTATAAAATTCATAAAATTTAAATGAGGTCATGCTTACACATTTTTTCTAGGGTATGCAGACCTGAGCAAATATAACTGCTGTAAGCATGATTGACTGTTTTTTTCTACTAGATGTTTCATATGTTTTCTTATAGATTTCTGAGTATATCTCACTTTAAAATTCTTTAATTGATTTATCATTTGAGATGAGTAGACTTATGTACATTATATATATTCTCAAGTGTTTGGTAGGGTTTATTTAGGATTTTTTTTTTTTTTTTGTACTACATTTTCTTAAATCATATGTATTGTTTTTAGCCCAAAATTTAGTGTTATATATTGTTATTTTAATTTAACTTTTAGTTGCTTCTCCCAGTTGGCACACAAACCTGTAGAACGTCTAATAGATGAAAGCAATGTATGTTAAAAATGTTTCTGAATGTTGGTAGAACAGATTTCTCAGGAATTTTGTAGCCTTGTGTTAACTTTTTCTTTTTTGATACCAAAATGGAATGCTTTAAGGAAGATTATAGGCTCATAGGTTCATAGATATTTACTAGGATAATGACCACAAAAGCCTTTTTATGCCTAGCCATGCATCCTTAATCTCTAACAAGTTTTGATACCCTTGATAAGTGTAAGCATGGGTCTGGGAGATGAGCCATTTACAGGTTGCCTGTATCCATTAGAGACATAGGTGCCAAACCAGGGATGACTTTCTGGTTTCCCATCCAGTTGTCAACGTTGCAGTTGAAGTGGATTAGGGAGGAACTCTGCTTTACAAGGCTGGGGAGCTTATTCCATAGATGAGGTAGTCTCTTGGATACATAGCTATCTCTCCAGCAGGTCCTCTTTATATCACAGGCAAGGTTTGCATATTTAGAACATGTAATTCTGGTGCTGTTTGTTTTGAGGATATTGAGGAGGTCAATCAGAGTGGGGTCTGACATTGTCCTGTATGCCAGGCATACATCTAGGAGACATAATACAGGAATAGGGCCTGCAGGTAATCTGCATAGGACATTTTACTTACGTCCTGTATTATTTTAGTGAGGAACCTCTGTGGATGTTCCAGTTGTTGGATATGCCTGGTTAGGTACATACCAAAGGAGGCATTGTACTCAATGATTGGTCTGATGAATGGCAAATACAGTGGAACAATGACCTCTTTAGACTTAGATGCCATACCTTTGTTCATAAGTTGCACCAACATAGAAGGATTTCCTCACTACTGTAGACACGTGATGGTCACAGGCTAGATTACTATCTATGTGTGTTCTTAAGTCCCTGACTACTGGGTTAACTCTAAGGAGTGTGCTGTCAATATGATAGTTATCAGGGTTGGATGACATCCCAAATGATACTATTATGCCTTTCTTGGCATTTAGTTTTAGTCCATGGCTCTGACACCAGTTGTTTGTCTGTGTCAGTCTCTCCCAAATAATATTTGTGTCAGTGAGAGATACAGTGACAGCTCCTAATTTGCAATCATCTGCAAATTTAGTCAGACAGAAATTTTTAGCAATTATTAATGTATAATTTTTAGTTTAGTTTAGCTTAGTTTAGTTTAGTTTAACATATACTGGAATCACACTGCTTGAAGTAGGGCAGAACTGTATGGAATATCACACTAGTGTATGGAGGAAGGGGTATTTAGCTACTAAACATGCTAATTGTCTTTTACAACAGTGCTACCCTAGTAAACTAATCCCATGATTTTAAACAGGTTTTAAACAGGTAAATAAATGGAATTGTGAATTTCTACCCTTTATTCTGTTTTTTTCAGCTACTATTTGGATTGCTTGTTTGTGTGTTTCTAATAAAGAAAATTCAATTTGAAATAGCTTTTGCTTCCCTACTTTCATTAGTGGATTTATACTTTGGAAAGTTTTTAAAGGAAGTATTTCTACCACCTGTCATTAGGTGGGATATTCGAAGTATGTGGTTTATTAGGTGCCTGAACTCTAAAGAACTCGAGGTAATCTTAGATCTTCCACATATAGAAGTTTTCTCATTGTTTATAATGGCTTCAGATTAATTATGTGTTTTTTTTTCGAGGAAAGTGCCTTCCCCTCCTTAATGTTTTTACATTTACTTTGATGGCAGGAAGACTACATAGAGAATAAACAACAGTAATACATGTTATTGAGCACTTTCCATAGCACACCATCAAGCAGTGGGTTTGCACGATCAATAGAAAAGTGTTTGCACATGTGAGATACACATTTCTACTGTTTTCCTGTTTGTGCATAGTTAAGTGGCAAGCAAATGCAAGCAGCATTGCTGAGACTATGTGAGTTCTAAGTACTGAATGTACAGAACACACCTACTGCTTAGCTGACTGTGTCTCACAAGCTGTAAATGCATTGACACATTTATTTTGGAGACTAGATGATACAGTGTTCAAACCCGAGTGCATCTAATACTTTTAAATGTGTGTTGAGAATGCAATAAAATGATTCTTTAGTCTACATTCACTGCGTGTTACCTTAGAGCAGCATGTTTACGCAGCATTGTGCAGAGGCAAATGCACCAAAGGAGAGCTGTTCACCATTGCTTGGCATTGGTGCACAATGCCTAACTCCATGTAAAGACCAAGGCCAAAAAGTGAAAGTCTACATTACTTTTTTGTTACTTATGTGTGGGGTGTGTGATTCTATTTTTTGCCAGATTAAAAGTGTTAAAATGGGGTAGGTAGGAAAGTGGGTAAATTGGGGGTAAGCAAGAGGAAGCACAAAGGGAAAGCAATGTGGGAATATGCAGGAGGTGGGTAGGAAAGAACCATATCTATCCACTTCTTTTACATTGTGAAATGAAAACATGTACAGAATATTAGCTGAATTGCACTGTCACCTCAATAAAGAGGGGTGACAACAGCACAATCATATTGTCTAGCCAATTGAACCAAATCAAGTGTATCAAGAAGACGTGTGAGTAGAGTGGAGAGCTATGTATGGGATTATAATTGTTTGTGGGACAGGTGATCTTTTCTTTAATTCAGTAAGATAGGAATGTTGGGTATGGGACATAGGTATTTCTTGGTCAAGTAAATAGAAGCATATGCAAACAAACAGGACAAACAATAAATGACAGAGGGATAGTGGGGGACATAAAAGGTTGGGTGACACCATGATCGGGATTAGGGAGGGGACAATGCAGCCCCATACTTGTCAAACATGGAGACAGTGAGAATCTAGTCCTCACTAACAGTACTGTCATCACCACCCCCTTACTCCACTGGCTGCTGGAGTGCTTGACATTGCCTATTGACCATGAGGGAGAGCAGCCTCTCCATCCAGCATAGGCATGCATCAATGGCACTGTGCAAGACTCTACACACCAGCCCTGGCATCTTCTGGTGGCTGATCAAATCACAGCCTCTGCCAGTACTCCTGGAGGGTACCACAGCAGCAACCACCTGGGTAGTGCTACCTGAGGTTGAAGGTTGTGCAACAGAGGCAGTACTGCCAGGTTGTGTGGATGTTGTGCCTGAGCCAGTGGAGCAGGGGCAAGGTGAGCCACTGGGGTTGGCCTACCTTCCTGTGCTATAAAGCATTTCGTGATTTGTCAGACATGGATGACATGGAAATATTTTGATAACACATTGCAAAATAAAAAAATGGATAAAGGCTGGGGTGAGAGAAAAAAATAGTTCCATCATATGTGATGTACAATGAATTATCACAATAATTATGGTTATTTTATCTTAACTTCACTTCTTATCAACTAACTGTAATTACTGATTACTCAGGCTAATCCTTGCAATGTACAGTTAATGCACATATGCTTGTTCTATTTACAGAGATTAGGTTAATAGGTTAAGGGCAAGCATTTATGCCACTTGTGTAGAAAACATTTTATGCAATTTAAGTTTTAAATGATGTTTGCATTAATTTTGTGTTAGCTACTTGTGGCATTTGAACTCACAACATCTGACTATAATCTTAGATGTGACTGCTACAGAAGGTTTGTGCTACAGACTGAAGCATGCATGCATACTTTGCTACAACTGTATACGAAACAAGAATTTTAATTAAAAATACAATAATACTGCTCTTGTGCTGCATACATTCCTCTTGTATCCCTCAGTCTCTCCATACACTCAGAAAGGGACTGCCTATTTGCAAATATCTCATCAATAGCTGTGGAAGAAAGAGAGGAGAACAAGAAAAGAACATTATGCATACCAGTCTGTAAGTTTCAATCGACTATAAATTCTCTTTATTATTATACTTACACATCTCTGGAATGTTACTAGTCCTGAACTCATCCAGCCAGTGCTTAAGTGTGCCCCTCTTGTGCCTTTGTAGATCATTAAAATGACGCCTATACTGTTCTCCTGTGCGTGGAATGCCAGTCATACTGGAGATAGCCTTGGCCACACTCTTCTGAGCTTCAGACTTGCACTGGAAACCTATATAGTCATCCTGCAGAAGCCTGCAGCTGTGGTGCTTTACAAGGAGTCCAGTAAAGATCCTGGACTCCAAAACACACCTCCTCTGCACCCAAAATTGGTTACCTTTCCTTTTAACACCAGACATGTCTAACTAGAGATATCTGCATTAGCTAGGAATGATTTCCTGAAATGCATGCTATTAGTTTTACCGGTAGTGAGAAAACCCAAACAATGATGTTAACCATGTTTGCATGATATTAGGCAGAGAGCAGCAGTGCCAAACAGAGAGGAAACCATTTTTCAAATGTGTAAGGTTAATCTGACACTTGGCATTAGTTTGAGGGTTGTTTGCTGCTGTAACTGTTAGGTGACTTGACTTTGCAGACATATACTGGGGGCAAAAATTTTATGACCTGACCCATTTATTGTGTGGCTGTACACACTGATAAAATTAATTTTTACTATGTGGGATTCAAACCTATGTATAACAGACAAAACATTTTTGTCCACAGCAGTCATTTATCATACTTGCCACAGAAAAACTGCATGTTAGACATTTTCATGAATTAAATATAAATACACATGACAGATTGAGGGGTTAACCATGTATCTGTGTGACTTGACAAAGTCCTGGGCTTTATACATTCATGTGTTTATGAGACTTACTGACATTCAAGGCCAGATGCCACCATTTTACTTAAAGAAGCATAGTAGTCACTATACTCTCTGTTATACATGTGATTCATATGAGCTCCACTGCTATACATGCTTATTTGTTATTGTTGTTTCTAATTATATTTAATTTTTTATGTGACAGTTAATATAAAGTTACAAGTAACAACAGTAAAAATATGTTGAATGTCCTGCATTAGAACTCAGGGCCATCTGAATTGCAGCCTTACACTTTCACCTGTGGCCAAAGGAATAGCTACAAAACATTTGGATATTTCCCCATTCATTATCAGCAGCTATGTGTTAACTGCTGAGCACCTCTGCTTAGTGTGTTTGCGCAATGTCGTACAAAATGGATACAATTTATTCAATGTAAAATTGTTGACTGTCTGCAGGTGTTCTAGACAGTCAGGTGATGGGTAAGTCGCTAACCACTGCATAATGCCACTTAGTGGGTTTGCACAATGTGAAGCAGAAAATGCAGCATTGTATCCTTTTAGAAATCGAAAATGTCTACATCCTATCCACAGACGATCTGTCTCCTTCATGTGTTAGCCATTAGTTCAAATTTGCATGATGGTAAGTACAGCACAAATGTGAGGAGCACAGCTAAACTATTTTAGCCTTGTGGCCAGTTTTTCATAGGTTTAATTCTTAAAAGACAAATGTGGAACTTGAAACATGATCTACAGATAGCATATGCTATGTGAATCAACCTGTTTTGCAGATGTGTTACACACAGGTGATTCAAAGGTATAGTCGATATATTGTTTATCATAGAAGTACATTACCTGGCATGTATTGTATTTCTCTTTTTTAACTGTTTGCACAAAGAGGGCATAGCTCAAACACTGGTTAAAATTATATTATGAAATAAACAACATTACAAAACAAATGTTGATGCACATGAAAGATTCTGCACAAGTCTGGATTTGAACTCTCATACCAATAAACCTTCAAAACACAATAAGGGTATTTTATCCGTCTTTGCCATAGAAGGAGCTTTACAGCAGATGCTGACAACCATTGTACATACAAGCAAGTGCAAAATCGTCTACAATATTAGTAAGACGTATGGCAATTATACACTTCTGACTTGCTTGTACATGCATTAATTTTGAATGTAGTAGAATGAGTGATCACACAACCATTTATGACTATTGTTTGCAGAAATGCAGCTCTGTATGGTGATCATTCTTCTCTTATCTGAGCAGTAATCTATGACATGCAGACTTTAAGGCATTTTGCATCATTCTCCTTAAAATGTGTGAGAGTATGAAATGGCAATAAAACACAGTTTGCAACAAATGCAGGGGAGGGTTGGATGTTACTGAACAGAAACTATGAAATGTGTACTGCTTTCTTACATTTAAAACCTTAATACAATTACTTCTACACTTTGTAAGTCTTAACTTGCTGACACACTCACTGGAGGTAAGTCAGTCTGAATTGCTGTTGTGTTTTCCTTCTCCCTACCAGTAATCAGTCACAATTGCAATATATTAGCAACAAACACTAATGGCACACCTGTACTATGTTTTCATCTCCTACACAGAACCAAGAGTTTGGGATTCAACAATTCTAATGAGTTCACACCTCATTTGCATCTTCACCATGCTGACAGCCCTCAATCTACATCATTAAAAGGGAACCATGTAGCTAGAGAACCTGAAGGTGAGGAGACTTGTTTATGTGGAGAACACGGAAGAAGATTGCTATTATTTTGGATTTATCTGCACAGAAGACTACTGATCTTGATAAGGTACAATTGAATTTTTCTGTTATATACTGGATGCGCTCATATGTCAGTAGGACAACAATTATGTTTATGAATATATATTCATTAGCAAATGTTACTTTTATCTGTATTCACTTCTTAGAAATTTACTGCTGGCATAGTCATTATTGACTGGGCATTTTACTTCAGATGCACAACCTTATTATATTTCATCACAAGTGCTAGTGTTTCTGTTTACACTCTTCTATTGCTATTTCAGTGAAATTCTAAATGTCCTATATTGTCAATGACATCAGGTCGTTAGCCCTCCATGATGGCAAATAGACACCTCTAGCAAATTGTTGGCACAGGTAGAGGTGACTTTTTAAATATTTCAGTCTTACAAATATAGACATTTGATAGAATAACAGTTATGGCATCACTATTTTTTAAGAATGGTCTGATGGGTACGGAGTCTGAAACTGAAATGTGTGTCATTAATTTCTAACTTTTCTCTTTCAGGATTTTCCACTACAGAAGTAGGAGACCAAACTGAGGGCATTCTGTGTCAATCAGTACTTTTGAGAAGTAAAAATCTGGGCATGTTTGATGCCTGAGGCCTATTACTTGATTGTTTGTCTTTTCGACTTTTCTCGGTTAGGGGTCGCCACACCAGAACTCTGGTCCGCTAATGATTGGCAGTAGATTTTTTTATGGTGCCAAGTTGCCAGCCCGACGCCAAACCTTCAGCGAAGGCACACCCATTAACGCATGTATTTTGGAGGCCACTCGACCGTGGGGAGGACATGCAGACTCCACACCGAAGGCACTCCAGCCGTGAATTGAACAGGAGACCCTCTTGTTGTGAGGCAACAATGCTACCGCTGTACCACTGCAGCTTCCTAGGCCTATTACTTGATAAAGGACACATACATTCACATAAGTCACTGCTGTCACATGTTGAAGTCATTCCTGTAAAACTGAGCCACCTTTTACTTACTTACATTACCAAGTAACAGTATGCAAGGATATGCCATTCATTTGTATTATTACACTTTTTTGTATTCATTGTTCAGCACTTACCATGTAAATTCAGCAGTTGATACAGATTTAGTTCAGGGCTGACTTTGTCTGATACTAGGAATACACAGTCATTATGTGGGTAGGTAAAAGTTATGAGCATTACCTGGCATCAGTGTTACTGTATGTATGTGCAGAGGATGATGGTATTAGCCCCTTAAGTAGTGAGTGAGTGTGCTATGCATTACCTCTTAACCAATGTGAGTGCATACTGAGCACACTATATCTGCCTACAACCATGGCAGCTGCTGGTTCCCCCTCTGTTTCCTCATCTGCATGTATCTGTGATGATTGCCAGTGATGGTGGGATGTGGGGTAATTCCCCTTCTTGATCCTGCTCTAAGTGTTTCCTCAGGATGATATTGTGAAGCATAGTACAGGCAATGAAGATTTCAATGCATATACAAAGAATTGTACTGCAGGGCTCCACCAGATGTATCTAGGCACCAGAATCATAACTTCAGCAGCCCAAAGAAATGCTCTATGATATTTCTTGCTTGAGCATATGCCTCATTATGACATTCTTCAGTTGGTGTGAGTGCATTTCTGATGGGTATCATCAGCCCTGTTTCCAGTGCATAACCTGCATCTCCCAGTAAATGATCTTGTGGAATATCACCCCTAGTGAACATGTCATACATCTGGGAGTTGTGCCAGATATGATAGCCATGGTAACTGCCTGGGTTGCCAGTACACACATTCAGGATAATTTTCTCAGCATTGCACATGACTTGGCAGTTAATGGAGTGGAAGCCCTTTCTATCTATATATACTCTTCCCTGTTCCCTGGATGGTGCTTTGATCTCTATATGTATACAGTCTATGGCACCCAGTACTTCAGGGTAGTGTGCTACAGGGTAGAACTCCTGCATATTTCTGGTCCTGTCTTCATGTGTTTGGGGAAAATATATGTACTCACTGGCATGTTGGAGCATAGCATTCAGAAATTCATAGGTTCATAGGTTGGTACTAGGCTATTGGCCCTGGGGCCTATACAAGCCTAGCCATAACAGGTCTGTTTCATCTAGAAGCAGAAGTAACAATGGCAGTAATGATGTCAGTTGGGGTAAAACTGTTTCTGCTTCTTCCTCAGTTTGTTTTGCTGCTTCTGAAGAGGGAGATTTGAGTGCTGCAGCTCAAGGGAGTGTGGAACAGTTTCAGCTTTGCCTAAAGCACAAAATCTGAAAGACACGCAGAACTGTTTTTGGGGTACCAGTTCTGTTAGAAGAGACTTTAACAACAGAAAATGGGGCCACAGTGAATGGGGCCAGCAAAAGAACTATAACAAGAAGGGACAGTACAACAAGAAAAAAATTTGGCACTAATGTAGTTTGTGATAATTTACGTGTTAAATTTGTCCAAACATGGCATTTCTGATGTGGTTATGTCTGTATTATGTCTTGATCTCAAGTTTATACCAACTGCCTTACCAAGATTATATGTACTTAAAAGTGAAATATTTTCTTTTAGTAGAAAACTGCATTTAATATACTACTTTAAACAAGAGGGAGGGGTTGTGTTTAATGACTTATGAAAGTATTGATGAGGATTATTTTTATTCATGCCTGTCATCTCAGGAAGATTTGTTTGAGGATGATTTTAATGCCTTTTGCCAACTGAATACTGATGCTATCTCTGTTAAAAGCTCTTTTATTCCACCTTTTTAAAATAATACCTTGCAAGGATTTTTTGCTTCTCTTAATTTTGAGGTTGAAAAAATGTACTGGTCCTGTATAGAGAATAAGTCTAACATGTTTTAATTTAACTAAGCAGCAATGGCAGCCCTATTGGAATTTGGTAATGATAGAAGATGGGTGGTTAAACCATCTGACAAGGGCAACCAGATAGTAATCATGCACTTCACACAGTACTTAGAGATGTGTTATAAACATTTGAATAATATGGAAATTTATAGAAAATGTGATGTTTCTGATTACTTTGAAGCTATTAAGCAGTACCAACTTTTGTTAGACAAAGGCCTAAGGCTGGGGTATTTCACCTCTAAGGATGTGGGAAAGAAGGTTGGAGTGGAAAACTGCTCTATGGTAGTTTTTTACTGCTTACCTAAAACACACAAAGGTTTAACTAACCTTAGTGGCCAACCTATAGTATCTGCACAGAGGTATTTTTGAAAAATATGTGTGTTGTTACATCTTAAGAAATATGTTATGAGTACAACCTCCTATATCAGGGACAGCCAAGACTTTTTGAATAAATAAAGGGTAAAGTTTGGAATATGGACATGTTTTGGCTCTGTTTGGATGTCAAAAGTCTATATATTAATATTAAGCATGAAATAGGGACACAGGCCTTGTTCCATTTTTGGGGGAACTCTCCTATGTCTCATTTTCTGATAGATTTAATTATGTTTTGTTTAAAAAACATTTTTTTTATGTTCAATGGAGACATTTTCCAGCAGTTACAGGGCACTGCCACGGGGGCGGCTTTCGCCCCCCCCCCATGTATGCCAATTTAGTCATAGCTAAACTTGAAGATTATTTCATTTACAGACATGATTTTTTCAGATCTAAAGTTATTTTAGATTTTAGATTTATTGATGATCTTATTTTTCTATGTCAAGGAAGCCAGACAGAGGCCCTTGGGTTTGTTAATGATTTACAAGCTAATACCATGGGCTTAAGCTTTGATGGTATGCAACTTGGCCCACAAGTGAATTTTTTGGATATAAGCCTCGACAGATTTACTGCTAGTCTCCATAGGAAATTTGAACATAGAAATGTATTTTTTATGGGAATTGTTGTCACCCCAAACATTTGGTCAAGGTACTGCCCTATAATGAATTCTTACGAGTTCATAAGCTATGCAGCCTTGATATAAGCTTTGATTTAGAGATAGCTGAAGCAGAAAAAATATTTATTAGAAGAGGTTATGATGTCCAGCTGGTCAGGGAAGCTAAACAAAAAAATATAGACATGAGGTATTCTGTTAACTCTCAGGGAGCTATGTTTATTATAGATATAATGTTTGTATTGGTGGAAACCAGTCTACCAATGCAGCTGTGAACAATGGAGAGCAGAAGAAAGTTTTCTTAGCAACAGCTTATAATGTTATAACTGAGGAAATAGTTAAAAAAAAGCACGTAGCTTGTGGCCTATGCTCCTAAGGGATAAAATTTTGAACTCTATACTAACTGATTTTGTGAGTATTGCATATAAAAGAGCTAGGAATGTGTCTGACATTCTGGTACATAACCAGTTTTGTTTACCAGATGTTAACATCAGTCAAAGCTTAAGCATAAATAAAGGCACTCTTCCATGTGATGGTTGTTTCATCTGTCAATATGTAGTAAGCTCTTTTCCCTATATTGATGGCATCAAGTTTACAACTAGGCATGAATACAGTTATAATACAGAGGGGTTAGTGTATGTGTTGAGATGTGGATGTAAGAAGTTTTACATAGGTGAAACTTACAGGATGTTTTAGGGTCCAGTTGCAGGAACATATTAGGGACATAAAAAATAAAAAAACAGAGAGATCCCTTGGGAGTCATTTTTTGACAGCACACAACTCTAATCCTGATTTTCTTAGGGGTTGTGTCTTGGAAAAATTGCAAATTGGCATAGGTGAATGTGTGTCTTTAAAAAACAAACTCTTAAAAAAAAAGAAACTCTGCTAATTTTAAAGTATGGTACTTTGGAGCCTCAGGGACACAACAAAGAATGTAATTCAAAGTATGTGATTTGAATTGTATGCTTAATTGATTAATTGTTTTGTGCAATATGCTGTGTATAAGCAAATAGTATTTTGTAGTGTTATTACTCTTGGAAGGCTGTGTAGGTCGAGGTGCTAAGCTTTTCATTAAATTCGCTTACTTTTTGGATCGGTGGTCTTGGTGGTATTCTATTATTTTATTTTTTGTTTTTTTAAGTTGTATTTGCTAGCCATAACAATTCCCTGGTTATTTATTCCCAAAGTATTTACTTCCCTGGACCCCTGTCTAGCAGGGCGACTGATGTGATCCTCAGGGTGAATTTCCTATCTCCCATCCAATCATCAAGATTCCTTTTGAAGAGGGCCAAAGAGGTGCTCTGCTTGGCATGTATGGGCAGTCTATTCTAGAGTCTGGGGAGTCCCTGGGTCAGGAACCTATCCCTCCACCATGTTTTGTTCATTGTCATGACGAGGTTTAGATCCCTGGAGCATGTGTCTCTGAGGGATTGGGATTTATTTAAGTGTAGCATGCCCAACAGCTCTGGGTTTGACATGGTCTTGTATGTTAAGCAGAGATCGTCTCTGAGTAGACGATATGTGACAGAGTATAGGTGGAGTTTTTTTTAGATGGTTAGCATAGGGCATCTGCTTTAGGCTGGTGATTCTTTTAATGAGGTATTTCTGTGGCCTTTCCAGTTGTTGCAGATGTCTTGAGCGGTACATACCAAACGGGGCATTGTATTCTATAATGGGTTTAAATGAGGGATGAGCACAATGGGACAATGACCTCCTTTTTTCTGGAAGAAAAACTCTTAGTGGTGAGGTGCCACATAGAAGGATTGCCTAACTGTTGTGGTGATGTGGTTATCGAAGGTGAGACCACTGTCCACCTGTGTCCCTAAGTCTCTTATCACACTTTCAGTGTTTAGTGTACTGTCACCTAAGTGGTAATTCACAGGTACATATTTTTTTTCCCAGAGGAGCTAACTATACATTTCTTGGTATTGAGCTTGAGTCCATGGCTCTGGCACCAAGCATCTGTTTCTGTAAGGCCCTTTTCTAGAATATCCACATCATTTGGGGATTCAATAATGACTACCAGTTTGCAGTCATCTGCGAACTTTGTTAGCCAGAGTCCCTTAGTGTTGGCCTGTACTTCAGAGAAGTAGATGCCAAACAAGAGCGGTCCCAGGACTGAATCCTGAGGTACTCCACTTGTCACTTGTCTAGAGCTGGTTTTGGAGTCGGCTGCTTTTACATTGTGGGTTCTGTCAGTGAGCCAGTTGGCAACCCATCGAGTGACATAGGGATTAATGCCCAGCTTAGTAAGTTTATCTATGATTCCAAAGTGGGGGATGGTGTCGAAGGCCTTGGCTAGGTCCAGATAGGCTGTGTGGACCACCTTACCCTTGTCCACAGCTCTGGAGACTGATTCAAAGAAGTCAGTCAGGTTCAGGAGACAAGATCGGCCCTTCACGAACCCAAATTGCATGGTGTCCAGTGTTTGAAGGTTGCCAATGTCTTTGTTTATAAGTTCCATGATAATACTTTCCATGACCTTGCAGATCAGGCTCATCAGACTGATGGGGTGGTAGTTCATGGGATCCAAGGTGGTGCCCCCCTTGTGGAGTGGGATAACTGTAGCTGTGTGCCACTCAGTGGGCATGAAGCCTGAGGTGAGGCTATGATTAAACATGACACTTAGGTGAGGTGCCAGTTCATTTTGTAGTTCATGTAGTACTCAGCCTGGGATATCGTCTGGTCCCATGGATGCTGTATTCTTAGCTTTCGAGAGTGTGTTTTTTACCTGTGTGGCCATTATTACCAGAATTTGGCAATCTTTTTGTATTGAGATGGGCCCTTTAGGGGGTAAAAGGAGGGGTGAAGTTTGCACTGAATCGATCTGCCAGGATATTGGCAATATCCTTGGGATCAGTATATTTAATGACATTCTGTTGTAGCTCAGAGCAGATCTGAGCATTGCTATTTAGATTCTTGACATAACTATAGAATGCCTTGTAGTTGTCTTTGGAATCTTTGGCAATTTTATTTTTGTAACTAGCTTTTGAGGATTTTATGAATGATCTCAGCTTCTTAATGAGGCTGGTAAGGGAGCTTTTTGCATCCTGGGATTTTACTCTTTTCTGGAACAGTTTTTTCCTTTTGTTGTAAAGTTTGTTTATGGAAAGGGACCACCAGATTGGCTTCCTTTTTTTGGAGGAGAGCATCTTGGTTATATTGGGGATGGCAAAATTCATGCAAGAGTGGATGCACTCATACAGTGCCTTAGTGTAGGATTCAGCAGTCGAACTTTCAGTTCACATCTGCATGGGTGTCGTGAAGTTTGTCACTTCTGACTTGAGTAGCATGAGGTTGGCCTTGGAGAAGTTTTTATGGAGGTTTCCTTACTGGGGGGTGGGATGTGGATGTCATGGGTGATTAGCTTATGGTCAGACCTGACCAATGAAAGGGTAACCATAGATGTGGAGCGTCGATTTCCCATGTTGGTAATGACCAGGTCTAGGATATTGAAACCCTTGGTGGAACTAAGGATTAGTTGATCCAGGGTGTTGGGATTTATGAATTCCAAGAACCGTTGCACAAAGGTGTTGGTACACGAGTAGTTTTCCCAGTTAATGGCAGGGTAGTGGAAATCACTCAGTATTAGGGAGTTTGGTTGTATCTTAATATTTTCCAGTCTGTTTAGAAAGGTGTACTGAGAATCTTGGAGCATGGTGGGGGATCTGTAGCAAGCTACAATTTGGATTGCAGTCTCACCTAGTGTTAGTTGCACCTGGAGAATTTCAGATGCATAGTCTTGGGCAACTAGCCTGGTGTGAATATCCTTGGTGAATATGAACACTCCTCCACCTTTAGTGTTTCAGTCCTGGTTTGGTGGCCAAAAAGTGTAGTAAGAGTTGAACCAGGTCTCAGTTACTGCACAGATATCGATGTTCTCCATTTTTAGGAATGCCTCGAGAGAGTCCATTTTGAGGTTTAGACTTCTAGCATTGAATAGCATTACCTTCAGATTTTGCATGCTTGTACCTGTTACAGTGGTGGTTTTGTCCTTTTAACTTCACCTAAAAAAGGCACTATAGGGGTGGCAAGAGACTTAGCCAGTAACCTGAATCCCAGGGGCGACAGGTGATGACCATCTCTGGCAATGCATTGTGGTCTGTTGATTATGTCGTCCCAGGCAGACAGATACAGGATCCCCTTTGAATGACACCAGAAGCTTAGCCAATTGTTGAAATCAATAATTTTGTCCTTATACTGCGGTATCATTCTGGGCGAAGGCAGGATGCTACTCAGGACTAGAGTCATACCTACCTGGGCCACATGATCTGAGAGCTCTTCCATGTCTCTTTTCATGTAGTCCAGGCAGATACGTCTCAAGTCATTCACTCCAACATGGACAATGACAGAGTCATATTTGAACTTGTTGTAGAATGACTTGAGTGCATGCGTTATGTGGCAGATCCTGGCACCCGACAGGCAGCTGACTGTAACTTTCTCCTTGTTCAGCCTGGTAATTGGGACATCAGTCTGCCTGACTATAGAGTCACCTATGGCTAAAGTGTTGGGTACATTGTCTTGCCTTAGGGGCTGTTGTTGGGTGGCACATTGGTGTTATGAGCTATGTGATACTTTGGTTGTGACTGGTATTTGTTTGCATTTCATCTTCGGAGGTTCTTGTTGCTTGGGCAGGTTAATGGTAAGGACCTCCACATATGTGAGTTTAGTGTTGCTATGTGTGGGTGTTGGTGGTGTGGGTTTAGAAGGGCTATGTGTTGCTTGAGGTGTAGTGTGGGTGTACCTTCTCCTCTTGACTGTCTAGCACAATCTTGGGTGGAGAGAGCTTTGCTTCCAGTTTGGCTATGTAAGTGCATCTCTCGGAGGTTGTAGTGATGGATGGTAGGAGGAGAGGGTTGTCTATGTACATGAGGCAATTGCAGCATTGCACCAGTATGCCCAGATCACCAGGTGGGCAGGAGAAATCACTGGAAGCTGACCCTTGGGCATGCCTGGTATGGTGTTTTTTTTTTTTTTTTTTTGTAAAGTACAAGAACTGTTTTCCCTCCTTACCTTAGCAAGGTACTTTGCAATTATAGACTGTTTAGTGCCTACAATTAATTTCTCCTTATTAACAAGGCGAGTTGAGTGCTTGTATCAGTGTAGAACTTCCTAGTGCTTTCCAGCAGGTTTTAAAGCAAGTGCTAGTCACAGAGATGTTTAAAGGTAAGATGAAAAAATGGTTTATCCTAAACACTGCAGTGTGCACTAGAAGAGATAGATGTGAAAGTAGGTAACTTAAGATTTACCTGTCTAAAAAGTTAAGTTTTAGTGGAGCGTCAATAGGATGGCCAATAAATTTAAATAGTTGAAAGGGAGTGAATTCACAAAATGATAATTTTGTGCTTACTCACACAAGCCAGTAATAACAGAGAGGAAATGAGATATATGGTCAGATTAACATAAGGGAAAGGCAGCTAGAAAGACAATGGTGTTTAAGAACACTACAGTAACCGGATGGCAAGGTGGGGGAAAAAAATTCTGTGTGACTCACAAGAGACAGAGCTGTGGTGTCTTTTCAAGTTTTAATATGCAGTTAAAAGCAGAATGCAGTAAAACACAAGGTAAATAAAACAAATCACAGTATTCAGAATAGAAAAAGGCAATAAAATAATACAACAAATGAAGATCAAGCTAACCTTTCCCTCACAGCAAAGTGTAGCAAAGTCTGGGTGAGCCTTTCTAGTAACTGATGAAGGATCCTGGGTGCTGATACTTGTGACTCCCCTAGCATGTAACCTGTTTGTTTGTGAAAGGTTCCTGTAACTAAAATTGTACCTTGGTCTCCACTGTTATTAGCACTCCTCATTATGCTCTTGGTGTGAGTTGAGGGCAACAGAGGTTGCAGAGTTCCTGTAGTGTGTCCCTACCCACCCTGTAGTGCTCCACAATTACCACCTCATACAGATTGTGAAAAGTTAAATGGGGTCTAAAACCCCTTCTTCTTCTTGGCCTTGGTCTATTAGCAGCAGCATAGACTTCAGCTTGTTGCACATACACATGAATTAAAGTAGCAGTAGCTCCTAACATTCTTTCTGCATAGACTCCTTTCAATGACTGTATTCCAATGAATTTTGGAATTTGCAGGGAAAACCAGTACTGAGTCTACATGGTTGGTTTACAACTTGTTGAATAGCTCATCCATCTTGGATTGGTTGATTAGTGCACAATTCAGCTTCTTATGCTGTAATTAGCACAGTGGACCATGTCAGCTTTATTGAATCCTCCCCAATGCATACATCTAAAAAAGTTACATAATTTAATGCGGCATTTAAATAAAGAACTAATAGCACTGTGACATAACTATACAATATTAGAAATTTGAATGAATATAACAGTTCGAGGAAATTAATTGCAAATGTAGATGACAAGGAAATCCATTAAATTGAACCTCTGACTTTTCATAGTTACAAGTGTTGTTATTTTTGTGGTGTTACAGAATATGTTTAACATTAATTTGTACTACACAAAAGAAAAAAAGGGATGGGTCTGTGTCTATAATACCACCAATATGCAAAAACATGACAATGAAGACCCCATAGATTTCTGAAAGCAAACTAATGAAACAACTGTGGAAAATGAGACATGTTCCTTTTTCATTAGAATTGCCAATAAAAAAGTACTTTTATTTATATCAGCAACCTGAGTATGTAATGATTATGTTTTTTTATTATTTTTAATTTTAGGCTGAGTTGCTACCTCAAAAATTCTACTACAGGGAATCCTGTAAAAAATACTTCCGCTTCTTCTGCTATATCAGGGTATCCAATACGATCCTGCAAAGTAAATTGTGAGTGTTTCATTGTATACCTTTGTGATAAACATCTGCCTTATCAATTTGCCAGATACAGCAGTTCCTAAAATGTGTTTTACTTTATCAAACAAAGTGCTTTTTTATCACTTAACCCATTCCCATAAAACCATAAACCCGGAGGATTTTTGAAGACAGTAATTGCGTAAGTTGGAGTGTCTTTCTTGGCTCAAGTACTTTTGCAGATATTGCTGGCCTTAGTATGACTGCACCCGAATACAGCTATTCTTTTTTTGTGTTGTTGTGGTTAGTAGTCTTCTAATTTCTAGTTACTATGCTTTGCAGCTGCTGCCCTTAATATTTTTTGCAACAGGTAGCAAAGTATTCATTTAGGTTCTACTATTTTTAGAATGCAGGGTTTCTGATGTTACTTACAAATCATATAATCTTTACTGATGTCAGTGCTGATAGAAGTTCAAACATTATAGGTAAAACAGACTCCTATCATTACTTGTGAAAACCTGATTAAAATTAAATGAAAAAGAAAGATGTTGTCTGATGATTCTGTATGATTGCTACCAACGTCTGAGAACTCTTCTAAGAAATCAAACAGGGGGATTCAATAAAATGAATGTGGACTTCACATGAAGCCTACATGGAGTTTATGTGTTTGCGCGGTGAGCAGCAACACTTAATGCATATTAATGCAGCGCACCTCATTCAAATGTAGACACGCAGGGTTACATGGCTAGCAACACTGTTGGCAGCCTGGAAACCATGCAAAACAACATGGATAGTGAACTTATTTACATCTGAGCAAACTGGGTTAGTGAGATTGTGTGGAATGCCACAATGATCACCAGGGTTTATCATATATTAATGTATATGTTCCAAGCACAGTACAGGACATTGTACATAGTACAGACTGCTGTGGAATCCCTTTCCAGGCAGTCTGTACAAGTTGTGTAACTAAAATGTAAGGGTACATGGACTGCCATTTATAAGAAACAGTCATGGGAAGTGTGTTTATTGAATAGGGACACACAGACCAAGTTTAGAAATGAGCACTGGGAAGGAGGACAGGTGAAACATTGTAATGCACTGCAGATGAGGGCATGTAAAAGGAATACAGTTATAGCAGGAAAACTAGTCACATCTCCACATGGGACAGTATAAATTACACAGTGACAAATGTATATGATGTGACTGTCACACAAGGTGACATAACAGTGGAGAAGAAGTATGTGTGATATAAGCATCCAACATGAACAATAGAGAAGACATCTATCAGGGATGTAAAATACAACTGGGGTTTGGTTTATATTGTGAAGCTGTGCAAACTGATATGCCTGAATATGCCTGGATTGTCATCAGATGCTTCCAGCAAGTGGGACACAGTTACAGGCTCATGGACAACAACAAAACCAGCATGCACAATCATGGACAATCTCAGAATAATACCACCCATAATACCCATGTCTCTGACACAACATATGTTATTCTGAGTGAGCATAGATGGTTCTGTACCAACACACTTGTAAAACTATTACGACATATCAGCAATGTATGAGTGTAACCAAGCACACTCTCCTGACACTAACATATGCTGCAGGTTTGAGGACAGACACTTGACATTATGATCACTACAGGCTAGTTGACTGGTGTGCATGGCAGCTACATATATGGTACATATATGGCACACTCTGCACTGTCATGAATGCAATCCATGCCATCAATGTCATTAAACAATTATGTATGTACCAAGTGCATCACTGAAACAGATATCACACATGCATGTGGTATTACACCTTGATGGGGGTTTCGTGCCACCAGACAGTAATGTTTATGCAACAAAACTAATTTCTAAGTATGCACAAATAGATGTGTGACAGCTCACACTGCCAAAGGTGGTGTAGTTCAGTTAGACATCATTGGAAGATGTGCAGGGAGGTACATGAGGAAGGGTGCATCATACCCAGGTGTCGGTGTGGTAAAGGCTGTGAGCTATAAAGGTATTATGGCCTTTCAAGAGGGTGTCCTACACATAGTAGTTGTGTTACATACAATGGTGCTCTCAACAGTGTAGACACATGCTAGTGGACATTCCACATAGCATATAACCCAGATAACAGGCTGCATAATAGCTGGTCTGCTGATAGGTTGTGACATCTAGATGATCCTTGGTTTGTGCATTTGTTTGCATAATGAAAAAAATCCCTACTTGTCTTTGCATGTGTTTTCATGGCTGTGGCAGCAGTCTTTGGTGTGTGTTGATACTGTATGCATTATACTAATATCACAGGTAGAGTCAAGGATTGTCCACAATATGTAGTCCTCCAGACAATTGTTGGGATGCAGGATTTGTATGTAATTATTTACATCTGTGACTTACATCATGGACAGGAAAGGGCCTAGCAGACAGCCCTGATGTACAGACTTGATCATTGGACATGAGATATAGGTCACTTCACACATTTCTACATATTTAGATGCCATTTATGTGAGCCAGTGTTCTATCCATTGGTGGTATAGGTGCTGATGGTCGCATCTGACAGTGTGGAGTGAATACCTCAGTGTGAACTTGTGTTGACTGCCTTGGTCTAGTCAAGTTCTACAGGATGATAGTGTTGTCATCCTGCATGCCATACATGAGCTCTTTGAGGACATCTGACAGATGTATTACACATAGATGTAGCCTTAACAACTAACACATGTCTGTTGCATACCTCTCAACTGTCCAGATTTTCACAGAATGTCCAGATTTCTGCCTCAAAATTTTGGTCTGTTCCTCAGAAAATTTTTGCTTTTCTGGCAAATCATTAGGATGATCTGAGGAATGTCACTAGTAAATAATGTCATATATTTGACCTTCATACATCATAGCCTTAGAAAATGCATTTTAATGTATATTCTGTTATTCTAGAAACTTTCTAAGTTTATAAGAACAATATTTAAAATCTGTCTGTATTGGGCCTTTGTGCCCCCGTTATGGTGGGCTTTGTCCAGATTTCTTGGGCTAAGAGGTTAAGAGGTATGGTTTGATGCACACAGCTGGCATATTACTAGTGTCCTTTTAGAAAAGGTCCATGATGACATGTTTGTCTACGGCACAGATCAGGAGAGTCAGGATGTGTCTACACATGCATGCATCAGGTGTTGGCCCAACCCCACTCAGATGGATGCATTTTGATGTACACATTTCTACAGGAGCATAGTCCATCTGGATGGTGTGTTGAAGTGGATGTCATACCATGTCAGGTAAGCATACATTCTGAGTCGAGCTACAGGAGATCTGTGATGTTGTCACAGACCATTGATTCTGTGTGATAGGCCTGCATGAAAGTAAGACAGTGCATACTGCCTTTCTTGATCTGTCCTAGGGTTTGGACACAATCCCCCATTCAGGTATCATTGACAAACTCTACTAGATGGGTATTAACATATACATCACTAGATGGTTAACCAATGTAATAACCGACAGACCACATGCTGTGAAAGTTGATTAATCAATTTCTACCATTAGAGCTGTCAGCACTGGTGTACCCCAATGATCTGTGCTGTGAACCACACTGTTTGGAATTTATTTCTTGGCAGTCCAAACAACAGAATATTACCTATGGCTTACCAAGTTTGCTGATTCATGCATATTGTTTGCAATTAATGAGACCGTCAATGATGTTAACATGCTATAAGAGGGGCTAACACACAAAAGTGATTGGTGCCAAAGCCACACAATCTACTAATAAATACAGAATGTGTCAGAATTTGGGCCTTATGTAAGGTGGGATTTCCTTGTAAGTATACCACTGATAACACTCCCCTATGCTGAAACCAGTGGTGCAAGATTTGAGAACACACGTAGATAGCAATCTGAGCTTCAACCAAGTGTCCACAGTGGTATGGAAAGGTTATGTTGTGCATTACATAAGTCAGGATATTGTATCCCGATCTGAGGATGATATAACAGCATTGTACTCAAAATTCATCAGAACACTAATAAAGTATAATGTTTCCTTTTGCATGTTGCATGTACCTCATCAGACATTTTCAGCAGCTGGACAGACCACAGGGGTTTCACACCAAGAAAGTACAGGTCCTTTAAACTATGCCATGACATATATGGATAGAATGTAAGCCGTTTATTTGAAATCTGTAACAGGATGACATGACTTGTGCCTGGACTATGGGCCATTTCTCACTCTGCCCTGATGGGTATACTGCACATCAACAAATCAGCAGAGTCTGGTGAGAGGAAAATTGTAAGAGCAATGTCCCACATGCTGTTGTAAAATGTTCTCTCTAATGTTAAGCAAGTGCATAAAAAATCACACACACAAGCACAAACACACACACACACACACACACACACACACACACACACACACACACACACACACACACAGTTGACTGTAGTGACAATAGACTCCATACCTAAGGTACACAGACTACAAAACTCCTCATTCAAGTCTGAGCTTGAGTGTCTCAGGCAACAATTTATAGTGTTTGATGTCAGCAGTGTCTGGTGAGGAGAATATGGTGATAACAGTGTCCTGCTTGCTAATGCCAAGCAAGCACACACACAAACAGGTGACTGCAGTGAGAATAGAACCCCTGCCTATCTAAGTACACAGACTACAAAACCCCTCATTCAAGTCTGAGCTTGAGTGTCTCAGGCAACACTTTATAGTGTTTGACATCAGCATTGTCTGATGAGGGGAATATGGCAATAACATTGCCCTACATGCTGGTGTAACATGCTATCTGTAATGTCAAGCAAGTGCACACACACACACACACACACACACACACACACACACACACACACACACACACACACACACACACACACACATACACATGACTGTAGTGAGAATAGAACCCCATCCTATCTAATTCCATAGAGTATAGAACTTTGTTCATAGGTTCATAGGTGTGTACAAGGCTAATGGCCCTGCAGCCTTTACAAGCCTAGCCCATAGAAATGCCTTGGCATCATGCTGTCTGATGTTAGTTCCCAGTGCCTCTATCAAGTAGAACCACTGGAGTGATCCCCAGGGTGAACTTTCTATTACCCATCCACTCATCAAGATTTCTCTTGAAGACGGACAGCAAGGTGCTCTGCTTGAAATGTATGGGAAGTCTTTTCCAGAGCATGAGCAGTCTCTGGATGAGGAACCTGTCCCTCCAGCATCTTCTGTTGATTGTGGCAATGAAATTGATGTCTCTGGAGCATGTGGTGTGGAGGGATTGGATTTCTTTAAATGTAGCATTTCTAATAGAGCTGGGTCAGACATGGCTTTGTAAGTCAAGCAAAGATTGCCACTAAGTAGGCAATATGAGACAGAGAATAGCTGGAGTCATTTGAGTCTGTCCATGTAGGACATGTGTTTAATGCCTAGGATCCTCTTTGTGAGGTACTTCCGTGGCCTCTCCAGCTGTTGCAGGTGTCTAGTGAGGTAAATGCCAAATGGGGCATTATACTCAATCATTGGTCTAATGAGGGAAGAGTAGTGAGAGATGATGACCTCTTTCTTCCTGGATGCAAAACCCTTGGTAATGAGATGTGCCACATAAAAGGACTTTCTGACCACAGTGGCAGTGTGGTGGTTGAAGGAGAGGTTGCTGTAAACTTGCATCCCCAGATTTCTTATAACACCTTCAGTGTTCAGTGGTCTCACACCAATGTGGTAATTAGTGGGAACTGAGTTTTTACCAAAGGGGTGATGATACATTTATTGGCATTGAGTTTAAGGCCATGGTTTCGACAGCAGTCATAGGTCTCAGTGAGGCCTTTCTGTAGGATGTCTGCATCACTAGGGGAGTTAATAATGGCTTCCAGAATGTTGTCATCTGCAAACTTGGTCAGCCAGAGTCCCTTTTTGTTGGCCTGGAGTTCTGAGAAGTAGATGCCAAACAGGAGAGGACCCAGGACTGATCCCTGTGGGACTCCACTCGTGCCTGGTTGGCAGTCTGACTTGGAGTCTAGTACTTTTACACTATGTGTTCTATCTGTGAGCCAATTTGCAACCCAACAAGTGATATAGGGCATGATGCCTAGTTTGGTGAGTTTATCAATAATTCCTGAGTGAGGAATGGTATCAAAGGCCTTGGCTAGAATGAGGTAGGTTGTATGCACTGCCATACCTTCATCCACAGCCCTGGTGACTGACTCAAAGAAGTCAACCAGGTTGAGCAGGCATGATCTCACTTTCACAAAGCCAAATTGCATGGGGTATAGAGTTTGGAGATTTCCTATATCTTTGTTAATCAGGTCCATGATGATGCACTCCATAGCTTTACATATCAGACTCATCAGGCTAATGGAGCAATAATTCCCAGGGTATGTAGTTGCTACCCCTTTATGGAGAGGGATGACTGTAGCAGTGTGCCATTCAGTAGGTACAAAGCCTGAGGTTAGGCTGTGATTGAACAGAGCACACAGATGTGGTGCCAGTTCGCATTGTAGTTCATGTAGAACACAGACATGGATGGTATTGGGTCCCATGAAAGCTGTATTCTTGGCCTTGGACAATGCAGCTTTGACCTGTGTTGCAGTAATGCTGGGTGCCTGGCATTCATCCAGTATTGTCATTTTTCCTTTGGGGGGGAGAGCAGAGTAAAGTTGGCACTGAATCTGTCAGCCAGTATATTGACAATATCTGTTGGCTCAGTATAGGAGGCTCCATTGTGCAGTAAGTCAGAGCAAATCTGGGTATTGCCATGGAGGTCCTTGATATAACTATAGAAAGCTTTGTGATTGTTTTAGTGTCTGCCACAATTCTGCCTTCATAGCTAGCTTTAGAGAATTTGATGAGGGATCTCAACTTTTTCTTGAGGCTAATAAGGACATTTTTCCAGTCTTGGGACTTCATCTTTTCCTGCAACAGTTTCTTCATTCTGTTGTAGTGTTTATTAATGGCATGGGGACCATCAGATTGGCTTCCTTTTTTGGAGGAGAGAATCTTGGTTATGTTGGGTATGGCTAGTTCCATGCATTTATGTACATGTTTATACAGTGTATTGGTGTATGATTCGACAGTCATACAGCTATTTCCATTGGCATGGGTGCCATTAAGTTAGCCACCTCTGTTTTTAGGAGCCCAAAGTCAACTTTGGAGAAGTTTTTCAAGATGCTTACCTTTGTGTGGGTTGTGGGAGAGATATGGATTTGCATGGTGATTAGTTTGTGGTCAGATCTGACCAGGGAGGGATTGACTACTGGTGTAGAGCAACAGTCACCCATGTTAGTAATAACCAGATCAAGGATATTGCTTCCTCTAGTGGTGGTCAGAATGAGCTGGTCCAGGGCATTGGAACTGATGAATTCCAGGAAGCGTTGGGCCAGTGTATTGGTGATTGAGTAGTTCTCCCAGTTGATGGAGGAGTAGTTGAAGTCTCCTAGTATGAGTGTGTTGAGTTGGACCTTGATAGATTCTAGGGTGCTTTGGAACATGGAGTGAGAGACTAGGGACATGGTTGGGGACCTATAGCAGGCTATGACCTGAATCACCATCTTACCCAATGTTAGTTGTACCTGAAGTATTTCAGATGCGTTATGCTGGGCTACTCGTCTGGAGGTGTGCATATCCTTTATTAATATGGAAACACCACCAGCTTTGGAGATAAGGTCCATGTTTTGGGGCTGAAAGGTGTGGAATGAGTTATAGCCTGGTAGAGCAGGGCTGATTTCTGCTGCTTTAAACAAGGTCTCTGTTACAGCACAAATGTCAATGTTCTCCATTTTGAGGAGTGTTTCAAGTGAGTGCATCTTGAGATTTAGACTTCTAGTGTTGAGCAGCATGACCCTCAGATTGCATTTATTTATAGCTGTTATGATGGTAATTTGGTCTTTGGAACACCACCTAAAAAGGCACTATAGGGGTAGCAAGAGCCTTAGCAAGTACCCAGAAAGCCAGATGTGAAAGATGCAGGCCATCTCTGGCAAAGCATTGAGGTCTGTCATTCATGTCTTCCCAAGCAGACAGATACTGGATTCCCTTAGAATGACAACAGAAACTTAGCCAATTGTTGAAGTCAATCATTTTTTTGTTTGTACTGCGGTATCATTCTGGGTGACAGTAGGATACTGTTCAGGGCTAGGGTCATATCTGCCTGGGCCACATAATCTGAGAGCTCCACCATGTCTCTTTTCATGTAGTCCACGGAGGTGCATCTCAGGTCATTGACACCCACATGGACAATGATAATGTCATACTTGCACTTGTGGAGTGACCTGAGTACATGTGTTATGTGTCAGATTCTGGCACCTGATAGACAGCTGACTGTTAACTTCTCCTTATTCAACCTAGTGAGTGGGACATCTGTGTGCCCCACTACTGAGTCACCTATGATTAGTGTATTGGGCAAGGTGTTTAGCCTTAGGGGCTTAGGTTGAGGGGCACACTGAGCAGCTGAGCTATGTGTCCTGTGGTTTGTTTTGTGTTGTGATGGTTGAGTGCATTTCTGTCTTGGAGGTCTCTGCTGTTTGGGTAAAGTTCCATTGAGAGCCTCCATGAAGATGGGTGTGTGGTTTGTGTTTTTATGTGAGAGATGTGATGGTGGGTGTTCTTGAGCGATATGTGTTCCATGTTGTGTGGTGCAGGTGTTGACCTTCTCATCTTGACCAGCTAGTCCGGTCTTGGCTGGAGAGTGCGTAGCTTCCAATTTGGTGATATAAGTGCATCTCTCACAAGTCTTAGTGTTGGGAGATAAGAGGAGAGGATTGTCTGTGTACATGAGACAGTTGCTACACTGCCTCAGAATGAAGTGCACCAGGTTAATAGGAGAAAGCACAGGGAATTGCACACAGAGTTGCCCTTATTGAGATTAGGACCCCTACCTATCTATTAGTATACACTTCAGCACTAAGTATGTGCCACATGCACCACAGAGATTATCTATTTTGAGATTGTCAGCCAGTGCTGTGAAGGTGGATGACACCAGCAGGTGTCGACAAGGAAGGCAATGCTGAGAAGGACGCTAGTCACAGGTCCATGAAATGATTGACCATTGCACAGACATTGGCCTGATAGGCATGTCTGTACTGCTGTAACTGCTGTAAGGAAGATATTTACACACACACACACACACACACACACACACACACACACACACACACACACACACACACACACACACACACACATGGGGATGATGTGAGATTAGAACCCCTACCTACCTTTTATTACACACTATAGCTCACAGTACTAATTGCAAGCACCACCGGTTACATTTGGTGTGCATGTGGCTGCAACCACAGTACTTATGGGCTACACAATGTGGCCTTGTTTTACACAGCCTGTGTGGCCTGCAGAAAGAACCTGCTTTATGCTGGTATTGTATCTAGTGTTGTAGCAGTGGGGTACCTGTTAATACCCCTATGTGTGTACATTTACTAGTTTCACCATTTCTGGCGGTTGCAGTTTGCTAGGTGGACAATTGGCTAACGACATTATGGCCTGTCCAAGTCCTGTGTTGAAGCCATTGAACATTACACCACCTGCTCACCATTGTCTGTCTACAGGGTAGTATTCCACAGGTACAGGGTTCTGTGGTTGGGTGGATTGTGTCGTTATGCTGCCTTGGCATTTTACTATCAGACAACAGTTGTGTGTGTAGGTGTGGATAACTCCACCATTGTGTATGTGCATTAAGTAACTGTGTTATCTAGATATATGTGGTGGGTCTACATCACTCTACATATTTATGTAGCTATATATATGTGCCACATACTGATAGATAGGGTAATCATGTCTGAGGGGGGATAGGGAGAGTCAGATACGTATACATAGCTGTCTGTATGCACAGACATATTTTCACATATCAGTTCTTTAGGCAGATGAGGCATCAGACATGGGCTCAAGTAAGTGTAGAGCATGCCCAGTGTGACTGTCAGTACTTACAAGGTGACTCCATGCCAGACCTACCTGTACTCTAGTCTAGGATTTTATGTGTTACAGCCACTTGACTGCTTCACCTGATTCAACAGTCCAGAACCTCCCTGATATTTTGTCCAAGGGATTCCCCGGCTGTTTGCTGGTAATATATGACGCATACACAGTGACTGTACAGATTGTAATAGACTGTACACAGTTTTGCATCATATGCATGGTACGTTTTGCATAACATTGTGATTTTCTGGTACATCAGTGGCAAATCAATATAGATTGATGTTAGGAAATGATAACAAACATTTGAGTTACCTGCTCCATACACACCAGGAAACCCATGTTACTGCATGACCTGTTATTTTCTGCAGTTTCTACACTTGTCTGACCACTAGTTAATTGTTCTACTTATATTTTGGCCTTTATAGGTTTATAGGTTCATAGGTTAGTACTAGGCTAATTACCCTTGTAGGCCATTTTAAGCCTAACCAGTTACCCCACGTGAGAATCAAACCCTGCACCTTGTGTTTGCAAGGTAAAACACCTTAACCATTATGCCATCCTCCCGGAAAATAAACAGCCTCTCCAAGACCCGAACCCAGGACTTGTGCACTACAGTCACAGTAGTTAACCACTAAGCTATCATAGCAGTGATGTTTTGCCCCCCTACTATTCATGGCTTTGTCCAGATTTCCTGCTCTAAGTGGTTGCAGGCATGCTGTGACTGGGTTACATGATGCAACACCACACACAGGGTTACAGTCTTCAATCCGCTGACTGTATATGTTTTGCAGAATGTCCCGCATTCCTCCCCATATATCTGCTTTGCTCCTCATCCAGTTGTATTTTTCCGGTAATATGCTACTAATGGAACCCACTGATTTGTTGTAAGTAATGACACAGTTAAGTGATGGCCTTTATATCCTGCTGCTACTCTGACTTGTTACAACCTGCTGTTATACTAGCCACCTTCTAGGTTCCTCAGAACAGTTATAATGTCTGTAGGTTTGTCCCTCTGTCCCTCCATTGTCACTGGCTTTGTCCAGCTTTCTTGCAGTAACAGATTATGATATATTGACAGTGTGTGGGACTCCTACCATAGGAGTACCTCATATGCAGAAGTTGTAGGAGCAGCCAAATTCAAACCATGAACACCATCAACCATGGTAATGTACTTAGCCCACTGAGCAACACCAGCCACCAGACAGTGAGCTTTAGTTTCTCACACTAAATAGAACATGTAGCCACGTTGTTTGGGACAGCCCTTGGATTGTGTGGTCTGCTGCTATGTCCTTGCAAACATACTGTTACTGCAGTTGTATGGGAACATCGCTGTGTTGGGGGTAGGGGATTCTAGCATTGACAGTATGCCTCTGTCCTATGACCCTGCTGTTTGGCATTTCCCTTGCATACTGCAGTGGGTTTAGCTGCCTTGTGGCCTAATGCATATTATGGGGCAGTCAGTATTGGACAGAGTACCTGTTGTGCCACATAGCTGTTAGTTCTCTGAAAATAGCCCAGTAGCTGACTCTATTCTCTTGCATGCATGCATCAGGTCCATACATATGTTACCATAGTCTAGTACCCCGTACATTTGTTGTAAAGGAGAGTGACTTACCTTGTGAACACAGCAGTTGAAATACCTGTGTTTCAGGAATGACTCTGTCTGATGCATGCAATACACAGCCAATACAACCTTCAAACAATGGACGCCATGCAGTTTGGATTCGTGAAGGGCCGATCTCGTCTCCTCAACCTGATTGACTTCTTTGAATCAGTCTCCAGAGTCATGGACAAGGGTAAGGTGGCTCACACAGCCTATATGGATCTTGCCAAGACCTTTAACACCACCCCTACTCTGGAATCATAGATAAACGTATTAACCTGGGCATTAATCCCTACATCACTCAATGGGTTGCCAAGTGGCTTACTGACAGAACCCACACTGTAAAAGTAGCCGACTCCAAATTCAGCTCTAGACAAGTGACAAGTGGAGTACCTCAGGGTTCAGTCCTGGGACCACTCTTGTTTAGCATCTACTTCTCTGAAGTACAGGCCAACAATGAGAGACTCTGGCTAACAAAGTTCGCAGATGACTGCAAACTGGGAGCCATTATTGAATCCCCAAATGATGTGGATGTTCTACAAAATGGTCTTACAGAAACAGATGCTTGGTGCCAGAGCCATGGGCTCAAGCTCACTGCCAAGAAATGTATAGCTATCCCCTTTGGGAAAAAACATGTACCCATGAACTACCATATAGGTGGCAGTACACTAAACACCGAAAGTGTGATAAGAGACTTAGGGACACAGGTGGACAGTGGTCTCACCATCGATAACTACATTGCCACAACAGTCAAGAAATCTTTCTATGTGGCACACCTCCTCACTAAGGGATTTTCATCCAGAAAGAAGGAGGTCATTGTCCTACTGTACTCATCCCTCTTTAGACCCATTATAGAATACAATGCCCCATTTGGTATGTACCTCTCAAGACATCTGCAACCACAGGCCTAAAACTGATGACCTATGCTGATCATCTAAAAAAACCTCACCTATACTCTGTCACATATCATCTACTCAGAGGCTATCTGTGCCTAACATACAAAGCTATGTCAAACCCAGAGTTTTTAGACATGCTCCACTTAAAGAAATGCCAATCCCTACGAGCTACATGCTCTAGGGACCTAAACCTTGTCACCATAATAAACAGAACATGCTGGAGGGATAGATTCCTGTCCCAGAGACTTCCCATACACTGGAACAAACTACCTATCTATATCAAACAAAGCTCCTCATTAGCACTGTTCAAGAAAAATCTTGATGATTGGATGGGAGATAGGAAATTCATCCCGGGGATCACTTCTGTGGCTCTTCTCGACAGTGGCACAGGAAGATAAATTTCTTGGGAGGCAAAAGCCAGGGTACCTTTGGCTAGGCTTATATAGGCCCTAGGGCCAGTAGACTAGTACCTACCTATGAACCTATGAACCTATAAGGCCATGTCAAACCCAGAGCTGTTGGGCATGCTACACTTAAAGAAATCCCAGTCCCTCAGAGACACACACTCCAGGGATCTAAACCTTGTCGTCATAATGAACAAAACATGCTGGAGGGATAGGTTCCTGACCCAGAGACTCCCCAGACTCTGGAGTAGTGTGCCCATACATGTCAAGCAGAGCACCTCTTTGGCCCTCTTCAAAAGGAACCTTGATGATTTGATGGGAGATTGGAAATTCACCCCAGAGATCATGTCAGTCACCCTGCTAGACAGGGGTCTAGGGAAGTAAATACTGTGGGAAAAAATAGCCAGGGAATTGTTATGGCTAGGGTTGTATAGGCCCTAGGGCAGATAGCCTAGTACCAACCTATGAACCTACATGGTAAGGTACAGGTTGTGTGGTGTGGCTGGCACCTTTTTAGTATGTATGTGAGCCAGAGAAAGGTGTCAGTTCCTAGGACCCTAGATTGTCAGTGCATGTGCTATGCATTGCCTCTTTGCCAAGGCCAGGGCATACTGGGCATACCTACATCTGACTACAGGGTGTGGCTGTAGGGACCTTGACACTGGTGGGGAGCTGTGTGTCCCCTCCCAGTGATGATCCTGCCGCAGCTGTTTCTGCAGAATCATATTGTGTAGTATGATGCATACTGTGAACATCTGTGCACATGTGTCTGGAGAGTACTGCAGGGATCCACCAGACATATTGAGGCACTGGAAATGTAACTTGAGCAGCCGAAACACATGCACTATGATGTTCCTAGTTTGTGCATGTGCCTCATTATGATGTTCTTCTGTAGGTGTGTCTGAATTTCTGATAGGTGTCATCATCCACGGTTCCAGTGTGTAGCCAGCATCCCCCAGTAGGTGGCCATATGGGATGTCCCCCCGGCAAACATCTGGTACAGCTGTTATGCATACAAGATATGGGAGTCATGATAACTGCCAGGGCTGCCAGCACACATATTCATAATATGCCCTGGCATTGCGCATGACTTGGCAGATGATGGATTGATACCCCTTGCAGCTGACATAGACTCTACTCTCCTCACCGAGTGATGTTTTGATGTGTATATGAGTGCAGTCTATGGCACCCAGTACATCAGGGTAGTGTGCTACATGGTAGAAGAGTCACATACTGCTGGTCCTCTCCTCAGGGGTGCAGGATAAATAAATGTGTTCACTGGCATGTGTTTGCATGGCAGGCAGGAACTGTTTGAGTACCCTGCATGCAGATGCCTGTGAGACCCCCATCATGCCCCCAATTGGTCTTTGAAATGTACCTGTAGCTAGTATTCTAAGGGTACACATACCTTTGCTTCTACTGAGATGGGTTCCCCTCTGTTGGCTCTAGGTCTGAGTTGAGGGTGGCAGAGCTTGTTAAGTTCTTGTAGTATGTCCCTGTCCACTCAGTAGCGTTCTGCAGTCTCCAGCTCATGTAGCCCCTGAAAGGTTGCCCTGGGCCTGAACACTCTTCTCCTTCTCAGTCTAGGCTTATTGTCAGCAGCAGTAGCAGTACTGAACTGAGCATCTATCACATACAGATGTAGCAGAGCAGCAGCAGTCCCTATCATTCTTTCAGTTAAAATTCCCAAGTCTGTACTCCAATGGTGCAGAGTATGGGGGAAAAATCAGATTGTAGGGTGTATGGATAATATATAGTGCTCTGCTGCAGATGCAGCCTGTGTGACTGGCTAACTATGATGCATTCCACCTGCCAGGTACATCACTGAGGGGTTTGAATGGCCCAGCACAAGTGGAACGGGTTATCAGTAATTTATACATGACTGGCTTTTACAGACAATTTCCTTTTTTTTTAACTGCCTTCTCTGCTAAGCACTGTGGTGCATTGCTCAAACCTGCACTGCTTGTATAAACAATGCTTAGCAGTCAGTAGACACACCCCCATTGACGGGCATGCGCATCACAGCAGTGCACCATGCAAACATGCTTAAACCAGCTAAAACATATGAAGCTAAACACACATTAACAGCAATGGACACCCCCTCCCCCTACTCAGCTGAGCAGCATGCCACCCAAACTGCACTGCTGAGCTCCAGTATGTTTAAACATATGGTGACACACTCCCTTTTGATGACAGCTACCTCTCCTTTGGACACCAACATGGTTCTGGTGCTACAAGAATTTTATCTGCGGGCACTGTAACCCATTTTTCCTATTCGGTAATCCCAGCTCATTTGCATACAGATCCGTGCACACAACATGGATTCTACACTATTCCAGGGCTTGCCTCCTTAACAGCGACAGTAATCTACCATTGTATATACTGCATGCAAGGCGCTATAATGCACGATTGTCACATATTTCTTATTTCTCATTTTTAAACTTTTTAATATTTTTTTTTTGCATAATGGCATGTTATGGAATAGGTTTGCACATATCTGTGCCTGCTATGCAATTTCTGACTTTCTACATGGGCTTTTACAGCTCCTGTTCATTTTTTATTTTCTTGTATACAGAAATTTTCCATGTACACTTCAGACACCAACACAGGGTTTGCAGAACTGCCTACCTGCTTGCTGGATCACTCCAGCACACCCATTTGCATGCAATTTACCTGGTTATGAGATGATTTGCATGCCACAGACACTTCCGTGTCCACTTGATCGTGCACGCCCCTCTGCTCTGTTTACTGGATTACACGGCTACTTGTGCCACTATGCCTACACAGAAATACACTCCATGTAGGCTTTACTGAATTTCACCTAAGTGTTTTCATAATGGATATACCACCTACCCTCTATCCAAGAACACTGCCTCTTTGACTAAAGTATATGGTCTCTTTCCAAAAGTCATTCTCTATTACTCTCAGCCACTATACCCCAATAATCCCTTCTTCTTTGCTCTCTTCTACTCTCATACCCCTCTTCTGTTCCCCTCATTTTGCCATTTCCTCCTCCTATCCACCTCTTAAATACAATTTCAAATCCAATGTTTTGTCCTAGCACTGATTATTCAATCCTACTGTTTGTTGTTCATTGTGTGCTCAAGACCGTAGCCCCCCAAAAAAGCCTGAAATGGTTCAGTTGGATCAGCATTCTATCCCAGTCAACAAATATAGATAAATAAATACATACATACATAAATATGCAGATAGTGTCCATTTGCCTGTTAGGTTGTTGTTGCCTTTTGGCTTTTCCCATTTAGGGGGCGCCACAGAGGAACTCCAGTCCACTAATGATTGGCAGTAGATTTTGACAAACGCCGAGGTGCCAGCTCGGCGTTCAACCTTCAACGAAGGCACGCCCATTTACATATGTCTTTCGAACACCCACCCAACTGTGGAGAGGACATGAAGACTTCACACAAAAGGCACTCCCCGCATTCCAGCCGAGAATCGAACGGGAGAACCTCTTGCTGTGAGGCAACAACGCTACCACTGCACCACCGTGGATGTGTCCATTTGCCTGTTAGGTAAATGACTTAATTACTATTGTAGATATCAGGAGGAGGCTCATAGAATTTAAGTTAACCCAACTAAATTCCTTCAGTGCATTTTGACTCCCTGTTTTTTGATAATGAGCACATCCCCGCAACATTTATTTAAGCATACATCAGTCATTCTGTGTGATTAATTGGCTGCATATTTCTCAGCCTGTTAACAACCAAGGGCAAAGTGAAAACTACCACAGGCAAAAACTATAACTCAAGAGCACTTTCATATTGTAGAAATACCTAGTAGTTAGGAGAAAAATATGTTTAGCATTTGAATGCAGATGGTTGCTTGACTAATTATACTTCAGTGTTTTATTTTGTGATGTATTGTTTAAATGTGATGCATTCTATTTTCTGTACTTTAATATATGCTCTTTATTATTTTGTTGTTATTTAAAGTTATAGTAAAAGTAAAACAAAAATGACTAGGTTGTATTATTTTGGTAGTGCAGGCAAGGTTCATATGCTATGAATTCCATGTTATTGTCTGTTTGATGAGCCACTATCTCCCCATTAGCAATAAAAATCCAAGGTATATCCTGAAGTTTTATTTTTTGTACAACTTCATTATAAGTATTTACTAGGCATGTCATCCAGAAGAACATCGAGGAGCCTAGCCTAATTCTCCAGTTGCCCCAAAGCACTGTCTGTTTAACTGAATTATTCAAGGTCACACAGTAGGCAAATAAAGGCCAACGGAATGTAACTTTGTACCACAGGAGTCCATTAACATCTTATATTTTAATCCTCTGGGCTAACTCTCAGTCAATCACAAAAATCCACGATTATTATTGAGACATGTGTGGTTGTGGTTATTTCTCTCTGAAAAAACACATTTAGGCTGCTGCCCTGTTGATGGCTAGCTCTGCCCCCAAGTAAAATTGATGACTTGGATATAGTACGCATAGATGTGTGGTGGTGATGATATGGAAAAATAAAAGTATATACAGTTCAAATATGACTAAATATCTACATTTAGTGCTAGGATACAATTTTTAATTAGAAATACATACCTGAGAAAGTTGCACTGACAACACACCCACTGCAATGGTGATCTTGTAATCACACTAACAATACACCCTCAAAACCCTATCCTGTAGTCAGGAATGTGGGAAGCTATGTTGACAATGACCTGTCCTTTGATCACCAAGTATCTACTATTGTAAGGAGGTCTTTTTTCATCACACAGCTTATATCAAAAGGTATGGAGTTGAGGTCGTTGGCTATAATCGTGCTACTGTGCTCAGCTCTCACCAGGATGATCATTAATTATAATGCCCCATTCATCACGCACCTGCCCAAACACTTTCATAGCTGGAGCAACTGCAGGGCTTTATCTTTGGTAGTTAGTTTAGCATTGGAGACTGCTGAATCTGCCCCCCTCCCACCCCACCTTAGTAATAGGTGCTAACCCTAATCCTAACACTGCCTCTTCCCCAACCCTAAACATATACTTTAACATCATTAACACCTTCTCGTAACACTGCCACCACACAAGACAGACTCAGATGCAGAGACATTCACAAACACACACAAGCAACACTACATCTATCTGCCAAACTAACCCTTACTCTTGGCCTAAAATACACAGACCCACACACAAACACACAGCACTAACCTTTCACTCTTCCCTCAACCTCACCCTAGCTCACATACACATACCCTCATCCTCTCTATCTAACCCCACTTACCTGTATCGGCATTCCTTACCATCACCACATCCACGGTTCAGGCATCCATACCACTGAAATGGAGGAGAACCATATATACATATATACAGCTATATGATCATAGATTCATAATGGTCTTAAACTCAATGTTAAAAAATGCCTAATTGCACCCTTTAGGAAGTCAACTATCCCAGCTAATTACCATGTTGATAATATGCCTTTAAGAGTTAAACCAGTGGTTAGGGATCTGGGTATTTATGTAGATGGTAGCCTTACCTTTGACCACCACCTGGCCACAGTGGTGAGCAAATCCTTTTATGTTGTGCAAATTATAAGTAAGGGCATGGCAACTAGGCCCAAAATGGTCATTATCTCACAGTGCTCTGCCTTTATAAGACCAGTCATAGAGTACAGTGCTCCCTTCAGTATGTACCTGACCAGGCATATGCAGCAAGTAGAGTGACCTCAGGAGTTTCTTATAAAACGAATGCAAGCTGTGACAAACCTGCCTCATGCAGAGCACCTTAAAGCCCTTCCCCTCTTCTTATTTTCCTATAGATTGCTGGGGGGGTGATCTATGCCTGACTTACAAGGCACCCACAAACCCCACACTTGTGAATCTCCTGCATATTCGTAAGTTAAACAGTATCAGAAATCCAAAGCCTAAGGACCTGAATTTTGTCTGTGACTTAAAAGAAACATGCTGAAGAGACAGACATGCATCCCACAGACTGCCACTCCTACGAAACAGGCTTCTCATCCATATAAATTAGTTCATATATTACCCAGTTTAAGTGCAACCTAGAGCAGTGGATGGGGAAGAGGAAATTTACACTGGGCCTGGCACCCATGTCCCTTATGGACAGATGTAGCTTATAAAAGCCTTGCCCTCAATATGCTATTTGGATACAGGACATAATTACTCTTTTGGGAAAACTTGGCCAGGATTAGAAAGGCCCATTGGGTCGTTAGCCTAGTAACAATATGTGAAAATATGTATCTTAAAATAAATGCATTTATTCCAATATAATTCTTATGCCATTGCATATATTTATATTTAACACAGTTTTGCCATACTGCTGTATTTAAGTGCTTAATCAAAATAAGATAACTTTCTCATCACAATACAACAAGGCTCTCCTAGACATGATTAGGTGGGATAAGAAATCATTTAGTGGCATGGTAGGTTATTAATATATGT
The DNA here is from genome assembly GCF_019279795.1 of Protopterus annectens. Lineage (NCBI taxonomy): Eukaryota > Metazoa > Chordata > Ceratodontiformes > Protopteridae > Protopterus > Protopterus annectens. Next base: position 1,902,441,040 of record NC_056729.1, read on the forward strand.
GTGTGTGTGTGTGTGTGTGTGTGTGTGTGTGTGTGTGTGTGTGTGTGTGTGTGTGTGTGTGTATACACATATTGTATATATGTAAAATGATAGGTCTATCAATATCTATCCATATATATGTATATAAAGATAAATATTGAAATAGATATAGATATAAATATAGATATAGATATTGGTATATGTCAGTTGACTTAACACACACTACATTGATTCACATACCAGCTGACAAAAACTCATCAGTATGAAAAGACTGACAACAATTATTCCAATCCCCTGTTCATAATCTAGGAGCATGCAAACTTACAAAACAGTCTTTTAAACATTAGGCAAGCATCCTCCCACACACCCCTTGATACTTACAGGTTCATATGATCATCGTTAACTACTAGGCTAGCTACTTTTGTGGGCTATTTTAAGCCTAGACAGTTTCCCTTTTTGTGTATAGATTTGACCTTACCCATCCCATGGTCAATAATTATATATTACCCTTAATGAAAATAAATGGAATCATACCATATATTATTTGAAAGGACCCATGCATAAAGCATTTACAAGTTGTCTCTGTCCATTAGTAGTACAGGGGGCAGTCCTGGGGTAAATTTTTTGTTTCTTATCCATTGATTTAAGTTATGCTTTAATATGGACAGGGTGAAGTTTGATATATGTGAATGGGGAGTCTGATCCACAGCAGTGTTATCCTTTGCAACATGCACCTGTCCCTCCAAACTGTTCTGTTGATGTTGGAGAAGAGGTTTAGATCCCTAGACTAAGTAGTCTGATGCCATTTAACTTGCTGATATGCAGTAAAGCCATCAATAATGGGTCAGAGGATACCTTATATGCTAGACACAGGTGACACCTTAGCAATCTGTCGGATACCATGTATAGTGATGGTACTTTGAGTTGGTCCATATATGAGATGTTGTTTAGGCATTCTATCTTTTTAGTAAGGTAGCTCTGTGGGCGTTCCAGTTGTTGCATGTGTCTGGCCTGATACATGCCAAAGGGGGTTATTATATTCGATGACTGGCCTAATGAGAGATAAGTAAAAGGGGAAAATGACATCACTAGCTCTAGACACAATATAGAAGACTTTCTTACATCAACAGACATATGTTGGTTAAAAGTTAGGTCACTGTCCTCATAAGTTTCCAAATCCTGAACAACTGTGTTAACTCTTAGTGGAGTATTTTCAATGCGGTGTTTCCATGAGGTAGATGACTTCCCAAGGATACAATAATGCATTTTTGGGGATTTAATTTCAGACCATGGTTTTGACACCAGTTATTTATTTGAGAAAAACCTTCCTGCAGGATGGCTAAGTCATTTGGGGATTCAATGAGTGCTCCCAGTTTGCAGTCATCTGCAGACTTAATCAGCAAGAACCCTTTGGTATTGTTTTTTCTACAGAAAAGTACAGCCCAAATAGGGGAGGTCCCAACACAGAACCCTAGGGACTCCACTGATGACTGGTCACTTTGTGGAGGTAGCTTCCTCTGTTTTGAATATCTGCATCTTCTCTGTAAGCCGGCTGGCAACTGAATGGGTGACATGGGGGTTTATTCCCAGTTTATTTAGCTTTTTTACTATGCTAGAGTGGAGGGGGGGTGTCAAAAGCTTTGGCTCTGTAGAGGTATGTGGTGTGTATCATTTTGTCTCCATCCATTGCTCTGATTACATTTTCAAAAAAGTCCACTAGGCTGACTAAGCGTGACTGCCCTTGATGAATCCAAATTGAGATGGGTCCAGTGTTTGGAGGTTACCTTTGTCCTGACTGATTCATTCCATGATAATTTATTCCATTTCTTTGCCTATGAGGCTGGTCAGACATGGGTTTGTAATTGCCCAGTTCTATGGCAGATCCTACTTTATGCAGGGGAATGACTGTAGCTGTTCTCCATCTGCTTGGTACAAAACCTGTATGGGGACTGAAACTGAACGGTGTTGTTAGGGGTGTGGACAAATCATGCTTCATGTAATTTAAGATGCATCCAGTGATATTGTCAGAGCCTATCGATGCAGTGTTTTTACTTTTTGATAGCACTTTAAGTACTTGTGTGATAGCTGGAGGCGAGCCAGTTTCAGGTGTATCTTAAGGGACAGATGCAGAGGACAGAGGAGTAAACTTAGAGCTAAATTTATCAACCATTAGGTTCGCTATGCCTTCAGCCTCAGTGTAGGTAACATTGTTCACTATCAGCACAGAAAACTGCTGTGTTCTGCTTTAAGATTATGAACATAACTAAAATTGTATTTTGATTGTCTTTGGCCTGGGTAGCTATTTTAGCTTCAAACTTGGCTTTGGTGGATTTCATTAAGCTCCTGAGTTGTTTGTTTATTTCAGTGACAAGGGGTCTAATATTCAGAGATATTATGTTTCCACTATGTTGGTTTGTTTCTACAGTATGTCCTTCATGTGTTTATATGGGGTACAGCTGTTTACATGCTGGTATGGTGTAGTGGTGTGCATTTTTGCATATTCAGGGGAGTTAACGGGATTTAGGGTGTTTTTAAGCATAGACATGCATCCCAAATCTCTGACAAGTTCTGGTAACCTTGAAAAGTGTTGGGAGAGTCTTGTGAAATAAAACATTTACAAGCAGTGGCCTGGGAGATGAACAATTTACAGGCTGCCTGTGTCCATTAGAGACCTAGATGCCAAACCAGGGATGCATTTACTGCTCCCCATCCAATTGTCTAAGTTACACTTGAACTGCGTTAAGGAGGAACTCTGCTCTGACATACATGCCTGTCTCTCTAGCAGGTCCTATTTATATCACAGGCAAGGTTTAAGTCTTTAGAATGGGTAATTCTGGTGCTGTTTGTTTTGCAGATATGCAAGAGGTCCATCAGGACGGGGTCTGACAATGCCTTGTATGCCAGTCATAGCTCTACCTTCAACAGAATGTAGGAGATGAAGTACAGGGATAGGGCCTTGAGGCAGTCTTCATAGAACATGTTACTAATGCCTTGTATTCTTTTAGTGAGGAAATTCTATGGATGTTTAGCTGTTGGATATGCCTGGTTAGGTACATAACAAAAGGGGTATTGCACTCAATGATAGGGCTAATGAATGCTGAATACAGTAGAACAATAGCTTCCTTGGCCCTTGTTTAATAATTGCACAATATTGAATTATTTTCTCACTGTTGTGGACAGATGATGTTCAAAGACTAGATTACTGTATATGTGTCCCCCTCAAGTCCCTGACTACTGGGTCATCTCTTAGAGGTATGTTGTCAATATGATAGCTGCTAGGGGTGGGTGACTTCCCAGAGGATACTATTATGCATTCCTTGGCACTGAGTTTTAGTCGATGGCTCTGACACTGGTTATTTGTTTGTGTCAGCCCTTCCTGGAAAACATTTGTTTTGGTAGGGGGATTCTATGACCACTCCTGATTTGCAATCATCTGTAAATTTATTCAGACAGAGGACACATACATTGACCTTGACTTTAGAGAATTAAATGGCAAAAAGGATCGGTCCCGGGACTGAATCCTGAGGGACTCAGATTGTGCCTGGCCTCTTTGTAGAGGTGGACACTCCAATTCTAACTTCATGGGTCCTGTCTATGAGCCAGCTGGCTATCCACCAGGCGATATATTTTGGTGGGGATTTGAAGATTGCTGGTGTATCACACAGGAAGAGGCAGTTTATCTGAAATAAATTTCTAAAGGTACCTTTGGTGGAAGGGATCTTTTTTTTTGTCGTTTTATTTGAAGAAGACTGCTTTGTGGTCAGACCTAACAAGTGAGGAAGATATGCATGGGATAGTGAAAAATGCTCCCCTATTAGTAAGGACAAAATCCAAGTTGTTTTTCCCCCTAGTGTTTACTCTGACTAACTGTTCTAGGGCATTTGTATTGACAAAATCACGTAATCTTTGTGCTTGTGCAGTAGTGATGGTGTAGGTGTCCCAGTCTGTAGTGGATAGTTTAGATCACCTAGGAAAATGGTATTGGGTTTAATTCTGGGTGATTTTAGTTCCTGGAGACAGGCGTTGTGGCTTTCGTTTGTCACAGAGGGAGTTCTATAGCTTGCTAATATATATCACACAGGACCTTTTAGATGGTAATTTGGACATGAAGAAGCTCTAGTGCATCCTGCTGCTTTACCAGCCTTTATGTGAGTCTCTTCTGGACATAGATTGAGACACCTCCATCTTTTTCCCCTCCTGCGCAGTATCAAGTCTGAACATGTAGAAGGCACTATAGCCCTGCACAGCCGGAGTGCTCTATCTGCTATTTTAAACCATATCTCATTCACTACACAGAAGTCAAAGCTCCAAGTTGAGAAAGGCTTATAAGGAGTGGAGTTTCTTGTTTACCCTCTTAGCATTGATCAACACCTTCATATTCTCCTTTGCTTCTTTAGTTATGTCGGTAGGTTTAACAGGCTGGCATTGCCTAATGAAAGCATTATGGGAGTTGACGATTTTTTTGCTAATAATCAAAACTCTAGAGGAGACAGATGTAGGACATCCCTGTCACTCATCTCTTCCCAGGCTGACAAATATTGGACAACCTTTGATTGACACCAAAATCTAGGTCAATTATTGAAGACAATATTTTTTGCACATATTGTGGTGTCATCCCTTGAGAAGGTAGAATGCTGCTCAATGCTAAGCTCATAATAGTCTGAGAGGTGAATCATGTTTCTCTTCATATAGTCCAGGGAGGTACACCACAATTCATTGACACTCCCATGAGCTATAACAGAGTTATACTGGTGCTTGTTGTTCAAGGACTACGCATTATTTTACGGATCCTGGCACCAGATAAGAAATTAACCATCACTCTTTCCTTGATCAGCCTGGTCAGAGACACATCTGTATGTCCTACATGGAGTCACCCGTAACAACAATGTTTGGTTGGGTTGATGCCTGCCTTACGGGCTCAGCATCTGTGACTCTGGGAATCCTTGTGCTGTGTGTGGAAGTAGCTTTAATTTGCTGAGTGTGCTTTGTGCTTGTTTTGTTTTTTGGACATCTTTGAACTTTAATCAAGCTAATGTTTAGATACTCAGCATATGAAAGATTGTGTATATTGTGATGGCTTCGGACTGGTGTGATGTGTGATGTACAGCTGACAATTTTTATGTCTGTGTTTACTGAGTGTGGGATGTCAAAGATGACCATCAGACAACATGAGACAATTCTTACACTGTCTCAAGATACCCATCTCAGTCAGGCTGGCTAGAGAAGTTATGGGAAAGTGCTGGTCCATGATACTGACAGGAATGACTCTGGCAGCAGGCATAACTATAACTGCTTGAAGTTTGGCTTTACAATAATGCTTGGGTGGACTTGTTACTGAGTATTTACATTTCAGTACAAAACAACTAGCCTGGAAATCTTCATTTTGCCCCCAGAAAGAACCAGTAAACAAAATTTGATAAAACAGGCATGCTAGTTTGATAGTAAAATCAGTGCAAGCAGTATCAGTACACTCAATATAAAACAATTTTGTAAAAGGTCGGGTAGCCTATATACCATCTCCATGATTGCACAATGGCACAGAAATTAATCCCTTTCCTGCAATAACAGAATTTTACACCCATACAACAATCAGTTGTTTTGTCAATCATCTGCGATCAATAAAACAGTGCAACAAGCCAGCTTGATCAATATGAGGGAACCCCATATATGTGTGTATATGGGTCTACTTCAGATGACTGAAGTTTCAAAACATTGAGCATCATATGGACAAGAACCAGATGATCGGACTTTTGAACCCCCACACCCCACGCTAATTATATATACCAACTTTGAGATTGCACTACAGTGAGGAAAATGGTAAATTTCCCATTCTGTGCTATATGGCGATCTCCATTCAGAAAGTTCGAAGTCTGAAAACTTTGATCATTTGGTCCTCAGCCATATGATGTTCAAAGCTTTGAAACTTTGATCATCTGAAGGGGACCTATAGATATATATATATATTATATAAAACCGTGTAGTCAATCAAGAAGAACTATTAGTATATCAAAAATACTTCTTGTGAAATTACTATAACTTTTTAAACAATTAAAATAAAATAAAAATAAAAAAAATAAAAATGAGAATGAAAACTGATAGTTCTTATTAGTTCAAAGAACTTCATCAGAATAAACTTGGAAAGAAATGTACAAACAGTCAAAGTAGTACAGTAAGTCATGTGAGTGTACTACCAATGAACAAGCTCAAAAGATTGAATACAGTAACCTATAGACAATAAGAACATTTTAAAACTGTGCCAATCAAAGGAAGCACTATAATACAGTATGAATAACCATAAAATAGTATGAATAAACATGAGACAGTATGAATAAGTAAGTAATATAGGTAGTATAACTATTATATCAAGACGTAAATCATTAATAATATACATAACATAGTCAGTTATACCATCTAAGAGCACACTTAATATTTACAGATTCATTTAACCCAGGAAATACCTCTGAATTAAGCAAAAGCTGCCACTTAAGTTCCCTTAATTCCAAAAACAGTTCCCAGTTACCAAAAAAACAAACAATCAGCTTTTGCTTAATTCAGAGGTATTTCCTGGGTTAAATGAATCTGTAAATATTAAGTGTGCTCTTAGATGGTATAACTGACTATGTTATGTATATTATTAATGATTTACATACTGTCTCATGTTTATTCATACTATTTTATGGTTATTCATACTGTATTATAGTGCTTCCTTTGATTGGCACAGTTTTAAAATGTTCTTATTGTCTATAGGTTACTGTATTCAATCTTTTGAGCTTGTTCATTGGTAGTACACTCACATGACTTACTGTACTACTTTGACTGTTTGTACATTTCTTTCCAAGTTTATTCTGATGAAGCTCTTTGAACTAATAAGAGCGACAGCTTAACTATCAGTTTGGCGTCTGCTTCATTCTCATTTTTTATTTTTATTTTATTTTAATTGTTTAAAAAGTTATAGTAATTTCACAAGAAGTATTTTTGATATATATATATATATATATATATATATATATATATATATATATATATATCTGTGTGTGTGTGTGTGTGTATATATATATATATATATATATATATATATATATATATATATATATATAGTTCCCCTTTAGAATCTCAAATTGCTGAAAGCTCGAAAATTCATAAACTCGAGGCCAGAATCTCGGGTTTTCAGTAACTCGAAATTCTAAAGTGTAGGGAAAACACATTGCAAAAATTTCTTTACAATGTTTTTGCAAGGGGTAAGTCCCTCTGCACCCCCCACACCACTCCTACTTAAATATTCCAACTCTGAGATCGCACTACAATGGAGATGAGGGTAATCTCCTGTTCTGCGCTGTATGCAGAAGCGCACAACGGGACAATTTCTGTTTCTCCACTATAGTGTGGTCACAGAGATGATATATTTAAGCAGGGAGAGTGCAGAGGGACTCTGCCCCCTGCATACATGTAAGTTGTTGTTCTTCTTCTTCTGGCTTTTCCCGGTTAGGGGACACCACAGCAGAACTCTGGTTCGCTAATGATTGGCAGTAGATTTTTATGGTGCCGAGGTGCCAGCTCGACGCCCAACCTTCAACGAAGGCATGCCCATTTACACATGTCTTTCGAATGCAAGTCGACCGCGGGGAGGAGATGCAGACTCCACACAGAAGGTGCTCCAGCCAAGAATCGAACGGGAGAACCTCTTGCTGTGAGACAACATTACCGCTGCACCACCGCGGCTTGTAAGTAAACTTGTTTTTATTTTTTTGGCTCTCTTCCTTTTCAATTTCGAGTTACTGAAAACTCGAGATTCTGGGCTCGAGCTTATGAATTTCCAGTAACTCGATCTTGTGAAGGAGATCCATATATATATAATATATATATATATATATATATATATATATATATATATATATAGATAGATAATAAATATTTATATATTTATCTATATAGGGCTAGATATAGACATATCTGTTTATATATGTATAGATATCCATATATTTACATATATTTCTATTTGGCTCTGTAGACATTTATTGATTTATTTATTTATTCACATTTGATTACCAAGAAAGTTTGACTAGGTGGCAACCCATTTTTAGCAGGGGCCCACGGTGAAAAGCTCCAAATTATTACAAAACATTTTAAGAACAATAATTATACAATCTTCAGAAATAAAACACAACATCTGCAGTTTAAATAATTATAACAAATTAGACATAATATAAAAACACTGGTTAAGAATCAATATAAGGTATATGAGAATCATTTAATATTAGAGAAATTTTAAACGGTTTGTAGAGAAATTAAAGGCAAGTTAGTCTAGTACAAATATGAATTGCAATATGAAGTGATGGAAAACAGGCATATGGTATATTTAGAGAGAAAGTCAGGGAAGAGAATTTAGATGACAGTAAGGGAGTAAGTGAAATAGGTTGTCTTTCATTTCTTAAGACTTAATAACTGGCATATGCAGTAAAAGGCAACTTGTCAAGCAAAACGTGACAGTGGCCAACTTAGTAAGAGATCCTTAGAGTGCATGCACTATTACGCAGGGACTTTCAATCACAAAGCAGGCATATATTTTACTGATTAAAGTTAATAAGCAGCAAGGTTCTTCATGATAAATATGCATACATTAAACGATTGCAAAATTCTCAATAAGCTTGTAGGTGTAGGGCCTTGTGGCAGAGCTCCTACAATATCAAGGTCAGATATGGTGATGGCAGGCTCTGGTCTATGAAGGAAGACAGCTATCTATTTATCTATCTATCTATATCTATCTATCTATATCTATCTATCTATATATATATATATATATATATATATATATATATATATATATATGTGTGTGTGTGTGTGTGTGTATAAAGGAAAACTAGAACCCATTATGACGCATGCATCTGTGACAGGTACAAAAGTTACTGCTCCAGCCAGGCTATGTTACTTTTTCCACCTGGAGTGGCAAGAACCACATTGGGCATTTAATACTATGCTGACACATACACAGCAGAAGTCAAGAAGATCAAGAAAGACCTTAGAAACAAAGTCAAATCCTCCAAGAGCACCTGCAAGTTGTGAATTGTCACCCCTGTCAATGATAAGCACAAAGCCTTCTTCAGCTATGTCCAGAACCTTAAAAGCAATATCTATCTCAGTGTTCTGAGTAACAACAAAATAACACCATATACTTACCCCTGATGACAATGCTAGCATATTAGTGGACACAATCAACTCTGAATTTTCTCCCCAATCTCGCCCTAATTAACTCCTAGACATTAGCATGCTTAGGCCATCCCTCAATTGATTTTGAACAAATTGCAGGTGCTATTTCTAAGGCTAAGATCACTAGTCCCATGGTCTGTGATAATGCATCAGGCTGTCTTCTTCTTAGTGTTAACCATTGTCTGGAAAAATCATTATTAATCTACTCAGTCTTACCCACACCACTGGATTTTTGCCAAAGGCATGGAGAACTGCAGTAGCCATCCCACTCCACAAAAGGGGACCTACTTCTGATCTGAGCAGCTACAGCCCCATAAGCCTCACTAGCCTTGTCTATAAGGCAGTGGAATGCACCATTACAGAAAGTATTAATAAAGAAATTAGCAGCCTTCAAACCCTGGGCCCAAACCAGTATCAGATTGTTGAAGGCAAATCCTGCCTCTTACCCTGGGCCCAAACCAGTATGAGATTGTTGAAGGCAAATCCTGCCTCTTAAACTTGGTGGACTTTGTTGAACAGGTCATTAAGGCATCAGACTCAGGTAAATCAATTTGCGTACCTAGACATGGCCAAGACCTTTCATACCATTTGACATTCTGGCATCATTTAAAAGCCAATCCAATGAAAAGTAACCCCCAATGTTACCTGCAGGAAACTGGCTGACTGACAGAACCCATTATATTATTGTTGGAGGTATACTCACATCTAAAGTAGTAATTGCCAACAGTATCCCCTAGAGCTTAGTCTTGGTATCTACTTTAATAACATTAAAGGTAACTCCATGGGCCTGTAACTGAAAAGGTTTGTTGATAATTGCAAACTTGAGGCTATCATAAATTCTCCAGCTGACCTCTAGATTCTCCAAGAGGGCCTTATGCACACACAGACAAATGGTGTGCAAACCAAGGACACAAATTAAATGTCAAGAAGTGCAACATTGTTTCCTTTGGGAAATCAGAGCACCTCTGCTCTTATTACATAGGTGGGAGCTCTTAAGATGTGATTCAATCATTATGGACATGGCACTTTTCGTAGAGAATGAACTATTTATTATTTGACTACCATCTAACCACCGCTTTAGGAAATCCTAAATCACCAAGGTTGTACCTTCTAGATCTAAAGAAGTTATCCTCCTTTTGCTACTCCCATATTAGGCAAATAATTGAGTATAATACTCTCATCGGTATGCACTTATCTATGCATAAGACCTATTTTGAGATGCCGCAGCATTTCCTTGCTAATAAAATCATAGCTACGTCCTCCAGAAGCTACCAGAACACATAAAAGGACTCTCGTTCTTTTCCACTTTCTACCACTCTTGCAAGGGGACCTGTGCCATGCCCAGAAATTCAAAACATTCCGTACAATGTAACCTCTTATACAGCCACAAAACTATTAGTGCCATAAATGACTGCGCTCGAGAGATCTAAACTTCCACACTAACACAAATAGGACTTGCTGGCATGATAACTATCTATCATAGAAAATACCTCTTATGTGTTGAACTCCCTTTGCATGTAAATCATAGTAGCTTCCTGACTCTTTTCAAGCATAACCTGGGAGACTGAATAGACAGTCCTAAGTATTCCTCTGGTATGATCTCAAATGCTGCAGGGCATGGACCGTACATTGATATGTCAGTTGAATGATTCCCACTTGCAGCTTGAGCAGCTTCATAATGATGTGATGTGATAACACTTCACCACCCTAATGCAGTGAGCAGATGTGCTAAAACCATGAACAAGATGTGTAGTGAACTTCAAGCATTTAACCATTTAATCCATGAACTGGTGAATTCACAATCAGATATTGTGCAATGACTGCATCCTTCACTTCAAATTCACAAAGGTCAGCTTAAAAGCCATCATTCTAGATACTTGGTGTGCCCACAGCATTTGTCACTGTCTCTCTCTCTCATATCCATAATAACACCTTCAGCATATACTAGGGGAGACACCAACTGTGGCAATACCCTCTCCTGTACTGAACAGATATGTTGCCATGAATGCTTCTAATAACTCATGGAGGGAGAGGTTCCTTACATCACAGGAAAAACTGGATCATCAAGGGAGCATTGATGTATCAGAAAATTGTGACTGGGCCCACTGTCTAGTACTTTTGATGGAAGCTGGAGTAGACTTGATATTGCTGGATGCAGTCATGGTACGTAGTGAGGTGCTGCCCTCTGTGTGTCATTATGTGGTGTGGGTGATTGGTCCTTGTAGCTTTAGCTAGGAAATTATGGCAGCTGTGATCTGGTCTCTTATTTATTTTTATATATAACCCTTCATTGTCATATTTTATGCACCTCTCTGTCATTTTAGTGATTTTTTTTACTTATTTCCTGTACATAAACTTTCAGTGTCATATCATTTTAGTAATGTATTTTAGCTTTCATTTTGGATATGTCAACTTCCGTTCATCTGAAGACCTAGGTGAAGATGAAATTCTGTATCTGATGTGTCAATGTAAATCTCTGCTGCCGTTCCCTTTGATGAAGAGGTGGTGTTTCACATTTGTCTGTTTTCAGTGTCACACTCTACCTGGATATCTAGGTTAACACATGCATCATAGTGTGCAGGATGCAGCAGGCTATGAAATCTCTCAGGGCTTTTGGGGTGTTTGTTGATATGTACCACTGGGATTGTCCAGGCAGTGAAATTACATGGTTTAGGTTGGTGATGACAAGCTCAGTGATGTTTTGTCCCAGTTTGCTGCATGACTGCATATCTCCTGTGTGGATGTCTATGTCAGCCTTTTAGATGTTAACAGCCATGGCTTTAGAGGATACACAGCATCACCAAGCAGTCAATCACAGGCTGGTCCATACTCTCAGATATGTACTACATGGCACTGGAATGCCAGACATTGCACCCTGGATTGTGAGCAGATACATTGATGTCGTGGCCTGTATCACTGCATATTACCTAGCAAATGACAGCAAGTTAGCCATGTCTCTTTAGGTGTGTGCCTTATCATGTGTCCCAGGTCAGTGTAGTCTTACTTGCTTGCCATACACAATGTTAAAGTGACTTGGTAGAAATCAGGTGGTCAGAAACAGTTCATTATGGGGATTAATTCAGTCTGAATTTCAGATTTTCTTATACATTGATCTGCACATGACAGAAAACAATCTGTGAACTGTGCAGGCTGCAACTTACCAATGTTTGGCATACTCCTGTTATTTCTCCTGTGGGTGTTTGGAAAATGCATGTTTCCAGGATTGTTACATCATTTATCACCCTACCTTGCAGATGTAATGACATACCTCTACAGCCAGCTGCTTCCATGGGTTGACACAGTTGGTCTGACCTTATATCACTAGTTTGGAGAGTTATTGCTTTAAGTCTGTAGCCAGCTGCTTCCTGGGGAGGGTTGATACATGGTATAGTCCACCCAGCATCTGATTATCTCTGTAGAACCTGTGTAAGTGGTCTTGTCCAGTGAGATCACTGCACAATATCTACAGTATGAAGTGCTGCATGGGAATGCAACATTCCTTGATCAGGTGCCAAGGTACTTCAACTGCAGAGGCAACATATGTAGCTAGCACACAGATAACTATGGAGAGTAAATTGTCTATATTTCTGAGCATTCATTTCCTAGTGTCGGCAGTTAAATAAAGACTCTGAGTTTATGGGCTTGAATGGTATTATATACATCACAATACACACTTCTTGTACTTCATGAATTAGTGTATTTAAGCAATTGCCACAGTTATTTGTCTTGCACTACTGTCATCTTCCTTGTATTTATTGTACACCTTTTTCATGAACTACAAACAGTCTTTGCACAACTTAATTGTTGTCCATAGTCACTATACATCATGCACAGTGTTCAAAGGCTCACAAGTGAATACTAGGTAGCTGCCTTGAAGGAATATTTTAATGCCTAGCCAATAACCCAAGGTCAGAATCAAACCTTGTAACTCCTGTCTATGATGTGAAGACCTTAAGCATTATGCCAAACCCACCCTAGTACTAAGGTAGTTCCATTTGTAGGCTATTTTAAGCCTAGCCAATTTCCCTCAAAGGTGTGAATCAAAAGATGTACCTTGTTTTTGTCAGGTAAACACCTTACCCATTTTGTTAAGCACTAACCTACCTTCCTGAGTTAAGTGAATCAGTAATCAAGTGTTGCAATCTTTATGTAAGAATATATTGCTGGGGAGCAAATCCTGCTATGAGACTAAGGTCAGTACAGAGAAGTTTATGATCAGAGATGCTTTGGAAACATGATACTTTTGGTAATATTGTTAAACAATTGTCCTTGCTATTCATATAGTCTATCTCACATTGTCTTGTTAAAGCCCATTTGATTGAGACTGGTGAGTCAGACTGGATTCTTATGAATAAATTTAGAAAATATCCCAATGTCTAAAGATTTTGGTAGTAGTTAGTTGGTTTTATTGAGCACTGGCCCATGCTTGGGGGTCAGTGAAGGTCTTTGCCCCAGTGTAGGAATGATTTTATTGGAAACACATTTTATGTATCCATGTCAATTTCTCAGGTTTGCTGAGCGATATGCTGATGGATAGAAATATTTTTATTATTTTCCAGCAGAGTACAGTTAAACACAAATTTGTTAGCATCCAGTACTTTCATTATGTAGCCTCGGTACATTTAAAATCATCTTATTAAAAATGCATAATTGTGCTATTTTTAATTATTTAGCCACTTGTTAACCAATTTATTGTACTGATTTGTCTAAAGCTTTTAGGGGTAGAAGCAATATCAATGGTAATTTACATCAGCTAAGCAGTCAGAATATGTTTAGGTATGAAAGAAAATGGAGCATCCACGAAGAGCTCATCCACGAGGAAAATATGGAAATTCCATTTAGGCAATTAGAAGTCATGACCAAACTGGACCTCAGAGATCTGGAACAGCAACTCACATCTGATGTATCCTTTCATTCTTTAATAACAGTTTTTTTGGTTTCAGGATAGCTGTAGATGAAGGATATGCTGTTTTTCTGTGACATAGCCAGGGAAGTAAAGTGATATCCATTTTATACTTTGGCTCAATTAAGTACAATACTGGATTCTAGAAGAGGGCTGAGGATATTCAGTGGATGAATATGGCACTACAGGATTACAAATGTTACTTTAGGATTGTAATTGTTGGCATTTGAATGGCAGAACTGTGACTCCAGAAATGTTCATATATGAATTTAAAAAGTACCTGAAATAAGCCAGGGGATTGGGAGGGTGGCCTAATGGTTAAGGTGTTTGCCTTACAAACACAAGGTGCAGCGTTTGAGTTTCACAAGGGATAATTGGCTAGGCTTAAAATGGCTCACAAGGGCAGTTAGCTTAGTACTAACTTATGAACCATGTAATACAAATAATCATTAGAAAGGTAAAAAGAACATGAATGTGAAAGAATTATACTTTTACAAGTATGTGTATCTACCGAGTTCAGTGAAACACATTTTTTTATTTCAGATTGTGATCCAGATTTATTCATAGGAATTAACTTTACTGCAAATAACATACTCGTTCTCAATGCTGAAAATGTAAACGTTTGCCAGTCATCTTGCACAAATGATCCCTTTTGTCAGTTTTTTTCATATTCCGAAACGTAAGTCAGACATTAATTTTTTATATTATTGACTGTATGACAATATATAGTTATGTTTATGATTAACTACCAGTGCTGAGGTATAATTTCTGCATGTTCTATACAATCAAAAGATTATGCATTTCACAAAATTCAATATTTTTTCACATAACAATAAGTAAAAGCTCTACACAGCTGCAGACACAAACATACGCACACACACACACACACACACACACACACACACACACACACACACACACACACACACACACACACAAACACACACACACTTTAAAATTGACATTCTTGCCCAGACTGAACTGAATGATGAGCACACAATTAGAAAACATCACTCATACATTCTAAAATAAATAAATAAATGAATAACATTAAGGAATATGATTTATAAATGTTATGTTTAGTGCAATATTGCACATATGCTCCATTTGAGTACTTTAATAGAACGCAGAGCAGCACAGTACACCACCCTAAAATAAATGTGCTAAATCCATGGCACAAGTTAGCCAGGAAAGAACATTAAGGAGATATGTTACACGGGATGTCCCTTGACTTTTTACAACATGCTTGTGGTATAACACCATGCCAGCCATTACTGAATGAATGGTATGAATCATCAAGTTTTGGTCGAAATCCTTTTTTTTTTTTTTTTGCTAAGAGGAAGGCTGCCTGCACCTGCAAGCATGGTATGATGTACCCCACAATGTATCCCCTGCCCCTTCATATACCCCTTCACTTTTTCTTCTAGCTTGCAGATTCTACAAAATTGGAGAAAGGTAAATGCTTTGTTTTTAACAAAACCAAGGGAGAAATTCATAGTCCCGGGTTGCATGCATGTATACGGTGAATGTACAAACCATGGTGCTACACTGTTATGTACATATGAGAAATGTGAATGAACAGTGCTGGTTTTCAAACTGCTCAGGCCTGCGAAGGAATGCTTAGTCCAATTGTGCTGAGCCGAATCTATGTAAAATTAGTTAGAAAGAATGCAAATATCTTTGAATCAGACACACTTCTGCAAATGTGCTGCACATAACTTCCTTAATTATTTCTTTAACTTTCAGCATTCTGCAGTGAGTAGAGTTATACTTTTACTGTCTTTTTTTTTTTTTTTGTTCTCTTTGAAATCATGTTTACCTTCCTTGCCCCCAGTACCCAGTATCCAAGTTGGGTCTATCAGCTACTCTTATCCCACCCCCACCCCCCAACTTACTCTGTTATCACTGGGACTTGCCATGGATCCTGAGGGCGTCCTAGTGGCTTGGCTCATCTGTGATTCTGTTGGGGGGGGGGGGTTGTTTGACCTATCCTATCCACTCCCCTCCCATGCACACTGATTATGATGAGGTCAACTCACTTTTGAACCACTCTTTCTCTTAGGGAGCATATCAATAAATGTCTTACCACCTTGGATGGACAAGCCTATCCCTTCCCTGGCACTCCGTCACCCAAACTGCTAATCGAACCCGATTTGGCTGACCATAATCAGGGATTTATGCCTCTGTGCCAATGGATCAGCTTATTGTGCTAGTATCATGAGTATTTTCTGCAAGAGATTGCACTGATTTTGTGCTTAGTGCTACTGGACAGCAGCATATCAATTTTTTTGCTGTTTTTTTTTGCTTTAATGCAAAAAGTGTTCTTATATGAACACCCACTTTCAGCTTTTATAAGTTAAGAAAGGTTAAGATAGGGAAGTTAGAAATAATGTATACAGAAAGAACAGATTAAGTAAAATACAACAGAAAAGAAGGAATTAAGATGGCTGTACTGCAGGAGGTAGTAGAGAATTTCTATTTTTTTGTTTCGGGTGGATCATTTTTTCAATTTATGTAAGGGAGGGTAGAAAAGGAGAAAGGGCAGATTGACTATCACAGAGGGTTAGGAAAGTGTTAAGGGTATTGATGGCACATAAAAAAAGAAAATGCAGACATGAACAGTATGTGGGGCTTATAAATGGAAAGAGAGACAGATGAATAGAAGGTAGACAGATGCAAAGGTGATGGGGACAAGAACCTCAATACCACTTACACTCAATTCTGAGGAGCCTCACAGTGTTACATGCCCTAATATTCCAGTGTGTGAGGGCCAAGGCACTCCCTGGTGCAATGGTCAGAGAGAATCAGAACAATGAGTCATGCACTTGTTGACGGAGACGTTGGTATGGTCACCACTGCCTCTCCACTGCACTCTCCACTGTAACCTCCACCAGTTCCTGAAACTCTGACAGGTGGCTTTATAGGCTGCTGTGGAAAAGGGTACCCACAGGAGTGTGGCCACCAATCCCAACCTTTGTATTAGTCCTTGAACAAGCAAGATGTGGAGGTGATCTCTCCTTAATCTGGCTTGACTGCAGTTGAGATGCCCCAGCTTTTACTGGATATGCAAATGTGTAAGCATTTCTTTGCAAATGCTTTCATTTCATTGATAAAAATTAGATGAGTAATATTTTTATTTAGTTCTTACAAACTGGCAGTGATACCAGTAAGAGTGAAAGGGAAGGTCTACAAGATGGTAGTGAGACCATCTATGTTATATGGGTTGGAGGCAGTGGCACTGATGAAAAGACAGAGCTGGAGGTGGCAGAGTTAAAGATTTTAAGATTTGCATTGGGTGTAACAAGGATGGAGAGGATTAGGAATCAGTATATTAGAGTCAGCTCAGGTTGGATGGTTTGGAGATAAAGCCAGAAAGGTGAGATTGCATTGGTTTGGACATGTGCTGAGGACAGATGATGGGTATACTGGGAGAAGGATGCTAAGGACAGAGCTGCCAGTTAACAGGAAATGAGGAAGGCCTAATATAGGAGTTATGGATGTGGTGAGAGAGGACATGCAGGTGGTTGGTGTGACAGAGCAAGATGCAGAGGACAGGAAGAAATGGAAACAGATGATCCACTGTGGCAACCCCTAACTGCAGCAGCCAAAAGAAACAGAAGAAGGGATAAAATATGTGATACTTAGTATATATGCAGTTAGTGTGATATGTCTCACTACAGTATTTGATATATTTTATTTATTTAATATTTGTTAACCAGGAAAGTCCGACTTGGAACCAAGACAATTTTCAGCAGAGGCCCAGCGAGAATTGCTCCAAACGCATGTCTTTGTAACGTGGGAGGAAACCCAAATGAATGCAGGGAGGACATGCAGACTTCACACAGAAGGCATCCCAGCTGAGAATTGAAGTGTAGAACCTCTTGCTGTGAGGTGACAACACTACCACTGCACCACTGCACCGTCCTAAGGCAAAATGAAAGAGACTGCAAAAGTATATGTAGCTATGGAATACTTAACTGATGTTATTTATTTTTGTACATTCAGTGACAAGTTGGCATTGCTGGAGTTCATGCATTTCTAATATGCCAGTGCCATAATGTTCATTAGAGAGGTAATATGAATTTCTTGAGAACTTTTTATCAGTCCCATTATGAAATTTTTAAATGTATGTTTTCCTTTTTAATAATATATATTACATTTTGTTAATGATAATCTATAATCATGAGGTCAGGGAACCGACCTCACCTGCCTCCTCAGGAATAAGCTGTAGTTGTCTCTAATCTCATCTGGGGATGTGGAAATACAAGAAAAAAGAAAGAAATGAATGAGGATGATTTGACATATTTCAGTGTCTGTGCAATGAAATTGACAATGTTAACTACACTTGTTACTCCCAATTCTCACTGTAGTGCAATCTCCAAGTAGAACATTGACCTCACAACAGCAAATGCACACTAACATTTGCTATTGTGGAGTCGAACATATTTGGTTCGGCATTACATGAACTTAAAACAGCCTTTTGACCATCCAAGTTCACGTGACTGCTGTCCGAGACCTTGATAGTAAACCATTTGAAGATTATCAATTTCAGGAGGGCCAGAGTCATGCAGGTGATGTCATGGCTGAAAAGAATTACTTTAATGGCAATCAGAAGGTATTTTTTTCCAGTAACTACATGTCCTATTGGTAATATTTTCAGTTTATATTGGTGATATTTACATTTAAATGTGGCATTAATCAAAGGCACAAATAGCAAAGTTGATGTAACATGTAAAAGTCATGACCTACAAGTAGTCCAGTAGATCCCTCTATGCAATCCCCCTGAGGTATTTGGTGTTTCTGAATATATCCTTTGCAGAAACTGAGAAAACATCTAGAAATTCCCAACGCATTATCTGTAGCTTCTGCCTATCTTCATGAAAGGTGCTGTGTTGGCCATTATTAATGCATAAATTAACTTGTAATTCAATAAACAGAATTTCCCTAAATAGACTGAATTGTGATGATGATAATGTAGCAGCTGAAAACAATGCTTCAATTAAAGAGCCACCCTACCCAATAATGGTACATGCATTTGCAGTAAAAATAAAATGGAAGTTGGCAATAATGTTCACTCTTAGCAGTTATACATTGGATACTGGAACACAGCATAATTACTGCAATGTTCATGATCATGCCTTATTAACTAAAACAAGCTTAGATTGCTGTAACATTTCTTAATAATCCCCACATTGTTTAAATAAACCTAATAGCTATATATATATATATATATATATATATATATATATATATATATATATATATATATATATGGGTCTACTTTAACTTACCGAAATCTCAGTTTACCGACACGTGGAAGAGGGAGACGAAATGACCGACAGGTAAGTTTACCGAAAAGGTGATGTGCCGACAGCGGACAGAGCGACAAGGGTAACGTGTGAGCGCATCTCGGTAAGTGTGCGATAGTGACGGAGTTAGGAGCGGTCAGGTAAGTGTGCGTTGTTGTGGGATTTTGGGTTAGGGTGTGGGATAGGTGAGTGTGTGGTAGTGTCGGAGGTAGGGAGGTAGGGTTCAGGTAAGGTAAGTGTGTGATAGTGACGGAGTTTAGTTTAGGGACGGGTTAAGTGACTTATTGGAGTGCGGGTAGGGTGAGTGCGATAGTGATGGGCATTTTGTTTTGGGGTGGGTTAAGTGAGTTAGGGTTAGGGTGCAGGTAGGGTGAGTGTGCGATAGTGATGGGCATTTTGTTTTGGGGTGGGTTAAGTGAGTTAGGGTTAGGGTGCAGGTAGGTTAAGTGTGCGATAGTGACAGTCTTTAGGTGTAGGGGTGGGTTAAGTGAGTTAGGGTTAGGGTGCAGGTAGGGTAACTGTGCGGTAGTGTTGGACCTTAGGGTTAGGG
Source organism: Protopterus annectens (assembly GCF_019279795.1). NCBI lineage: Eukaryota > Metazoa > Chordata > Ceratodontiformes > Protopteridae > Protopterus > Protopterus annectens. The sequence goes on from NC_056729.1 coordinate 1,902,460,985, forward strand.
TTTGGGTTAGGGTTAGTGGATATGTGATTGTGTATGATGTGTAGTTTACGATGTTTGTGTCGGTGTAATTGTGTCCGGATTTGTGAATTGTCGGTGTTGTGTGGTTTCGGTCATTAGGGTTCGGTGTTTTGTGTGTTGGTGAAGTGTGGTGTCGGTAAGGTAAAGTAGATCCATATATATATATATATATATATATATATATATATATATATATATAAAACACATTAAATATTGCAATAAAAATGGAAATTGATATGTCATACTAACTACAGAACTCTGGCCCCATCTCTTGAACTTGTGTGGCTCACTGGGCAATCTCGTCAGGTCTGCTCTGCTCAGATCATCATACCTGTGCCAGAACTCTCCACCAGTATGAAGCAAATTAGTAAAAAAAATGTAAGCTGGTCCACATCTCATTTTTTAAATGGCCCTTCCACACCTGTGTAATCTTATCCCATACAATGATTGTTGCAGCAGGTGTGGGAAGATTTTTTTCCCACTTACGCCATTTTGGTCCCTTACTGGTCAATGTCAGATTCAAGTCAGAATGAAGAAGTAGCTATGAATCTCTGCTAATGAAACTCATAATAAGCAGAACAGTATTGATGATATATTTATACATATAGGAGATATGGGGTAGTTACACACATGACATTGTAAGGTTTGCAATTTTACAGAAGGGTAGAATCTAATTTGATAAAAAAATAGTCTTTCAGATGATAGCACTCTTGATTTTTAAATTTCAACAGTCTGTGGGTTTTATTCATGTACTCAGTGCTGGATTCAGTTTTCCGGTACTTATGTTACAATGCACAATAAGGGATGTGATGCATTCCTGAATGTGCCACCCTTTGGGTGAGACATTAAACCAAATTTCCAAGCATGAATTTGTTGTTTCTCAGGCAGATGTAAAACATCTCACAGTATTTATCAAAAAGTATATATTGGTGCATTATTACAACCATCAAATTTCCGTTTCAAATTTAAAAAAAAATCAGATGTATAGAATATTTTAAAGTGACAACCCAAATACACCCCTTTTAGCTCTCCCATCTTTCCTTCCTTATCCCAAACTTAAATATAATACTACTTGTTTTTCAATTTTCCTTGTACAATAATTCCTCTCACTTATTTTTCCACATTGGTAAGGGTGAACAATAATTCTATACATTATATCAACATGTTTTACTCTAGATTTATCATCTCACATAAAAAAATCATATCTGAACTGACCTCTTATATTCCCTTATTTTTCCATATACTCACACTCCAGGATTCAATAAACTCTGTGTAGGAATAACATTATTTCTACATGGAATGAATGGTGTCCATGTCTGCATCCACCTCTCTGCAGTGTGCCGTACATATTAATGAAGGCATGCTACTGAGATGGATCTGTGGACACGGACACTGAATGAGTCCAGGGGGTGTATTACAATACCCGCAGAACTGTAACATGCCCTCTGCACTGACAAAGTGCTGTATGGCAGTTTACAAATTAAAACAGTGTCCGTGGACACTGAAATAAGTGTAAAAGTGAAATCAATGCAGGGGCTGTGTGACAGTTAAATGTCACACATCCCCTACACTGACAAAGTCCCATACAGCACTTTACAAATTAAAACAGCATCCGTGGACACTGAAATAAGTGTAAAAGTGAAATCAATACAGGGGGTGTGTTATAGTTAACTGTCACACACACCCTGCATTGACAAAGTGCCATATGGCACTTTACAAATTAAAACAGTGTCTGTGGACACTGAAATAAGTGTAAAAGTGAAATCAATGCAGGGGATGTGGGACAGTTAACTGTCAGACACCCCCTTCACTGACAAAGTGCCGTATGGCACTTCATAATATAAAACAGTGTCCGCGAACACTGAAATGACTAATAGAATGTGAAAGCAATGATGCAGGGGGTGTGTGACAGTTAATAAAATAAATAAAATAAAAAAGAAAATAGAACTGCTTTCTGATGTGAAAGCTAAATGTCCTGTTATGGTATTCAAACTGTGTACTTACTACATACAAAACCATGACTCTAGTCATTAAGCTAACTGACCTCTCCAAACTCTAGCTATAAATTTCTCTATAGCTTTTCCTATAGTTGAAATTTTGGATAGCTCCCTTAGTTACCAGATCTGTTCAAAATTTCAGCTATGGAAGAAGCTATATCAAAATGTATAGCCAAAATACAGAAAGCTCAGTTAGCTTAGTGGTTAGAGTCATGGCTTGACATGTTGTAGGTACATGGTTTGAATGTCATGACAGGACTTTTAGCTTTTACATGGGAAAGCAGTTTTATATTATTTTTTATTTTATTTAATGATGTAGTAATTAATATTTGTTAACCAGGGTAGTGTAGCTCATGCAAATACCTAGTGTCAGTGGAGATATAAGGGGAAAGCCCCCATTTAAATACAAGTGTCCCATACAGCACAGTAACACCCCAAGGTAATGTAATGAAAGAACATAGGGAGAGGTCATGTAAATTATACAATGACTGGTCTTTCACATTCCAAAATGAGCACACTGATTGTTTAGCCCAATCAGTGTGCCTGTTGTAAAAATCCTCCTTGTATTTCCTCCATTCTCTCTCTCCCCATCCCTAAACTGTCTGACATGTTATTTTTGTATATATAAAAAAATAGAAAACAAAAATGGAGCAATGGAGACCTTCTTTTCTGCTTTGATTCCTTTGCAAAGAACTGATGTACTGGGTATGCATGGGAACACAAGTTCCATATACATGCACAGTACATCAGAAAAGGCCCCAGATACTAGAAAAATGTGGAATGACAGCATGGCGCTGGTATACAAAGACATTTATTTAAGAAAAGTAAATATTTTCTCTTAAATAATGTCATTGTATAATAGCAATAGTCTACCCCATGGTTTTGGTATATTAAGATTTACCCATGGTTGCCTTTATTTAATCACTTGGACTTCTCTTCATGATTAAACCACAATAACTGTGGGTATGTCTTAATATACCACACCAACATTGTCGGTTATTGCTTAAGTTAAATATATACACGTAATAATAATGTATCAGTAATGAGAAATTATTATTTAATTCTGACTTCTTTTTTAAATGAAAATGTTTGTTTGCCCTTAGCTCAGTTTGGCTAAGCAAGGCTAAGCCAAGCTAAGCAATGCTTTAACAGGACCTGTCTGAGCAATACTTATCAGTGCTCAGCTCTGCTTAGCTGGCTTGAGCATTGCTAATAAGTCCCATTCTAAGTAGTATTCAGCTCAGCTAAGTGGATTTACACATTGCTATGCACTGCTCAGCATTTGCCACCTTAAGCACTGCTCAACTCAGCTTAGCGAGTTTGCGCACTGCTCAGCTTTGCTCAGCATTTTTGAAAATGGTTCAGTGATGCAAAGGGTGAGAATATGGCCTGATTTAAACTGCACAGGTGGGAATACTGGCAGGAAAGTGATGAGATTAAAACTACCAACATAACAATTACAACAAAACCCAAATTAAAGGTCATGCGGCTAAATTCTAGGAGTCTAAATGTGAAACTGCACTCATTGCAAACAGTCTTAATCATGAAAAATGCTGACATCTGTGCAGTCACAGAAACCATGGTTCAAAGCTGTGAGAGCACCCCAGTCATACCTGGTTACTCATTCTATCATACATTCAGACCCCAAATTGTGGGTAGAAAAGCTAAAGGAGATGTAGTTTCAACATATATTAAAGACATACACATCTCCAGGCTGGTCAAACTATATGACCCACAGGAGACACTCCAGGTGCATTTAACTATTGACAAGACCTCTATACAGATCATAGCTAGCTATCGGCCCCCAACTCTGACCCAAGATCACCAAACCACCTATCTAGACCTATTTGAATCTATCCAAATTCAACCCTTAACCCTAATCCTGGGCGATGTTAACTACAAAAACATAGACTGGAAGTACTACTCATACCAGAACACAAATGCACAGAGATTCCTTGAGTTTGCTAATGTAAATGCTTTGGAACATCTAGCTTGATACCCCTACAAGAGGTGATAATATCTTGGACTTGGTATTAATCAACATGAGTAACCACTACAGCATCCCTGCAGTATCATCCTCCCTTGTAAGATCAGACCATAAAGTGGTCTTGTTTGACATTACCATTTCCCATGACCCCGCTCTAGCTAGGGTCAAACAAAAAAACTTTTCCAAAGCTGATTACAGCCTCCTGAGGAATGGTATAAACAGCTTCACAGCCCCCTCCTCCTCTCTAGGAAATGGTGCCAGTATCCAAAACTATATCAAATTACCATATGAACATTTATATAGATACATGGAATCAGGAATACCTGACAGGAGTAAATCATCCTCTGCAAGGAAGAGTAAACCTCTCTCAATGACATCTGCAATAAATAAACTCTATAACAAAACAAAAAAGTGCTGTCCAGGACCAAGAAGGAGCAGGTGCCCAATTGGAAGCAATCTCTCTTTAGCCTAAACAAGCATATAAGATCCCTAGTGAAATCCTCCAAAGCAAATTTGAGTCCAGATTGGCCACATCTACTAGAGATAATCATAAGGCCTTCTTCACATATGTCTGTAATCTCAAAGGCAACACCCAAATCTGCTCTAAACTGGTGGTCAGTAGCACCACATACACAAATATTATAGACATAGCCAACCTGCTGGCAGATAGGTTCACTGAAAATGTCATCCCCCTGTCTCCTCCAGCAGTACACCAGGACATCCCCACACCTGCCCCCCCATCACCATGGAGCAGGTCCTTAATGCCCTCTCAAAGGCAAAAAAATAAAGTCTCCATGGGACTCGGTAACATCCCTGCCTGTATCCTACATGAACTCAGACATGAGCTCTCAGCTCCATTAGACACCCTATTCAACCACAGCCAGAGCACTGGCTTCATCCCAGCTGCATGGAGGACAGCCACTGTCATCCCCCTACACAAAGGTGGAGCATCCACTGACCCAAGCAATTATAGGCCCATCAGCCTAACTACCCTGATCTGCAAGGCCATGGAATGCATTATTGACCTTATACACAAGGACACTGGCAACCTCCAAATGCTGCACCCCACACAGTTTGGTTTTGTCAAAAGGAGATCACAGCTGTTAAACATGGTTGACTTCTTCAAAATAGTCACCATAGTCATGGACAAGGAGAAGATGGTGCACAGTGCCTATCTTGTCCTATGAAATGCCTATGACACCATTCCACACTCAGGCATAATACATCAACTCCCCCAGCTGGTTATCACCCCATATGTTACCAGATGGGTAGGTAACTGTCTCACTGATAGAACCCACACAGTCAAAGTAGGGGAAGCCACTTCTAGTAGTAGACCCATAACAAACAGTGTACCCCAAGGATCAGTCTTGGGGCCTCTACTGTTTAGCATATACTTCTCTGAGGTGCAAGCCACAACCAGTGGTCTGTGGCTGACCAAGTGTGCAGATGACTGCAAGCTTGGTGCTGTGTTAAATTCCCCTAAGGATGTGAACATCTTCCAAAAGGGCCTTACCCAAACTCATGACTGGTGCCAGAAGCATGGCCTCAAAATGAATGTCGGGAAATGTATCATTATCCCCTTTGGGGAAATTGTCATTCCCACTACTTATGACATTAATAATGCTTCCCTATTATATTGCCAAAAGTTTAGCTTGTTGAAATGCAAAACATTGACAGCTAAACTCCGAAATGGCAAAACTGCGAAGAGCCACCTAACCAAATTTTTCCCATGGAAAAAATCCACTTTGCTGACAGACACCATAAAAATCTTTAAACCCTAGTTAAGTGAGGGGCTGTGCCCCCCCCACCCCTCTACCTAAATATACTAGATCGGGGAAAAGGGAAAATTCTCCATAACAGCCAACTTAATTTTTTCAATGAGAAAAAATTTGCTTAGGTGGCCGTTTGCGGTTTTGCCGTTTCGGGGTTTACCTGTCGATGTTTTGCATTTCAACAAGCAAAACTTTTGGCAATATAATAGGGAACCTTAATAACAATGTACTAAGCATGCAATCAGTTGTGAGGGACATGGGCACCCAGGTTGATAGCAATCTAACTTTTGACCACCATGTTGCCTCCGTTGTACAGAAGGCTGTCTACATGGCTCACCTCATAAATCAGGGTATGTTATGCAGGAACAAGGAGGTCATAACATCCCTGTACTCCTCCCTTATCAGACCAGTTATTGAGTACAATGCCCTCTTTGGCATGTACCTTGCCATGTACATGCAGCAGTTGGAGAGACCACAGAGGTTCCTACCACTGAAATTCTACAGTCTGAAACACCTATCCTATACAGATAGTCTAAAAGCCCTGTCCCTCAACTAAGCCTCATACGGAGTGCTCATAGGTGACCTGTGCCTGGCATACAAGGCCATACCTGACTCAGCCTTGACGGAGTTGCTGCATATCCATAAGACAAACTAAGGTTGTGCAACCTGCATGCAAGGCCTTAACCTGGTCAGTGTCATGAATAGAACTTGTTTGCAGGATAAATTTGTGTCCCAAAGATGTGGCCAACTCTGGAATAAAGTCCCTCTCTATGTCATGCAGTGTATCCCTCTAGATGACTGGATGGGAAACAGAACATACACCCCTGGGATCCCACCTGTGTCCCTGCTGGACAGGGAACAGGTGCTGACTTTGAAGGAACATGGGCAAATGCCTTCGCTAGGTCTATAAGAGCCTCCGGTCCAATAGCCTAGTATCATCTTATGAACCTATGAACATATTACCATAGATGTTTGCTGTAATTATTTCAGACTGTCCTGCAATGTTGTCTGAAGTTATTCCCTGTGAGTCTGAACTCTGTAGTTATTATTAAATATAGGTAAACCTTGTAATTGCATCTGGTCTGTATAAAACTATGGAAGCTCTGAGAGTACTTGCATGTGTATTCAATGACACTTTATAATCCTCTCCATTAGACTCAGTCTTGGTCACACTTACTATATGGCTAATAGGCACATCACACAGTAGGATTCATCACCCTTTGGTAAAGGGCCTATGGTAGCTAATAAAGAGCTGGATTATGTTAGTCGGAACTACCTTTAATTGTGGGCAAAAGAAGCCATAGCCGGTAAACCTGTACCAGTCTTTCCCAGGAGTGTGTGTGTGTGTGTGTGTGTGTGTGTGTGTGTGTGTGTGTGTGTGTGTGTGTGTGTGTGTGTGTGTGTGTGTGTGTGTGTGTGTGTGTGTGATTCATAAATCAAATCTCAAAGTGTGTGCGTCAGCTTCTTGGGCAGGGACACAAAGCACAGGTCAGACAGAGAGTGTGATGGATGTTTTTCCTTGTGTGCTCTGCTGAGATGTTAAGCATATAGCTGTGCCAGTGGGGAGTCTTATTGGGGATCTGGAGAGAGAGAGAGAGAGAGAGAGAGAGAAACCAGCCCCAGACTGACTGTGATCTGTGTGTGCTCTGAAAGGTAATTGTACTTTACTGTGCATGTACTTGTCATCCTCTCATTGTGTATGTCCCCCACTGGTGGTAGTGGTGAAGATTGAGGCTCCCTGATGACTAGGTCAGTGCATGGGTGTAACACTGACAGTACGTACTGGTGGATACAGCTGGCATATCACATCATGTACCATCATTGAGCCCTTCTCAGTCTGCCAGTGTCATACAGGATTATTTCACAGATTGTCCAGGTCATCCTGGCCATTCCTGACATACTCTGGCTTGGTGAGTGTGTACTTCACACCAGTATTTGATTGCCTGACATCTATGGCTAGCATACCTGGTGAGCCCCTGCAGCATGACAGCAGATTATAGGTACTAATAGTGGGGGGATGCTGGCACTGGCTCAGCAGCAGTGCATACATACTGAGCATACAATGTAAGGGAATGGATACCGTACCAAATATTCATGTACCATTACTGTGTCCCCAGGGGTCTGGCATGTCACAGACACATTCCCCAAACTCTCTGGACAGACATCACGTATTGTCCAACTGGTGTCCAGAAATACACATTTGTCTGGCAGAGGGGGGGTCTACATCTATCAGGCACATGTACACATTCGCAAACAAAAGCATACCAGGACAGCAAGTCATAGGCTGTATTACTGGAGAGACATTGGCTCAGCCTCAGTAGCAGTGATCACATGGGGGCCATACAATGTAAGGGAATGATTAAAGTAACAGATATTAATATACAATTATGTTCCGGGGGCACACACATTCACCGAATATTGGGGACAACCATCACGTATTGCCCAACAGCTGTGTAGAGGTCCACATTTATCTGGCAGGGGGTCTACATCTATCAGGCACTTGTACACATTCAGCAGACATATGGGTACAGCATATGTCGGACACCTACCAGGAGGATAACCCACACCAGATATGCAGTGCCCTCTGTTATTGTGTAGCACAGATGTTGCTGGTATGTCTTTGTGCACCTGTAGTAGCACTCACCTATTTATTGGAAGTAGTCCAGATGACATGCTACTGTAATGTTGCCCATAGGGGACACACAGCAGTCAATGGCAGTGATGGTTATGGACACATACCAACACATTCTGTCACAGCACCAGGCCATAAGTGGTATCTGTGGTATCATATGAGGTTACATGGCATGTAGGCCCCGAGAATCCATATGCCTAGATTGGCTGTTAGCCCATGTACATGCTTGCCAGTGCCTGCTACCTCAGTCCAACAGGGACACAAGTGCTATCCCAAGGGTGTATGTGGAGTTAACCATCTACTGATGCAAGTTCCACCAGCAATGCTGTTAACAGCTGACCTGTCTGATATGGATAGGGTGACCATTCCACAGCAGGGTGAATGTGTGGTACACACATCCGAGCTGCAAACAAGCACAGTTGCTGCGACACACTGGGTTGATGACATATGTGTGTGTGTGTGTGTGTGTGTGTGTGTGTGTGTGTGTGTGTGTGTGTGTTAACACACTGGGGCTTGAGTTGCATCTGTGCAGTACTCCCATTGTGGTTTCTGTGATTGCCTTGCATGCCACACTGAGCTCACCCCTGCAGATTATGTATGACACCGGGTAGACTGTAAGCCTTGTAGGCTATTATTCTATGGTAGATGTTTGAGGCCCTGGTATTGCCTGATGGGGAAACTCAATGTCCCCAGCTGCTGAATGTGCTGTGTGATGTGATTGATGAACAGGGAGTCATAGATATAACAGGGCCTTATTGGGGAGAATAAAGGGATGTTTAAACCCCATGCCCCTGATGGCATGACCATATGTATGTCGTGGCCCATGTAGCAGCATTACTTTACAAAAGATGCAACCTTGTAGTGATAGATCTTGGTGCCAAACACTTGTGTCCACAGATCCCTCATGACCAATTGCGTGCCTAGGATGTATTTAGTACTGTGATAATATGTGTGGACATCACTCTCCTCAAACGGGTTGACAATGGATGTTGTGGTATGTGGCCTGAGTTCATGTGTCTGTTTACAGTCATCTATCTGTGCGAGACCGTCCTAGGCAGATGTCTACATCATTAGGGAATCTGGTGACAGCACACAGCATGCAGTCATCTGCAGACATGGTTGGGCATGGGGTAATGGGTATTCCCTGCACCTCAGGGGTTTACATCACACATAAAATAGGACAGTACACAGAAGAACAGGTTACTCCACTAGATATGGGTAAACCGCTTGGGAAGGATTCTCCTATGTGGCATAGGTGGGTCATGTCTGTGCACCACTGTGATACCCCTATGGTAACATATGGTGTGATGTATACATGGAAGTGTTATATCTAAAATGGATAGGTGGGTTATGCCATCACAGGGTTTGTCCAGGTCAAGGTAGGCAGTTTGTAGTGTCACCACCCCCTCCATGCATATGTTGACTGTCATACAGTTCAACCGAGTGTAACAGATATGACCCCTTCCTGGACAATGCCTAACTGTCCGTGATAGAGTGTGTGCAAGTCCCCAGTGTCATGATTAATGGGTTCCAATATAAACTGTGCCATGGCCTTGCAGAACAGCATAGTTAGGCTACTTGGTGTATCATGTGATTGAGTGGTATACACCACACCATACTCTGGAGGGGTGACAGTACTCATTCATAAAATGGCAGGGACAATGGCAGTGAGCAGCCCTTCTTTGAATACAGTATACCCTATGATGTTACAAGGTTATGGTTTGGCCCATGTAGGATGCACCCTGTGAAGTGGTTGTGACTAATGGCAGATGTATACCTTGACGTTCAGCTAACAGTGATGAACCGTTCCCCACATTTAGTAGATGGGTGAGTTTGTGTGGACATTCTGATGTACTGATGGTGAAGAGAGGGGGGGTGCCTACACCGACTGTGTCAGACATCCAGTATGCCATACCAACAGTACTGGTATAGCTGTTGTCCATGACCACCACAAGTGAGCAGATGCAGGTGCACCCTGTGCTGTTGCAGGCGTATGTGCAGTAGGGGAGAGAACTGTCTGTAGTGGATGTAGACAAAGTCAGCTCATTCTTTGTGGTGTAGGTGTGCAAGACTGATCCCATTCTCATATACACGCTATGGAAACATTGCTGCAGAATGGGCAACTGCACCTACTTTGTGTTGGACAGTGGTATGTCCTCCCAGTTACGGACAGTATCTATTGCAGATATCCACCAGACAGGTGTACATATCCTAGCTGACAAAGGTGTTTGCCTGTAGTGTATAGTATACTACATGCATCTACAGAAATGCACATATAGTGCTTCTGTGTATGTGTGCCTATTGCTGCTAGTCTTTGGTGAGGTGTTGGGGGCTGTGTGGCTGTGTATACACCCCAAGAGGATGTACTACATGTTGAAGGTGTATATATGGCTGACAATAGCCAGACAGGTATTGTGGGAGATGGTGAGTGCAAACATGCCCACTTAATGTTAGTGTTGTCCTAGATGATGACACTGTATGTATGCTGCAGTGGTAACCTCTGTGGTGCATTGCCAACTGCACTACACCTTCAACTCATGTGGGGTATCCCCTGGCTGCACTGACGTGTTTGTGATTGGACTGATGACAACTCTCCTGGCAGTTGTGTGCTGTCATGGGTATGCCATACAATGCATGTTACAGTAAATGAAGTGACCCAGGTTCAGGGTACAGACATGACTCCTAATACAGTTGATGATGTCAGTATAGGCAGAATGGGATTAGTGGTCACATGTGGTGGCCGGTAGCTAACTGTCATCTGCATAGGTGTGTGCTGTCAGTGGTGAACTACCCATGCGGTGTCCCCAATGCATCTTATTGGCTGCACAGCATGCAGGTGCTTATGTGTCTCATATTTACTGAAACACCATTTCCCATGCCATTACTAGCTTCCCCTTTATGTTCTGAATGTATGATATGATGCTTGATCAGTTAAGGCTGGGGTGCTCCCTGCAGCTATGAAACATGGTGTGTGTGACTGCACAGATGTCTGTAGTTCCCAGGGTTAAGAATGTTCACAATGAAGTCTGAGTCATGTATACACCTCTGCTGTCTAACAGCATGGCCTTCAATGTGTGATGCACTGACAGTTGTATGTTGTTATTGATCACCTCACCACAATTACTAATGGGGTCACAATGGGGCTGCCAACAGCTAGTGCCAGACCCATGAAGACCCGTGAAGACAGATGGAGGCCATCACTTGCAGACCATTATGGTTGTTTATCATATCATCCCACAATCACCAGTACTGGTGCACCAGGAATATCACACGGTGAAAGGGGCATATGTTAAGGTCAACCATTTCATGATGGGATTGCGCCATCTGTCTGGGTGACAGTAGAATTCTGTTTAAGGCTAGGCACATACCTGCCTAGGACACATAATCAGTGTGCTCACACCTGCCTCACTGCATATAGTCCAGGACTGTCCATGTTATGCCAGGAACACCTACAGGTACTGTGACAGACTCATGACAAACCACAGAAAAGAAAAAATAAACTAATAGCAAACCAAAAAATGAATGGAATCCACTGCCATTAGCAACTTTATTGAACAACGAAAACAATAACAAACCATGGAAAATGAACAATGATTCAATAAAGTTGCTACTGGCAGTGGATTCTGTTAATTTTTGGTTTGTTGACAGACTTATGACCATACCTATTGGTGATGGACAGCGGTGTGTATGCAACATGATTGAGTGTGTCACCTACTTCAGCCTTGATGTAGGTGAGTACAGTTTGCATGGTACTGTGTTTGACATGAATGGGGTGTGCTTTCCTGAAACAGGGCAACCTGTGGTAGTCAATCATGTTTATTCAGCAGATAATGTTGTTGTTTCATATGTAATTCTGGCCTGTTGTGCTGGTAATGTTTACAGAGTTATGCTCACATATATGGGGCAGATGTTGAAGGGCTGAGCACAACATTGCCATCTAGGCATGCCACAATCCACCTGTGGTAAACCTGTCAGATACAGAGTGAGGCAGTACTGAATCTGGGATGTCTGCATACAACAGGTGTTTGTGGGTGTTAACTTAGCCTTTCCACTTGCTGCTGTTGTCTGCATAGGTACATTCCAGAATAGCCATGCTGATAATGTATTGTAGTAATGACCAAGGACTTAACAGAGGTAACATACACCTTTTGCCTGGATGCAGTCCCTTTACCGATGTGATAAAGCATGTTCAAGCCTTTTATGACCACTGCCACTACTTGTCTGAATGTGACAGTGTTATCCTCCTGAGTACCTAGGTCTGTCAACACTTTCTGTGTGTTAATGGCATAGCCGTTGATGTGAGACATAGTGTGACCATGTCCATGACATATGGTATGATGGTACTGTTGTCTGCATTCAGCTTGAGTCCAGGATGTTGACACCATTCCATACCCACTGCATGACCCCATAGCAGTGTGTTAAAGGCAGTTTGTCTATGACAGAGGGTACACTATGTGCAGTGGACACAGCCTTGGACAGTACCTACATATGTGAGTGTTGGTAGTTGCCATTCATGTCTACATACGTGTGGGTCATTGGGTGCAACAGCTAATCACAGGACCTCCACAGATCAACATATTTCACACACACATATGCAGCACAGATTGGGTTCACCATCTTATCAAATGTGGACTGTGTTACACGTCTTGTAGTACTGTGACAGTTGCCTGGACATACCATACCCATGGGAAGTGCAACTGACAGGACTTCCCTGGATTTGCTAATATGACAACTTCTTGAAGTCACATTACCTTTGCTTATGCTATTTGTCATAACACTGAGGTGCATCTGATGTGAAATAACTGGTTTATACTACTAGTAGACAACATTAAGGATATGTTTGTTGCCCTACACTCAGGGGACCTCTGTATTCTTGCGTCGTTGTCACAGGTGACACCTGGCCAAACATTGACTGCAACCTGCAGGGTGGGACACATGATGGCCATACTTCTCTCCTCTACGTATTAAAAACACATTTAATATTACAATGTTTGATGGATGAATAGATATGTATGAATAAAAATATGTTTTAAATAAAAATCCTTAAAACACTTGACTACAAAAAATAAATTATAAAGTTAAAATACTATTAGAAACACATTTAATAGGACTCAATGGTTAAAATCTCCAACTTGAATATTTGCTTTAAATGAACTTGATACTCTATCTAGTGGATAAATAGTGAAATAACAGGTAAAATATCTGGAATTTCATAATTTATCCACTAGATAGAGTTTCAAGTTAATTTAAAACAAATATTCAAGTTGGAGATTTTAACCATTGAGTGTATGTATTAATTCTTTGTAGTCAAGTGTTTTAAGGATTTTTATTTAAAACATATTTTTATTCATACATATTTATTCATCCATCAAACATTGTAATATTAAATGTGTTTTAATTGTGGCAACACAGAGAGATACAACAAGAAAAGTTTTTGGTTTTAAACTAAATTAACCTTTCAGTTAATTCATTAATCTAATCAATGTATGTGCTCTGTTTCTGTGGAATAAAGTGAACTGAAGTGAATTGAGCCATCCGTGGTTTTTTTTTCACAATTTTCTAAGTTTGCCCTTCTCAGGGCTTTGTTGTTTTGCCTGAAAAGCTGCTTCATTTTGTTCCATTCTCCATGACATTGTGGTTTTGTGGCACATATGTGGCAAAACATGACAGAGTAATGTTAAAGAGTGGTAATCTATATTGTCAGGTAAGACCACATAACCTTGAGGGGATGCATGCCAATGCACAAGCTGCTATGCTGTCCACTTTTTATGTGTACTGTGGCAATATGTAAAGACTGAGGCTAATATTTGGCCTTTGACCAACTCATCTGTATAGCTTTATCCAGGTGTCCTTCTATGATGTTTTGAGAGATATGCTGGTGGCCCTAGCACAGTCACACCACTGCAAGGGGATGTACATACATACATACACAAACACACCAACCATATACTACCATTGTTGGGAGTACAACCCCTACCTGGCTAATTTTACCTATGTTGTTGCTATATACATGACGCAAGTACCACAGAGCCTATTTAGTGTAGGTGTGTCTGCCACTACTATTCAGGTAGTTAACATATGCCGGTGGTGTAAGGATTTCCACTGGGGGTTTGCAAGTCCCTAATAATGTTATAACCATCTCACCCACATACACAATGTTGCATGTGGACATGCAATGAAACACACATGCACACAGAGTGGCCACTTCTGTGTTTAAAAGACCTATCTATCTAATTGCCTACACCACATACTGACATAGGTATTGCATGCACAACAGTGGTATTGATTTATAAAATGTGTAACTTTGCTTCTAAGGTGGATGACATCTATAGGCCCTGAATAGGTTGCCAATGGGAGAGTCAACAAAATGGAACAGGGACATTAAATGGTATAACTATCTGACACACACACAGACACACAGGCATGACGGCCACACTGCTACAGGGGATATGTGTACACAAACACATACATTACACAGTTGGCAGTATTCAGATTATAATCCCTACCTATCTAGTTGTCTGTGCTATAGCGCTACATACATACTGCATGTGCTATGGTGATTATCTGCAGGAGACATACCTCATTACTTCATACACCAATTAACCAGGACAAAGCTTTCATTAATTGTGAGATACACTCACATAATATAGGGACACTTTTCACATATTTCTGTTACATACCTAGACAACTGATAGGGTAACAGGTTTTGTGTCAACATGACCTCTCCGTAGGGTATGACATATGTAATGGATATGTCTGCCAATATTTCTGATGTCAACCCTCATTTATTTGACAATGATTTGACATAAACCCCCTTTCGTATGAGACATGGACCACATATATGTGGCAAACATCTGGTCATTCTGCAATAAGTTGTACAGTGGAGTGGTACAGCCTACAGAGTTTTAAATGGTGCATCAAAGGTGGATGACATCAACAGGCCCTGTGACATAATGCCATGGGGAGGGGGGTCAACAGGCCTCAAAACAGTATAATCAACCTCTGCATGGATTAAGCATCACTCACACACACACACACACATATATATATATATATATATATATATATATATATATATATATATATATATATATATATATATATATATATATATATATATATATATATACACACACACACACACACACACACACACACACACACACACACACACACACACACACACACACACACACAGTTGCTAGTATTGGGATTCAAACCACTACCTATCTAGTTGTATGTACTATAGTGCTGCATACTTAGTGCAAGCACCACAGAGTTTAGATGGCTGAGAAGTGTCCAAAGGTGTTTCAAAGGTGAATGACATCAGCAGCCCTAGTAAATTTGGGCAACCGGGGAAGGGGGGGGGTAGTGGATGGAACTGGCCTCAAAATGGTATAACCTGCAAACATGTACACACCCACACACAGAGTTGCCAGTACCGAGATTGGAACCCCTACCTACCTACTTGTATGTACTACAGTGCTATGCATTTATCGCATGTGCCACAAGCTTAATGCATTTGAAGAGTGTCTGCCACTGCTGCTGTGGTGGATGACATCAGTAGCTGCAGAGAGATAGGCCACTATTGTGGGGGACACTGGTATCAGGGCCATTAAATGGGTGACAGACAACCCTCTCCTCATACCATCAAACTTATATAGCCAAACTGGAAGCAAAACTCTCTATACCCAAGACTGGACTAGGCAGCCAAGAGAAGAAGGTAAACACTTGCACCACACCACACTCATCACATAGCCCTTCAAAACCTACACCACCAAAACACACACATAGAAACACAAAACACACACCTACATTCACAGAGACTCTCAATAAAAATCTGCCCAAGCAACAAGGACCTCCAAAGCATAAACGCAAGCAACCTCCAGCACCCCCAACACAACCCAAATAACACATAGCCCACAAACTCAGTGTGCCACTCAATCACAGCCCATAAGGCATAACAACATACCCAACTCTCTAGTCATAGGTGACTCTATAGTCAGGCACACTGATGTTCCACTCACTAGGGTAAACAAGGAGAAAGTTACTGTCAGCTGCCTGTCAGGTGCCAGGATCCACCACATAACAGACACACTCAGGTCACTCCACAAGTACAAATATGACACTGTCATTGTCCATGTTGATGTGAATGTCCTGAGACGTACCTCCCTGGACTACATGAAAAGAGACATGGAGGAGCTGTCCAATCTTGTAGTCCAGGCAGGTATGACCCTAGCCCTGAGTAGCATCCTGCCATCACCCAGAATTATACCACAGCACAAGGACAAAATGATTGACTTCAACAATTGGCTAAGCTTCTGGTGTTATTCTAAGGGGATCCAGTATCTGTCTGCCTGGGATGACATGATCAACAGACCAAGATGCTTTGCCAGAGATGGCCTGCACCTGTTGCCCTTGGGATTCTGGATACTGCCTAAGGCTCTTGCCACCCCTATAGTGCCTTTTTTAGGGAAGGTTCAAATGACAAATTCACCACCGTAACAGGTACAAGCAAGCAAAATCTGAGGGTAATGCTACTCAATGCTAGAAGTCTAAACCTCAAAATGCACTCACTTGAGGCACTGCTTAAAATGGAGAACATCGACATCTGTGCAGTGGCAGAGACCTGGTTCAAGGCTCCAGAGAGCACCCCTGCATTACCAGGCTATAATTCATACCACATCTTTCGGCCAACTAATCTGGACTGAAACACTAAAGGCGGAGATGTGTCCATACTCATTAAGGATATTCACATCTCCAGGCTAGTTGCTCAGCATAATGCATCCGGGATTATCCAAGTGCAACTAACTTTGGGCAAGACCACAATCCAAATTGTAGCTTGCTACAGATCCCTCACAGTGCCCTAGGATTCCAATCCTCATTTCTTGATACACTGGAAAATATAATGGTACAACCTAACACCCTAATAATGAGCAATTTCAACTACCCCACCACTAACTGGGAAAACTACTCATGTACCAATTCTTTTGCTCAATGTTTTCTGGAATTCATAAATTCCAATGCCTTGGATCAACATACCCACACCCCCACCAGAAGCAGAAATATCCTAGACCTGGTCATTACCAAAATGGGCAACCGGTGTTCCACACCAGAGGTCAATTCCTTGTTGATCAGGTTCGACCACAAGCTAATCACCCTAGACATAAAACATCCTGCCCCCATCCACCATTAGGGAAACCACAGTAAAAAAATTCTCCAAAGTCAACTTCATGCTTCTTAAGACAGAAGTGGCAAACTTTATGACACCCATGCAGATGGACAATAGAGGTATGACTGCTGAATCCTACACAAATGCACTTTATAAGCACTTACACTAGTGCATGGATCATGCAATCCCTAACAGAAACATGATGCTATTCTCCAAATAAAGGAAGCCAATCTGGTGGTCCCTTCCCATAAACAAGCACTGCAACAAAAGAAAGAAACTGTTGCAAAAAAGAGTAAAATCCTATGATTGGAGGAACTCTCTGGTCAGCCTCAGTAAAAAGTGGAGATCCCTCATAAAATCCTCCAAAGCTAGTTATGAAAAAAATCACCACTGATTCTAAAGACAACCACAAAGCATTCTATAGCTATGTCAAGAATCTCAATGGCAACACTCAGATCTGTTCTAAGTTACAGCACAATGGCACTAAATATACAGAACCAGCTGATATTGCCAACATCCTGGCAGAAAAAGTCAGTGCTAACTTTACCCCCTCTCATCAGCTAAAGGGTCCATCTCTATACGAGAGGAATGCAAAGTTCCTGTAATCACGGCTGCACAGGTAAACACCACACTCTCCAAAGCCAAGAACACAGAATCCATGGGACCTAACAACATCCAAGGCTGCGTTCTACAAGAAATACAGAACAAAGTGACACCCACACCTAAGTACCATGTTCAATCATAGCCTTACCTCAGGCTTTGTGCCCACTGAATGGCACACAGTGACAATTATCCCACTCCACAAAGGGGGAGCCACCATGGAATGTATCATCATGGAACTTATAAACAATGACATTGGTAATCTCCAAACTCTGGACCCCACCCAGTTCGGGTTTGTAAAAGGCAGATCATGTCTCCTAAACCTGATAGACTTCTTTGAAGCAGTCACCAAAGCTGTAGATGAGGGTAAGGTGGTTCACACAGCCTATCTAGATCTCGCCAAGGCTTTCAACACCATCCCCCAGTCTGGAATTATAGAAAAACACACTAAACTAGGTATAAATCCCTATGTCACAAGATGAGTTGCCAACTGGCTCACTGACGTAACCCACACTGAGAAAGTAGCAGACTCCAAATTTGACTTCAGACCAGTGACAAGTGGAGTACCACAGGTTTCAGTCATGGGCCTTCTCCTGTTTGGTATCTACTTCTCTGAAGTACAGTTTAACACATAAGGTCTTTGGCTAATGAAGTTCACAGATGACTGCAAACTAGAAGCCATAATGAAGTTTGCAGATGACTGGAAACTAGGATCCATAATCGAAACTCTTAATGATGTGGACATCTTACAAAAGGGCCATACTGAGACAGATGCCTGGTGTCAAAGCCATGGCCTCAAGCTTACTGTCAAAAAGTGCATTGTCATCCCTTTTGGTAAAAACTCTGTGCCCATAAATTACCACATAGGCAGTAATCTACTTAACACCGAAAGTGTGATAAGAGACCTTGAGACATAGGTGGACTGTACTTTTTCCTTTGATAATCACATTGCCACAGCAGTCAGGAAATCCTTCTATGTGGCACACCTCATCACAAAAGGTTTCTCATCTAGGAAAAAAGAGGTCATTGCTCCCCTCTACTCGTCACTCATTAGATCCATTATAGAATACAGCACCCTTTTTGGTATGTACCTCACAAGACTTCTACAACAACTGGAAAGGCCACAGAAATACCTCACAAAGAGGATTACTGGCCTTAAACAGATGCAGACCGTCTAAAAAAAACTCCAGCTTTACTCTGTCACATATCCCCTACTCAGAGGCGATCTCTGCCTGACATACAAAGCTATGTCAAACCCAGAGCTGCTGGACATGCTCCACTTAAAGAAATCCCTATCCCTCTGAGTTACATGCTCTAGGGACCTAAACCTTGTCACCACAATAAACAGAACATGTTGGAGGGATAGATTCCTGTCCCAGAGACTTCTCATACTCTGGAACAAACTACCTATCTATATGAAACAAAGCTCCTCATTAGCACTCTTCAAGAAAAATTTTGATGATTGGATAGGAGATAGGAAATTCACCCCAGGGATCACTTCTGTGGCTCTGCTCGACAGGGGCACAGGAAAATAATTTTCTTGTGTGGCGAAAACCAGGGTACCTTTTTGGCTAGGCTTATATAGGCCCTAGGGCCAATAGCCTAATACCTACCTATGACCCTATGAACGTATGACCATTAAGCAGACATAGGCCTGTTTGGTGTGTGTATACAGATGTAAGTGTATATGGTACAGAAACACACACACGGTGGGTGATGTGAGATTACAAGTCATACATCACTACTATTACACAATGAAGCTCACCAAAGTACATGCTCATGCCACAGCTTACAATTGTTGTGCAAATGTTTCCACCAGTGCATCACTCTATGGCTTTCAGGGTGTCTGTCTCTCTTTCTCATTCTGCCTCTTTCTTTCTGTCTGTCTCTCTCTCTCCCTGTCTCTGCCTGTCTATATATATATATATATATATATATATATATATATATATATATGTTATCTATATATATGAATGTATATGCCACTCCACAGATGCAGATACATCTTATATGTGCCACATACAGATAGATGAGGGTAATCTTTTGTGATAGGGGTGGGGAGAGACAGATAACATGTACAAAGCTGTCTGTATTCAAAGTCATACAAGGACAACACAGTTCTACAGTGGAATGTGTGTTCAGACATGGGTTGAAATTGTCTAAGTGTAGGAGCATGCCTAGTATGATCTTCAATAAGTCCGGTCCAGAGCTACATGTACTCCGGTCCAGGCTTTTGTGTGCTACAGCTGATTGGCTGATGAACCTGTGTAAACAGTTCTGAAACTCAGTGATATAGTGGCTAAGGGATCTCCTGGCTGTGTGCTACCCTTATAAAGTGAGTCATATCCTGGGGTGGGTACAAAGTGCATTGGACTGAGCAATAGTTTCCATAATATGTGTGGTATATTCTACATAGCACTGTGGTTTCCTGGAATATGAGTGGAAGATTGGTCTAGATTAATGTGAGGAACCACTGTCAGACATTTGTTTACTGACTCCATACAGTGCAGGGAACCTATGGTACTGCACAGATTGTTCTAGTGTGCACAATCTACATTTGTGTGACCATTGCTTCCCATGCCCCTTATATGTGCCTCTTGGTCCTTATGTATTGCAGTCACAGGCTTTGTCCACAGCTGCCGCTGTTATGTATTTGTAGTTAAGGTGTGACTGGGGTAGAAGCCATAACCTCACGCACAGGGTTATGGACTGCACACATCTGACTGTACGTTTTTAGCAGGTTGCCAATCATTGTGCCCCATACATCTGCTGTGGTCCTCAAAAGGTTTGTGTTGCACTTTTACTATCAGGCTACATGTTGGCCATAGCTGTCAAACTGTTACATACACAGATCTGGACAGGATCATAGATGATAGTTGTATACAAGCCGAGACATGGGGACAAGGTCTTAATATTTCTGATCCAAATGTAGACAGTTGGTAGAAGTTTTTTTATTAGTTTTCCTTTTCCTACGGGTATGAGGTCTGCATCTCAACTGTTTGTCATTGATATTTTCACATCAATCAGTTTTCTTTACAGATAGTTGCCAGGCAAATGCAAAGTTTGGCAAGCACAACAGATATAGGAGGCATAAGTGTGGGCATTCTGTGAATCCCTGTAATTCCAGGGGTATGGATGGTGCCCGCTGGCTTGTTGTCTGTACTGACACAGTAATGTGGAAGCGTTTATATCCTGGCAGTACACTGACCTGTCACATCCTGCTGTTGTACTAGGCACCAGAGCTGTGTGCTATCCATATGTGTGGCCCCCTGTTCCTGCACCATCCAGCTTTCCTGCAGTAACATATATTTCTTCTGGACAGTCTGTATAATTCCTACTGTAGGTGTAGCTGACATGCAGATTTGTTGCCATGGTCAGTCTGGAACAATGGACCCTGACAACCACAGTCCTATACTTAGACCAGTAGGTCACAACAACCACCAGTAAGTGCTGTGTAATTCCTGACACTATTAACCACAAACATACAGAGCACATTGGCCCCTGCATATTGTAGAACTGGAATGAGGTATCAATTTGATTGTGGCAGGCCTGGGAATGTGTAGTCTGCTGCTATTACCTTATAAATATACATGCTACTGCAGTTCTATGTGAACATGGGTGTATTGGGGGGGATCATACCGCTCAGCTCTACACATCTTCACTGACTGCCCAGATGCTTAGCTCATATTTTAGTTCCATTTTTCATTACACATGTGGTTGTGTGCCACATATTAATGAAATCATGTAAGACTGAAGTTAGAAAGTTATGACAGCCGTTTGAGTTTCAGACTTCTTGGCCACACTACAGAGAAGTCATGATACTGCAACAGCTGTTATTGCATCAACTTTCGATGCTTGTAAGAGCAATCTTTATGGCATGTGCCTGTTTTTGAGCCTTTGCCACACATTTCTTGATGGCTTTGTACAGCTTTCCTGCTGTTTGAGGTTTGGATCTATGTATGGGACTCCAACATTGACATCCATGCATTTGTCCTATAAGCCTGCTGTTTGTAAGTCACTCACATAGTGTACACACACAGTACACAGCCTATACATGGTATAGTATAGGTAGCGTGATGGGTGTGGCATCCTTTTTACTGTGTGTGCGAGTCGGAGAGAGGTGTCAGTTCCTGGGTCCCTAGGGTGTCAGTGCATGTGCTATGGATTGCCTCTTTGCCAAGGCCAGTGTGTACTGGGCACACATACATCAGCCTACAGAGACAGGCTGAGAGGGTTCCTCCTCTGAGTCTCCCTGTGCCTGTGCTGACCATAGCACTGGTAGGGATCTGTGTGTCCCTTCCCTGTGAGGTTCCTGCCGCAGTTGTTTCCACAGGATTGTAATGTGTAGCATGGCACATACTATGAACATGTGTGCACATGTGTCTGGAGAGTACTGCAGGGGTCTACCTGATATGTCAAGGCAGCATAACTGTGACTTCAGCATCCCAAACACACACTCTATGATGTTCGTAATTTGTGCGTGTGCCTCATTATGGTGTTTTTCAGTGTGTGTGTGTGTGTGTGTGTGTGTGTGTGTGTGTGTGTGTGTGTGTGTGTGTGTGTGTGTGTGTGTGTGTGCACATTTCTGATTGGTGTCATCATCCACGTTCCAGTGCATAGGCAGCATCCCCTATGAGATGGCCATGCAATATGTCCCCCCCTGGCAAATGCCTTGTACAGCTGTGAGGCTTGCCAGATGTGGGAGTTGTGATAACTGCCATGGCTGCCAGCACAAAAATTGATGATAGTGCCCTGGGCATTGCACATGACCTGGCAGTGATGGAGCGATAGCCCTTGCAGTTGACATAGACTCTACCCTCTTCACCGGATGGTGCTTTGCTGTAGACATGGGTGCAGTCTATGGCACACAGTACCTCTGGGTAGTTTGCTACATGATAGAAGAGATGCATATTGCTGTTCATCTCCTCAGGGGTGCTGGGGAAATATATGTGCTCACTGGCATAAATTAGCATGACATCCAGGAACTGCTGGAGTATCCCAGATGTGAATGCTTGTTTAGCCCCCACAATGTCCCCAGTAGGTCTTTGGAATATACCTGTAGCTAATATTCTTAAGGCTACACATACCTTTGTTTCCACTGGGATGGGTTCCCCTCTGTTGCCTCTGGGTCTAAGGTGAGGGTGGCAGAGCTTGGTGAGTTGCTGAAAGTATTTCCCTGTCTATCCAGTAGTACTGTACTATCTCCAGCTCATGTAGCCCCTGACAGGTTATCTGGGTCTGAACACTCTTCTCCTCCTCATTCTGGGCCAGTTGTCAGCATCATTGCCATCACCACCCTCAATCTGTAGCATGTAGAGATGTAACAAAGCAGCAGCAGCCCCTATCATTTTGTTAGTTAAAATTCCCAAGTGTGTACTCCAATGGTGCAGAGTATGTGGGGAAATCATATTGAAGGGTGTTTGCATACTTTATACTGGTTTGCTGTAGATGCTGCCTGTGTGATTGGCTGACTATGATACATTCCACCTGACAGCTACATTATTGAGGGGTTTGAATGGGCCACTGTGAGTGGCAGAGGCCTAATTAGTCATTTATAGTTGATTGCCTTTTCTCTGCTATTTCCTTTTTTCTAATTTCCGACAGTTTTAGGCCTTTAAAACTGTTGCAGCTAGTGGGAACATTGCTGAGTATAATGTGCCCTTCCTTGGGCATAAGCACGCTTAGCATTTCTGGAACCAGCTAAGCATAGCTAAGCCACCTCAGACACACCTCCTTGCTTAGCTGTGTTTATCTGGTTTCAGAAATACTGAGCAGTGGTTAGCGGTGCACAAATCTGCTTAGCTGGGCTAAATGCTGCTTATAATTAAACTTCTAAGCAATGCTTAAACCAGCTAAGCATATAGCATTATTGCCCCTACATGGTTAGGTACCTGCAGACATAATGGCCCATTTTGCTATTCAGTAAACTTAACTAATTTGCATACACCTAATTACCTATACCCTAGTTACAGCACTACACAAGAGCCTATGTCCTTAGCAACCACTGTTACCTGCCATGGTATGAGTCTGCATGCTGACCAGTATAATGGGGAATTTACTTTTAGCTTAAATAATCCCCTTTTAGGATTTAAATTTTATATTTCGTCAGATCCCATGCTTGGGTGCCTCTGCGCTCCCTTTGCTCATAGTATATGTGCACATTAAATTAACTTTGATTTTTATATTTTGCATCAGATTTAAATGCCAGTAGCCATAGTTTTGGCCAATAGCATACCTGATGCAACTAATGCATGCTTTACTTTGAGTTGTCATAGCCCCCTTTTTTTTGTTTTGCCATCCGCTACACTGACAGTTCCTGCATACATTTTTAATGCAGACAGGGCTCCTACACGGATGCCTGTCGGCTTTTTGGATTGGTAAATCTCCTCATTTGCATGATTTTCACCAGCAAATGAGGTGATTTACATCCTGCAATCATGCCCATGGTTGAAGAGTGCTGGGAGGCTTGTGCACTCCCCCAACACTGTTTCCTGGTTCACAAAGGCTCTGAACATCATGCTCGAGCTGTGGCACTATGCTTACATTGGGATTAGCTCCGTGTAAGCTTTAATGAATTACCCCTACAGTTTCTTTCTAAATCTATCATTCTGTCACCCATTTAAAAAAAAGTGTCATCACTTTTTCTTTACCACATATATGATATAGCTGAGGATTTAGAAAGAACTCTACCACTAGCAGCAAGAGCTGTGACTAAAAGGTACGATTTCCATGATGAAGAGAAATAGGTTCATAGGTTCATAGGTTCATACTAGGCTATCTGCCCAAGGGCATTTATAAGCCTAGCCCATAGTTATGTGCCTTTAGTTTGAAGAAAACTATGCCTATTATTTTGCTGTGCCTCTGTCAAGCAGTGACACTGAAGTAATCCCTGGGGTATATCTGCGATCTCCCATCCATTGGTCAAGATTCCTCTTGAACAAGGCCAGCGAGGTGCTCTGCCTCGCATGTACCGGGATTTTGTTCCACAGCATAGGGAGTCTCTGGGTGATGAATCTGTCCCTCCAGCATGTTCTATTAATAACCGTGTCAAGGTTTAATTCTCCCGCCCTTGTGGTTCTGAGGGATCTAGATTTTTTGAGGTGAAGCATATTCATCAAATCTGGGTTTGACATGGCCTTATATGTCTGGCACAGGTCACCGCTGAGCAAGCGGTATGCGACTGAATAGAGCTGGAGTTCTTTCAGTCGGGCAGCATAAGACATATTTTTGAGACCCTTTATCCTTTTGGTGAGGAACTTTTGGGGCCTTTCCAGCTGCTGCAGGTGTCGGGTCAGATACATTCTGAATGGGGCATTGTACTCAATCATAGGTCTAATGAGTGTTGAGTACCTGGGGGACGATGACCTCCCTAGATCTAGATGTGAATCCCTTCATGATCAGGTGTGCAATGTAGAAGGTTTCCTAACTACTTTGGCAACATGAGTGTCAAACTAAAGGTTACTGTCAACCTGGGTCCCCAGATCCCTGATGACTTCTTCTGTGCTCAGTGGATTGCCACCTATATGGTAGCTAGGGGTAACCTTGTTTTTCCCGAAGGGTATGACTATGCATTTCTTGGCGTTTAACTTTAGGCCATGGCTCTGGCACCAGTTATCCGTTTCTGTGAGGCCCTTCTGAAGGATATCTGTGTCAGATGTGTTTTCGACTATGGCGCCCAGTTTGCAGTCATCTGCAAACTTTGTCAGCCATAACCCTCTTGTGTTTGCTTGTACTTCAGAAAAGTAGATGCCGAACAAGAGTGGTCCCAGGACTGAGCCCTGTGGGACACCACTTGTGACAGGCTTTG
>NC_056729.1:1902491969-1902504625 GCF_019279795.1 Protopterus annectens
TGCTCTGCCTCACATATACCGGGATTTTATTCCACAGCATAGGAGTCTTTGGGTGATGAATCTATCCCTCCAGCACGTCCTATTAATAGCCGTGTCGAGGTTTAAGTCTCCCTTGTGGCTCTGACGGATCTAGATTTTTGAGGTGAAGCATATTCATCAAATCTGGGTTTGACATGGCCTTGTATGTTAGGCAAAGGTCACCTCTGAGCAAGCGGTGCGACTGAATAGAGCTGGAGTTCTTTCAGTCGGGCAGCATAGGACAGATGTTTGAGACCCTTTATCCTTTTGGTGAGGAACTTTGTGGCCTCTCCAGCTGCTGCAAGTGTCGGGTCAGATACATTCCGAATGGGGCATTGTATTCAATCATTGGTCTGATGAGTGATGAGTATAGGGAGACTATGACCTCCCTTGATCTAGATGAGAATCCCTTCATGATAAGGTGGGCAATGTAGAAGGTCTTCCTAACTACTTTAGCTACATGGGTGTCGAATGACAGACTACTATCAACCTGGGTCCCCAGGTCCCTGATAACTTCTTCTGTACTCAGTGGATTGCCACTTATTTGGTAGCTAGGGGTAACCTTGTTTTTCCCGAAGGGTATGACTATACATTTTTTGGCATTTAACTTTAGGCCATGGCTCTGGCACCAGTTATCCGTTTCTGTGAGACCCTTCTGAAGGATATCTGTGTCAGATGTGTTTTCTACTATGGCGCCCAGTTTGCAGTCATCTGCAAACTTTGTCAGCCATAACCCTCCTGTGTTTGCTTGTACTGGAAAAGTAGATGCCAAACAAGAGTGGGCCCAGGACTGAGCCCTGTGGTACACCACTTGTGACAGGCTTTGAGTCTGACATGGCGCCAGCAACTCTGACCCTGTGGGTTCTGTCACTCAGCCAGTTTGCAACCCATCTTGTGATGTATGGGTTAACATTTAAGCTGATGAGTTTTTCAATGATACCCGAGTGGGTATTGTATCAAAGGCCTTAGCCAGATCGAGGTAGGCTGTATGGACTGCCTTTCCTCATCAATGGCTTTGGTGACTGTTTCAAAAAGTCAACCAAGTTTAGAAGGCATGATCTGCCTTTGACAAAGCCAAACTGGGATGGATCCAAAGTCTGCAAATTCCCTATGTCTTTATTTATGAGGTCCATTATGATCCTCTCCATGGCTTTGCAGATAAGGCTTGTCAAGCTAATGGGACGGTAATTTCCAGGGTCGGTGGAGGCACCGCCTTTGTGAAGTGGGACCACAGTTGCAGTGCGCCACCCCTGGGTACATATCCAGAGGTAAGACTATGATTAAACAGCTGTCCTAGCTGTGGGTTTAATTCTCGTTGAGTTCGTGGAGCACACAGCCGGGGACACCATCAGGTCCCATGGATGCTGTGTTTTTGCTTTGGAGAGCAGTTCTCACTTGGGCGTTGGAGATGTTTGGGGGCTGCAATCGCTTGGTATAGATATCTCTCCTTTGGGGAGGGGAGAAGTTTGCACTGAACCTGTCAGCCAGTATGTTGGCAATGTCTGTAGGATCAGTAATCTTCACATCATTATGAACTAGTTCTGAGCATATCTGGGAGTTTCCTCCCAGGTTTCTAACATAGCTAAAGAAGGCCTTATGATTGTCTTTTGAGTCTTTAGCTATTTTTCTCTCAAAATTTGCTTTGGATGATTTTATGAGAGCTCTTAGTTTTTTACTTATAGTGATCAAGGGTGTCTTACCTTTTAAGGATTTTGCTCTATCTTGTAGTAGCTTCCTCCTTTTGTTGTAGAGTTTGTTTATGGCTGGGGTCCACCAGAGTCCTGTCATTCTTCCCCAGATATATGACACATACATAGGTTCATAGGTAGGTACCAGGCTATTGGCCCTATGGCCTATATAAGCCTAGCCAAAATGGTACCCTGGCTTCTCCCACCCAAGAAAATTATTTTCCTGTGCTCATGTTGAGCAGAACCACAGAAGTGATCCCCGGGGTGAATTTCCTATTTCCCATCCAATCATCAAGATTTTTCTTGAAGAGTGCTAATGAGGAGCTGTGTTTGACATAGATAGGTAGTCTGTTCCAGCGTATGGGAAGTCTCTGGGACAGGAATCTATCCCTCCAGCATGTTCTGTTTATTGTGGTGACAAGGTTTAGGTCCCTACAGTGTGTAGCTCAGAGGGATTTGGATTTCTTTAAATTGAGCATGTCCAACAGCTCTGGGTTTGACATAGCTTTCTATGTTAGGCAGAGATCGCCTCTGAGTAGGCGATATGCGATGGAGTAAAGCTGGAGTTTTTTGAGACAGCACATCTGTTTGAGGCCAGTAATCCTCTTTGCAAGGTATTTATGTGGCTTCTCCAGTTGTTGATGTCTTGTGAGGTACATGCAAAAGGGGCGCTGTACTCTATAATGGGTCTAATGAGTGATGAGTAGAGGGGAACAATAACCTCTTTTTTCTGGATGAGAAACCTTTTGTGATGAGATGTGCCATGTAGAAGGATTTCCTGACCACTGTGGCAATGTGATTATCAAAGGAGAGACTACTGTCCACCTGTGTCCCAAGGTCTCTTATCACACTTTCTGTGTTAGACTACTACCTAGGTTGTAATTCATGGGTACAGAGTTTTTACCAAAGGGGATGACAATGCACTTTTTGGCAATGAGCTTCAGGCCATGGCTTTGACACTAGGCATCTCTCTCAGTGAGGCCCTTTTGTAGGATGTCCACATTGTTAGGAGTTTCGATTATGGCTCCTAGTTTGCAGTCATCTGCAAAAATTTTAGCCAAAGACCTTCTGTGTTAGCCTGTACTTCAGTAGATACCAAACAGGAGAGAACCCAGGACTGAACCCTGTGGTACTCCACTTGTCACTGGTCTGAAATTGGATTTGGAGTCTGTTACTTTCACAGTGTGGGTTTTGTCCATGAGCCAGTTGGCAATCCATCTTGTGACATAGGGATTTATACCTAGTTTAGTGAGTTTATGTATAATTCCAGAGTGTGGGATATTGTTGAAAGCCTTGACGAGATCTAGATAGGCTGTGTGAACCACCTTACCCTCATCTATGGCTTTGGTGACTGCTTCAAAGAAGTCTATCAAGTTTAGGAGACATGATCTGCCTTTTACAAACCTGAACTGGGTATGGTCCAGAGTTTGGAGATTACCAATGTCTTTGTTTATGAGATCCATGATGATACGTTCCATGGCCTTGCAGACCAGGCTCATCAGGCTAATGGGGTGGTAGTTTCCAGGGTCTGTTGTGGCTCCCCCTTTGTGGAGTGGGATAACCATCATGGTGCGCCATTCAGTGGGCACAAAGCCTGAGGTGAGGCTATGACCGAACATGGCACTTAGGTGGGGTGCCAGTTCGTTCTGTAGTTCATGTAGAATGCAGCCTGGGATATTGTCATGTCCCATGGATGCTGTGTTCTTGGCTTTGGACAGTGGTGTTTTTTACCTGTGCAGCCATGATTGCAGGAACTTTGCATTCTTCTGGTATAGAGATGGGCCCTCTAGGGGGTGACAGGGGGGTAAAGTTAGCACTGAACCTATATGCCAGGATGTTGGCAATATCAGTTGGTTCTGTATATATAATGCCATTGTGCTATAACTCAGAGCAGATCTGAGTGTTGCCATTGAGATTTTTGACATAGCTATAGAATGCTTTGTGGTTGTCTTTAGAGTCAGTGGCGATTTTGTTTTTGTAACTAGCTTTGTAGGATTTTATGAGGGATCTCAGCATCTTACTGAGGCTGACCAGGGTGCTCCTCCAGTCATGGGATTTTACTCTTTTTTGCAACAGTTCCTTTCTTCTGTTGTAGAGTTTGTTTATGGCAGAAGACCACCAGTTTGACTTCCTTTTTTGGGGGATTCAATAAACTCTGTGTAGGCTTAACATGAAGCCTACACAGAGTTTACGTATTTGCCTGATGAGCCACAGAGTTAATCTCAAATGCATGCCATGCATCACACTTGCATGGATACAAGTGAGGTTTCATGACCCACAACAGTGTTGCCAGCCAGCAAACCATGCAAAACAGCATAAACTCATTCAGACATGCAGACAAAGTTGCTTAACAGCAAACATGTTCTGTGAGATTGTGCGGACAGCCACAAAGACTACCAGTGCTTAATTTAAGGCAATAAATATAGTAGTAAAACATTACTGGAACGTGTACTCAGTGCAAAGTACAGTACAAACATGCTTTTGCCATACTGAAATAATGGTTTGATAGTGATCATCAAGAGGACATAGATGTCATTATAAATATATTAGTATGGGGAAGTGAGTGTATTGAAAAGAGCCACAGACCTAAATGGTAGGCATGAAGAAAGAGGAAGAGGACAAGTAAAACATATTAATGTACACAAGATAAGCAGTGCCAATGTACTCGTATATCCCTAAGACAAGTTGTAGCATGAACAGCAATCACATATGTACATAATAGTGAGTACTGCTGATTATACTTCCACTGTAGGTATATTCATATCATCACACAAGTTATTGTATATTACGTGACTGTCAGACAAGGTCACATATCAGTGGAGATGATTGGTTGTGATATAAGCAGCCTGACATGATAACTGGACAGGACATTTATCAAGGACGGTATACACAACAGGGGGTAGGTGCATATTATGATGATGTGCAAAATGAATTGTTTTAATATGAATGTAATGTCAGCATAGGTCAACCAATTGGGACACATAACAGCAGGATTATAGACAACAGCAGACAGAAGCATGCACAGTCATGGACAATATCAGAATAATGCCGCCATTAGTCTGTGTCACTGACATAAAATATGTGATTTTGAGTTATTATACATGTTCTGCATGAGGCGGCCGCAGTGGTGCAGTGGTTAGCTGTCTCACAGCAAGAGGTTCTCTGGTTCGATCCTCGACTGGGGTGCCTTCTGTGCGGAGTCTGTATGTCCTTTCTGTGGTCACATGGGTTTCCTCAGGGTGCTCTGGTTTCCTCTTACATCCCAAAGACATGTTGTAGGTGGATTGGACACTCTAAATTGGCCCTAGGCATGAGTGCGTGCATTTGTATGCCTTCTGTGGAAGGTTGGGAGCTGCGTTGGCAACTTAACACCGTAAAACTGTACTGCCAATCATGAGTTAACAGGTGATCCCCTGTGTTGACCCCTAATCAGGAAAAGCTAAAAGAAGAAGAAGATACATGTTCTGCATGAACACACTTATACAACTGCAATGATTTGTCAGTAATCCATACACAGAATCAACCATACCTTCCTCAAAAATTACCATATTTTGGAGGTGTTGAGAGGGCCACTACTACACCTGTAATTTAAATTACATGCAATCCTGGCCAGATGAGAGGTTTGCATGACACATATATACCACAATTCACACTTGCATGGATGTAAACTATGCAATCAGTGTTGTCAATGAGCTGTGTATTTACTGGGCACAACACAGGAACATGTATCACACATGCGTCTTGTATAACACCTTGAAGGGACATCTACTCCTAATGTTATGCATCACAAAGAATATTTAAGTACAAACAAAAGGATGTGTGGAACTCCACTATAGCAAAAGTGATACACTCTGAGTAAATCATCCCTGCAAGATGTTGGGTGAGTACATGCAAAAGGATGCATTGTACTCACTTACTAGTGTGATGAGGGCTGAGAACTACAGGACTATAGTGCCCTTGGATGTGGATGTCCTGCACATACTCAGGAGTTGTGCTACATATGAAGGTTTAGTACCACTGTGGTCACATGCTGGTGGAAGTTCTGCTATCTACCTGATTACCCAGGTTACATACCACTTAGTCTGCTTACAGTGGTGTGCTGTCTATATTCTAATTTACTTGTGTATTTGCTTTCAAAAGGAAATAATCATGTTTTTTTTTCATCTAGTGTTTCTCCATGGCCGTGGCAAATATAATTTGTGTGTGTTAGTATTGTCTGCAATATATCAGTAGCATTCTTGGATTCATGACTTGTCCACAATTTGTAGTCATCCACAAAGCTGGTTAGACAAAGCAAGTGTAAGTTTGTCTTGTCTTATAAGACTTAAATACTGAACAGAAAAGGGCTTATTACAAAGCCCTGAGTATGGACCAGGTCAATTTATTTATTTTATTTATTTTACATTTGTTGACTGGGTACGTCCGACTGAGCTGAGTCGCCCTTTTTCAGTGGAGGCCCGGGGAGAAAAGCTACACATAACATACAATTAATAAGTTCACAGAATAATTTAAAAGCAAAAAAAAAATCATAAGTCTTGAGAGACAATACAATATATACAAATGTGTCAAATATAACAATATATACAATTGTGTCTCAGATTAATAAAAAGAAAATGCAAATGTATAAGGTTTCCTAACACAGCACTATACATATTGACAGTAACCCTTTGACAGGTGATGTAGTATTTATAGTAGTTTTAATAGATTGTGCTTATGGAGCGTAAGTACAGTGACAAGCCCAGAGACTACTAAGGTACTCTTTAGTGACTGATTTAAATTGTTTAGGATTTGTGAGTATCCTGGTTTCTAGAAGGAGTTTATTCCAGGCAATTGTTGGATGATAGCTGTATATTTTGCATCCTGATTTGGTCTTAGGTTTATATACTAGTAGCAGGTTTTGTGTAAAGCTACGGAGTGTTCTAGAAGGTGAATAGTAGGAGTAGAGGGAGGATAATGCTGGACAGCATGAAGGTAGGTATAGGAGAGAGTGAATGATCTGGAGCTGAGAGAGTTGAAGATGGTGGGGTTGTTCGAGTCAGTTTAGATATTTTAGGGAGAGACAGTGGTGGTATTTATAGGTTTGTTGAGCTGCAAATCTAGCTACCTTGCTGTAAGTATCCTCACATTTGCCCAGGAGTGAGGAGTTCAAGGTCTGTGAGAATTTGGGAGCTATATAAAAGACTGAGTAGAAGGTAGGCATGAGAGAGAGAAACTTTTGCCTTGGTTGTGAGGAACGTTTTATTTCTGTACAGGAGACCTAATTTTTGGTGAGTCTTCTTAATGCAATTGGAAACATGCAGGTCAAAGTTCAGCTGATCATCGAGGGTGACACCGAGGAGCTTAGTGCTGTGTTAAATCTCAATGAGAGTATTGCTAAAAGATTGTATGGAGAAGGTAGATTTTATATGGTTAGCATTTTTGGGGAGAAAGAGTAATAGTTTTTTTTTATTTTTTGGGCTGAGGATGAGGTGTTTATTGGAGAGCCAGGCCTCAACAGAGTTAAACGAGGTCTAAGTAGTTGAAAGAAGTTCAGAGGGGATAGCTGGCGATAGTGTTGACAGTAGAATCATCAGCATATTGTATTAGGGATGATAGAGGACAAGAAGTATAGAGTTGATTTGTGAATACATTAAAAAGTAATGGCCCACGTATAGAGCCTTGAAGAACTCCCATTTTTACTGGGAGTGAGGGGAATAGTGCAGAGTGCTATATAACTGATTGCTGCTTATCAGTGAGGTAACTGGAGAACCATGCAACAGTATCAGAGGAGAGGTTGAGGTTAGATAGTTTTTCAAAGAGAGGAGGGTGAGACATAGTGTCAGAAGCCTTAGAGAGCTCTAGGAAGAGACAAGAGATAAGGTTGTCTCATCCCTGGCTAGAGAAATTGTGTTAAGGAAGGATAGTAGGGCCGTGGCAGTGCTGTGTTTAGGACAGAATACATATTGGGTAGGTGTGAGCAGATTTTCCTGTGTTAGGTATTGAATAACTTGTCTATGTATACATTGTTCCAGTATTTTAGAGGGGGGTATCAATTGGTCTGAAGTTGGTTATATCTGAGGAGTTACTCTCTTTCTGGATAGGTAGGGTATAAAACTGTTTCCAGATGGAAGGAACCTTAGACTCAGAGATGGAGCGATTTATCAGTATAGATATAGGAAGAGCAAGAGAGTCAGCTGCAAGCTGAAGAAAAGATGAGGGAATGCTGTCAGCTGATGCTGAGCATGGTTTTCATTTAGAGAGTAAATTTGGTGTGAGGATTTCTCAGGAAACAATCATAAAGTTCCTATGAACTACAGAGAGAGGTTTCCGGAATGGTCTCTAGCTAGAGGTAACTTCACACACTTCAGCATTATGTAGCTTGCCTGTTATCCATATGTCAACCCACATGGTGACATAGATATCCATGCTCACTTGAGACAGTTTCTCTATAAAGCATGGATTTGTGTCAAATGCCTTGGCCAGGTCAAGTTATGCAGGATGACAGTCTTTTCCTCATGCATGCCGTCTTTGACTTTCTTGAAGCCGTCAATCAGATTTAACAGACATGATATAGCCTTAATGAATCAAAAATAGGTTTGTTTACACAGTCAGCAGATTATTTGTGTCCTTTTGGATAAGATCCATGATGGCTCTTTAATCTGCCTCACTGATGAAGGGAGTCAGGATTATAGGTCTATAATAACCTGCATCAGGCGATAGTCCCCACCACATTCAGACAGATGACTGTTGCTGCGCACCCTTCTGTGAGAACATAGGCTGTCTTAAGCCCGCATTTAAGTAGTGAGCCAACTGTGTCTGCAAGGTCAGGTTTTAAATCAGGGTATAGGCAACTTGCTGTTGTCAGGCCTCATTGATTCTGTGTTTTTAGCCTTAGAGAGCACACAGATGAGCTGCTTTCCTGAGAAAATAAATGGAGTAATATTTGCAGGTATACTTTGGCTGTTGGCTAGTGGGGTCTGGGGGGGGGTGAAGTGCTTGCAGATTGTCTATTTTCTCTAGCTGAGTATGACTGGTGGCATCTGCAAACAGCTCTTTGCTTAGTTGTATATCCCCTTAACACTGTACACTTTTTAAATAACTGATTTGGGACAATACCTCCAAATTACACCCTTGATTATGCATCACATGCCACACAGTGGTATTGTTCTCACAGTCATACAGCTTTACCACTGTCACATAATTGCATCAATTGCACATATGCCTATATGTTTTTCATGTGAAAGCTCTGTTTAAGCATCCTGATACCAAATGTGGCCACATTACAAATGAGTTGGTTGTGGCCAAGCAGATGATGTATGTTTTTACAGTCTTTACTGTGTATCTGTGCTGACTGCCATGCAGCACTCCTTAGCATGTTTGCATTATGGAAGACCAGACATTTTATAATGTTTCTTTTTAGAAATAGACACATCTCTGGGTGTTGTGGAAGCTTGCTGACCACCACACAACGCCACTTAGAATGTTTGTGTGATGGAAAGTAAAAGATGCAACAATGTATATTTTATAAAATTGACAATGTCTGCTTGTTGTCTGAGCCATTACACCATGTTTGCACAGAGGTGAGCAATGTGCAAACAAGACAGGCAAAGCTCAACGTGTTATGATTGTAAAAAATGCTTATTAGGTTTCATCATTAAAGATGAATGTGAGACTTGAACCATGATCTACATATACCGTGTGCTACATGCTTCTTCGTGTTTACCAGGTGTGCTGCACACACACACACACACACACACACACACACACACACACACACACTTGATTGACAGCTGCAATGTACACTGTCTTTATCATACAAGCGACTTCCATTAATTTTTATATATTTATCTGTTTCACCATATTTGCATTAAGCCACATGCTGCACAAATATTAATATTAAAAAATAAAAGATAACATTGCAAAATACATATTAACATACCATACAGATTTTTACACAGCTCTGGATTTGAACTATCTTACTAATGAACCTAAATAACACACACTATGGGTATCTTATTTCTCTCTCTTTGTCATAGAAACAACTTTGCAACAGGAATGCAAATCATTGTCCATACAAGCCAAGTCCCATTTCCTCCACAGTATTAACAAGGCATATACACTGCTACAGTCTTTGTTGTTTGTACATGTGTTGCTTCCATATTAATTTCAACGAGTGATCACACAAGAATTTATGAATATTGTTTGCACCAATGCAGCTCTGTCTTCTCTTTGTATTGTGTTCATTCTTCTCTTTTCTGTGCTGTACACTTAGACACACAGTTTATAAGGCATTTTGTATCAATGTCCTTTAAATGTATGACATAATTAGGTTCATAGCTTAGTACTAAGCTAACTGCCCTTGCGAGCCATTTTAAGCCTTGCCAATTATCCCTTGTCAGACTCAAACCCTGCACCTTGTGTTTGCAAGGCAAACACCTTAACCATTAGGCCACCCTCCCAACCCCATATATTACATGATAGTAAAAACAGTTTTCAGCAAAGGCAGGAGAGTTTAGTTATTAGTGAACAAAACTTTGAAATGTGTGCTGCTCACTTCCATTTAAAACCTTGCTGCAGTTACTTCTATACTTTGTAACTATATCCTGGTTTTCACATGCAGGTAAGTTAGTCTGAATTGCTGTTGTTTTTTCCTTCTCCCTCCCAGTAATCATTCACAGTTGCAATCCATCAGCAGTTAACACTGATGTAGTGCCAAGACTATGTTTACACCTGCTACACAAAGTCAAAAGTTTGGAATTCAGAAAAGCTAATGAGTTCACACCTCATTTGCATCTTCATCATGCTCTGAGGCCTGAATCTACACTATACGAAGGTAACTGTGTAGATAGGGAACTTGAAGGTGCAGAGACTAATGTATTTGAAGAAGATTGCTATTCCTTTTGATTTATTTTCAGAAAAGGCTTCTGATGTTGCTAATTATTTTTCAAGTACATTCTAGATTTGTTAACATGTTACAAAGAAAATTTAGGGTCTATATTACATTATCAAAGTTTCAAAACTTTGAATACCATATGGTCGACACCATATGATCAAAGTTCCGTAACTTCGAAAATGAAAAAAAAAAAAAATGAAATAACAAAATCTTACCCTGATGGGTTATAGCAGGGGTCCAAGCTCCCCATAACCCCTGCTACTTAAATATACAAGCTCCGAGATCACGCTACAGTGTAGGAAAGGGATAATTTTCCTTTCCGCACCATACTCCATTAAAGTGCGATCTCGGAGTTGGTATATTTAAGTAGTGGGGGGGTGTGGGGGTGCAGGGGGGCTTGCCACCATGCCTACACTCTTTAGGTTTTTTGTTTTTGGTTTTAAAATTATTTTACTTGTACTTTGATGTTTTAATAGTGTGATGCATAAAGTTCGATGTCTATACATTCAAACTATTAAACTTTCATTCTAATGATATAAACCCGAAGATAGCACTGGTAATCTTGTAGTCTATACTCCCATATCGATCTTACCATCTACATTCAGTAAGAAAATCATTCAATGTTTTGAGAGAAGGGAGGGCCCTTGTCTGGTTTAAGAACTGGCATGAGGAGGGATTGTTTCTAGTCAGATGGGGCCTGGGTTTGAGAGAAGGCAGCAGAGCATCCTTTCCATAAAGATTGAGGGCTAGTGAACAAAATAATTTATAAACTTCAGAAGGAAGCCCATCAGTTCTAGAAGTCTTGTTAGACTTGAGACCCTTGAGTACAGTTAGGATTTCCAGCTTGAAAAATGTTTTTTCCAAGTTATGAACCAGCTCAGGGCTTAGGATTGACAGCTCTGGAAAATGGGAGACTAGGTTCTGTTTACGGGAAAGAGAGGGTCCATACACAGGAAAGAGAGGTCCATACACAGGAGCATCTTTATACAAGACCTGGTAATATGATTGAAATTTGAACAAGATGTCATTCAAGTAAATCTGGGTAATGATGTCACCATCCACATAAAGATGGCCTGCTTTTGGTTCCATTTACATCTTCAGGCTAACCCTAACCAGGCTTGTAGAGAAACCTTATAATATTGAAGGTATAAGCTGTTCAGGGCAATCTCTGTTTTCCTATTAATAATATTCTGAATTTTGATCTTAATGTGGGTCAAAGTGTTTAGGAGATTTTGAGTTTTTCAGTTTGTCTCTCTCTAAAAGAACTAACTGATACTGTTGTATATGTAGATTTTGACAGAGACTAGATATTTGTGCAGTAAAAGAATCCGTAGAAGTGTCAGGAATGCTGATAATGCAAAGCATTTTACATGTGGACAAACACACCGTGAGGTCAGCAGGGGAAGACTACCTATTTTAAAATTCGCACCTGTTGGTTTGGAGGTAGAGGATTTATATTCATATTTACAAGTTTGTCATTAATACCTGCGTGGGCAATAGTGTAAAAAGCATTAGCTGCTTCCAGATGCATTGTATGTATTGCATAGCCACTATCCAATGCTTTGGTGACTTTTTAAAAAAAAAAATAATGAGTTTAAAGGGCAGGACTTTCTTTTGACAAATTCAAAACTGATTGAGCTCGACATTTAAGAGATTTTCAACATCCAGATTGAGGAGGTCTGAGGTAATATATTCATAGCTTTACGTATGAGCCTCATGAAACTAATGAGTCTGTGTTTACCAGAGTCTGTGGTTGGGCTGTATAACAGCATTACAATGACAGTTTTCCTGGCATGCAAACTGCAGCCAATGAGGAGGTTTAAATTAATGACTTCATTGCCACTCTTTTAACTGTACTTATGTGGATATTGCAATATTTGAGTTGTCTTGTACAACACATTACTGCAGTCAGTTTTGGCAGCTTCACTCAGCTGCTCTCTACATATATTTAAGTACCTCTGCTTCTACAGGCAACCATGTTAACATCATAATAAACCTGCTCTGGAAAGGCTAGCTGCTTACATTGAATAAACCATGCAGGAAAATGCCCCTGACCTCACTATTTGACTGGCATAACT
>NC_056729.1:1902505125-1902507625 GCF_019279795.1 Protopterus annectens
AGAGACCTGGTTCAAGGCTCCAGAGAGCACCCCTGCATTACCAGGCTATAATTCATACCACACCTTTTGGCCACCTAACCTGGACCGAAACGCTAAAGGTAGAGGCGTGTCCATATTCATTCAGGATATCCACACCTTCAGTCTAGGTGCTCAGCATAATGCATCTGAGATTATCCAAGTGCAACTAACTCTGGGCAAGACCACAATCCAAATTGTAATTTCCTACAGATCCTCCACCATGACCCAGGATTCCCACTCCTCATTTATTGATACACTGGAAAATATTAGGGTACGACCCAACACCCTAATAATGGGTGATTTCAACTACCCCACCATTAACTGGGAAAACTACTCATGTACCAACTTTTTTTGCTCAACGTTTTCTGGAATTCATAAATTCCAGTGCCTTGGAACAACTTATCCACACCCCCACCAGGGGCAGCAATATCCTAGACCTGGTCATTATCAACATTGGAGACCAGTGTTCCATACCAGAGGTCAATTCCTCATTGGACAGATCCATCCACAAGCTAATCACCCTAGACATCCACATCCCACCCCACCCCCCCCATTAAGGAAACCTCCATAAAAAAATTCTCCAAAGCCTACCTCACGTTTCATAAGACAGAAGTAGCAAACTTCACGATACCCATGCAGACGGACAATAGAGGTACGACTGCTGAATCCTACACAAATGCACTTCATAAGCACTTACACGAGTGCATGGATCATGCTATCCCTAGCAGAACCAAGATGCTATCCTTCAAAAAAAAGGTTGCCAGTGTGGTGGTCTCATGCCATAAACAAACTCTACAACAGAAGAAAGAAACTGTTGCAATAAAGAGTAAAATCCCATGATTGGAGGAACTCCCTGGTCAGCCTCAGTAAAAAGCTGATATCCCTCAAAAAATCCTCCAAAGCTAGTTATGAAAACAAAATCGCCACTGATTCAATAGACATCCACAAAGCATTCTATAGCTATGTCAAGAATCTCAATGGCAGCAATCAGATCTGCTCTGAGTTATGCACAATGGAACTAAATATACAGAAAAAAATGATATTGCCAACATCCTGGCAGATAGGTTCAGTGCTAACTTTACCCACCTCTCACCCCCTAAAGGGCCCATCTTTATACTGGAAGAATGCAAAGTTCTTGTAATCACAGCTGCACAGGTAAAAATCACACTATCCAAGGCCAAGAACACATCATCCATGGGACCTGACAACAGCCCAGGCTACATTCTACATGAACTTCAGAATGAACTGTCACCCCACCTAAGCACCATGATCAATCATAGCCTCACCTCAGGTTTTGTGCCCACTGAATGATGCACAGCAACGGTTATCCCACTCCACAAAGGGGGAGCCACTATGGACCCCAGGAACTACCGCCCCTTTAGTCTAACAAGCCTGGTCTGCAAGGCCATGGAATGTATCATCATGGAACTCATAAACAAAGACACTGGTAATCTCCAAACTCTGGACCCCACCCAGTTCAGGTTTTTAAAAGGCAGATCATGTCTCCTACATCTGATAGACTTCTTTGAAGCAGTCACTAAAGCTGTAGATGAGGGTAAGGTGGTTCACATAGCCTATCTAGATCTCGCCAAGGCTTTTGACACCATCCCCCACTCTGGAATTATAGATAAACTCACTAAACTAGGTATAAATCCCTATGTCACAAGATGGGTTGCCAACTGGCTCACTGACAGAACCCACACTGTGAAAGTAGCAGACTCTAAATCTGATTTCGGACCAATGACAAGTGGAGTACCACAGGGATCAGTCCTGGGTCCGCTCCTGTTTGGTATCTATTTTTCCTGAAGTACAGGCAAACGAAGTTCGAAGATGAGTGCAAACTAGGAGCCATAATCGAAACTCCTAACAATGTGGACATCCTACAAAAGGGCCTCACTGAGACACATGCCTGGTGTCAAAGCCATGGCCTCAAGCTCAATGCCAAAAAGTGCATTGTCATCCCCTTTGGTAAAAGGGGCTCCCCCTTTGTGGAGTGGGATAACCGTTGCTGTGCACCATTCAGTGGGCACAACTGCATAATTGCTAATATGTAATGAACTGCATATGGTAAACTTGTTTCTCTTTAAAATTATCTTTCACTCTGTATGGTCTTCTGACTTCCAATATTTGCTATTTCTTAACAGCAATGATTTTATTATGTAATGTACTTAGTATTTAGTGGAGCTTTTCTCCTCGGGCCTCTGCTGAAAATGGACATGTATCCAGCCAGACTAGCCCGGTCAACAAATGTAAAATAAAATAAAATAAAATAAAAACTCTGTACACATGAGCTACCACATAGGTGGTAGTCTACTTACCATTGAAAGTGTGATAAGTGGGGTCTATATTGCAACATCAAACCCTTAAAACAGCGAATGATGTTACATCTACACATTTTCAGCAAAAGCTGAAAATGTCGAATCCACAGAACAGCAATTTCTTTCCTAGGGAAAGAAATCTCTGTTCCAACCCCCGCAAAAAA
>NC_056729.1:1902512625-1902640125 GCF_019279795.1 Protopterus annectens
GACTCTATGCTCCAGACCAGAAGTGTATCCCTCACTGGTAAGATCAGACCATAAACTAATCTCACTGGATATTCACATCCCGACCCCACCCCCTGCCCAGAAAACCACAGTGAAAAACTTCTCTAAAGCAAATTTCACACTCCTCAAAACCGAGGTGGAGTCCTTCAAAGCCCACGGGCCTGTGGAAAATACAGCCCAGACCGCAGAATCCTTTATAAATGCATTCTATGAACACCTTCAGGAATGCATGGATCATGCAATCCCAAATAAAACCAAGACCCAATCCTCCAAAGGCAGACGTCCTGTCTGGTGGACCCCAGCCATAAACAAACTATACAATAGAAGGAGGAAGCTACTACATGATAGAGCAAAATCCCAAAAAGGGAAGGCATCTCTGATCAGTATTAGCAAAAAACTATGGGCACTCATAAAATCGTCTAAGGCCAGCTTCGAGAGAAAAATTGCACAGGACACAAAGGATAATCACAAAGCTTTCTTTAGTTATGTTAGGAACCTGGGTGGGAATTCCCAGATATGCTCAGAATTAGTCCAAAATGACAAAAAATACACCGAACCCACAGACATTGCCAACATCCTAGCTGACAGGTTCAGCACAAACTTGCCTCCCCACCAAAAGGGCAAATATCTATCCCAGCAGAGTGCTGCCCCCCTGACATCTCAGATGCTCAGGTAAGAGCCGCCTCTCCAAAGCAAAAACACAGCATCAATGGGACCAGATGGTGTCCCGGGCTGTGTCCTACATGAACTCCAAGAAGAGCTAAACCCAAACATAAAACTACTGTTCAATCTCAGCCTTACTACAGGATATGTACCCAAAGATTGGCGTACAGCAACAGTGGTCCCTCTCCACAAAGGTGGTGCCTCAACGGACCCTGGAAACTATCGGCCCATAAGCCTGACTAGATTGGTCTGCAAAGCTATGGAAAGGATCATCATGGACCTCATAAATAAAGATATTGAGGATGTACAGACACTGGATCCTACCCAGTTTGGCTTTGTTAAGGGCAGATCCTGCCTCTTAAACCTGATCGACTTCTTTCAAACAGTCACCAAGGCCATTGACGAAGGGAAGGTGGTCCACACAGCCTATCTGGACCTCGCAAAAGCCTTCGATACAATTCCTCACTCGGGCATTATAGATAAGCTCACCAACTTAAATATAACCCCCTATGTCACTAGATGGGTTGCAAATTGGCTCAAGGACAGAACCCACATGGTTAGAATTGCTGGAGCCATGTCAGACTCCAAACCAGTTACAAGTGGCATCCCGCAAGGCTCAGTCCTGGGACCTCTCTTGTTCGGTATATATTTATCGGAGGTACAGACCAACACAGAAGGACTGTGGCTGACCAAGTTCGCAGATGACTGTACATTGGGCACCATAATCGACTCTACAGCCGACACAAGCATCCTCCAAAAGGGCCTCATAGAAACAGACAACTGGTGCCAGAGCCATGGCCTCAAGCTAAATGCCAAAAAGTGTATAGTCATCCCCTTTGGCAAAAACAAAGTGCCCACAAATTACCACATAGGTGGTAATCCATTAAGTACAGAAGAAGTAATTAGGGACCTGGGGACCCAAGTTGATAGCAATCTCTCATTTGACAACCACGTGGCCAAAATGGTTAGAAAAATATTTTATATAGCCCACCTAATCATGAAGGGATTCACATCTAGATCAGGTGAGGTCATCGTGCCTCTTTACTCATCCTTCATCAGGCCCATAATCGAGTACAATGCCCATTTTGGGATGTACCTTACCAAACACCTGCAGCAACTGGAAAGACCCCAAAAGTACCTCACCAAGAGGATCAAAGGGCTCAAACAGATGCCATATGCTGCCCGGTTAAAGAAATTCCAGCTCTACTCAGTGGCATACTGCCTGCTCAGAGGCAATCTATGCTTGACGTATAAAGCCATGTCCAACCCAGAATTAAGGGACATGCTGCACCTCAAAAAATCCAAATCCCATCGAGCTATGCGCTCAAGAGACTTGAACCTCAGCACTGAAATAAATAGGACATGCTGGAGGGACAGATTCATAACTCAGAGGCTCCCTTCACTCTGGAATAAAATCCCAGTCCAGGTTAGGCATAGTCCCTCATTGACTCTTTTCAAGAGGAATCTTGATGAGTGGATGGGAGATCATAGGTTTACCCCGGGTATCACTTCTGTGTCACTGTTAGACAGAGGCACAGTATACTAACCTCGAAAAAGGGCATAGCAAAATTAATTTAAAATGGGTGGCGAAAGCCAATCATACTCTGGCTAGGCTTATAAATGCCCTAGGGCAGATAGCCTAGTATGAACCTACGAACCTATGAACCTATATATATATATATATATATATATATATATATATATATATATATATATATGTATATATATATATATATATATATATATATATATATATATATATATATATATATATATATATATATATATATATATATATATATATATATATATATATATATATATATATATATATATATAGATATATATATATATATATTTTATATATATATATATATATATATATATATGCACATAAAATAGTTTTTGACTGTTTATTTGTTTTTTTGTGGTTCACTTTGAACCTTCGATGTTCTGAACATCGATGTTCTGGTCTCGATGATTAGAACTTCGATGTTATGAGCATTTTATGGTTTCAAGTGGAACCATCTATATATATATATATATATATATATATATATATATATATATATATATAGATATATATATATATATATCAGTTCTTGTGGACTACTACTTCCTTCTACAATGGGGCAGAGACATCCCCTCCCTGAACCTGGCCTAACCCCATTGTTGGAATGTTTCTGTGTCATGAAAATTCTACACTGTCAGTTTTTCCAATCCTGGAACCAGTGCACATATGAGGATTGGGCACTTTTTTTATCCTGGAACTTGCGTACCCAGTTGTCTTTTTTTATTTTTTGACCTACTTCTGTCTGTGACAAATGCTATATAAAATGCATTGTATACATCAGTGTCATACCCAGTAATGTATAGTTTATTTAAATTGAAGCTCATTGCTAACTAGTGTCCTGCCTTTTCCTACATTCTACTATAGCTGATTTTGGTTATTATATGTATTTCTGGATTCCAACTTTTTCTTGTCACACAAATTTGTAAGGAAAGCAATTTCATGTATTTGTAACTCACTAGAAGAAATGTTAATTGCAGGTTACCAGTCTAATGGCCCTAGAGCCTTTTTAAGCCCAAGGACTGGAAAGAATTTGTTGTATGACTGTGCCTTAGAACATCTCTAAGCTGCTGCTGTCCATAAAGGCCACAGGTGATACGAAAGGGTGAATTTATGATTTCCCATACATTGGTCCAAATGTTATTTGAATAGGCTTAAAGAAGAGCTCTG
The DNA here is from genome assembly GCF_019279795.1 of Protopterus annectens. Taxonomy (NCBI): domain Eukaryota; kingdom Metazoa; phylum Chordata; order Ceratodontiformes; family Protopteridae; genus Protopterus; species Protopterus annectens. The sequence goes on from NC_056729.1 coordinate 1,902,516,047, forward strand.
TTTCACATAAATGGTGAGTCCTTTCCAGAAAACGGGTAATCTCTCAAGCACACACCTGTTCCTCCAACATACGTTGCTTATGTCACTGATGAAGTTTAGATCTTTAGAATGGGTAATTGCTGTGCTGTTTGTTTTGCAAATATTTGGCATATTCATCGGGGCTGGATCTGAGAAGGCCTTGTAGGCTAGGTATAGACTGCCCCTCAGTAGTCTGTAGGAGACTGAGTACAGGGACAAGGGTTTGAGGTGACCCACATAGGACCTGTTATTTACACCCTGTATTCTATTAATGAGGAATCTCTGTGGCCACTATAGTTGTTGCAAATACCTGGTCAGGTACATGCTGAAGATTGCATTGTACTTGATTATTTGTTTAATGAGGGCTAAGCATAGTGGGATTATGATCTCCTTAAATCTGGATGCCATAAATACCATAACTTATAACTTGCCCCACATAGGTTTTCTCACTACCATGGACACATGGTAATCAAAGTTCAGGTTACTGTCAACCTGAGTTATCAAGCTCATTACCACAGGGTCTACTCTTAGGCGAGTGTTATCAATGTTGCAATTTGCAGGAGTGGTCTTCTTCCTAAAGGGTATAAATATGCATTTTTTTTTGGCATTGAGTATTAGGCCATTTTTCTGACACCAGTTACTTTGCTCTCAGACCCTCCTCAAGGGTATCTACATCTTTGGAGGAATCAGTCATTGCACCCAACTTCAGTCATCTGCGGATTTGGTTACCCAAAGACCCTCTATATTTGCTATGACTTCAGAGAAGTGTATTCAAAACAGGAGGGGTCCAAGTGCCAAGTCCTGTGGAGCAATACTAGTAACAGGCCTAGCCTATTGGTGGAGGTGGACCCCCCCCCCAATTTCATGTGTCCTATCCATGAGCCATTTGACTATCCATCGGGTTACTGTGTAAGTCTCTCTTGAAGTATATTGACACCGGTTGGAGATTCAGTGATTGCACCTCATTTGCAGTCATCAGCAAACTTAGTCAGCCACAGCCCCTCTCTTCTGGCCTGAACTTCACAGAACTATATTCCAAACAATAGGGGGCCCAGCACTGATCCCTGTGGAACTTCACTGCTAAAGGGTCTGCTGGTTGAGGTAAAGTCCCCAACTTTGAGTGTGATCTGTCAGTGAGGCAGTTAGCAACCGACCTGACAACATAAGGGTTGATATTTAACTGGGATAGTTTATCAATGATGCCTGAATGTGGGACTGTGTCGAAGGCCTTTGCTAATTTGTCATAGGTTGTATGCACACATTTGCCTTTATTTATGGTGCTGGTGATGTTTTTGAAGAAGTCTACCAGGTTTAACAGGCATGACCTGTCTTTGACAAAACCAAACTGTTGGATCAAGGGTTTGGAGATTACCTATGTACTTATTCATTGAGTCCATGATGATTCGTTCCATGGCCTTACAGATAAGGCTGGTTAAACTTATGGGTCTGTAGTTTCTGTAGTCTGAGTCACACTTTTAATACTACTGTCAAGTGGCATGACAAATGGAAAAAAACTCTTAGTTGTAAAACTAGCAATAAAGGGTCAGTGACACAAATGCTGTTAGGTGCAGTTATACTGTCACCTTAGTCAAAATACCTCCTGCATGCCAGTGTATGAAAGTGCGCATGTGTATATGTATATATCCACTATATATGTGTCTGTACATATATGTGTGTGTGTGTGTGTGTGTGTGTGTGTGTGTGTGTGTGTGTGTGTGTGTGTGTGTGTGTGTGTGTGTGTGTGTTATTTGTCTGACATGTATTTTTATTGAAACATTGTAAGATTTTATTCTTCTAGAATATTAGGACATGTGCAACTCAATGGGGTTGTTTCCAAGATGCAACTGTCCAAAGTATGTCTGCATGAGTACATGCACTAATAAGCAACACTATTGCTGACAATATGAAAAATAATTATTAGTGAAGGGATAAAAGCATGCAACAGCAAGCAAGAAACAAAAACAACAAAAAATACAATTGCTTAGGCTGGGATAATCAGTTTTAGAAAAAAACAAGCACATACTGAAGATGTCATTTCACTGCTGCAAAGGCTACAGATCTGACTGTGAGTGTTTGTGACTAGAAATCATTTCTGGCTGATGCTAAATCAGTCACTTAACTAATCTAATAGCCTGTGGGTGGGGAAAGAAAATAGAAAAGGTTATGCTGTAAATTCTCCCTCCCCCACTGAAGTTTGTGAAATCTGACCTGCAGTATCAGTATGCTAACAAGCTTCTCTTAAAAACCCTGCCTCTGTGTGAACATGTGACTTATACTGCACTAACATGTAAACAAACTCCTCTAGCAAGCAACTAACTGATTTTAGAAGCGAGATAGTGCCCCTTTAAGGGGTAATTTGTATATATCCTATGTTCTTCTAATACAAGAGGTTTAAGGAATCACAAAGTGGAAATTCGAGCTTGGCTACATTTTTTTTGTAGTTTTTATTGAGATGTCTCCATAATCTCACTATGTCTCCACACCACTTTTCTTATTGCAAAACCAATCTCAAAGTGAACACAGAGGATTAAGGATCTGCTCTGTTAAGAAAATGGTTGCTGAAGACAAAGCTACAGATTACTTCCAGCTCCATTTGTATCTTTTTGATGCTAAGAAACTCACACAGCCAGACAACACTACTGGGTCACAGTAAAGAAGACACTCAGATTCATTGGGCTCATCTGATTACCAGAGTTATAAAATAAACCTCCATTGTCAAAAATGTTTCAGATTCCATCTTCCTTTCTAATATATTTGATCACTTACTCATTTTCCTGAAAAGAAAGCATAGAATATTAAAATAATAATAATAATAATAATAATAATAATAATAATAATAATAATTACTGCAACATAGTATGTAGCCTTTTGGGTTAAAAAGGATACCTTTATTTCCTACCTTAACTTTTTAACTGGAACAACCTGAAACTTTTACCCTTAGATGACACTGTAGTACATTTTAACAATCCTTTTCTACCAATACTGAATGAACAGCCCCACTTAGAAAGAAACATGTAAAAGTAAACCCAGCCCTTTAGTTATTACAAGAAACAAAACAACTCAAGAGGCAAAAGAGATGGCCGATGGAATACAGAATACTTGGCAAAAAGATAAAGTACTGTCAAACTTGCACGAATTTAAGAAACTCAGAAGTCAAACTAAAGGGCAAATCAGACTTGATAAAAAACCCAGTGCACAAGCCTTCAAAATAAAAATCTTACCAATCCCAAAATATACACGTCTTCCATAAACCATCTCTTAAATCCAGGTCAAATCTCCCAATGCTGTCCAGTGCTAACATCCAACAACAAAAATCTCTGATGTTTTTAACTCTCACTTTATCCAGTCCATTTCAAACTTACTAAAACAATCACCTCAAAACAAATCCCAACCAAAAGATGCACTTAAAATCTCTGTCAACAATTTAACATTTCAACCAGTCCCCAGTGCCACTTTATAATAAATATTAATGAACGAAAAAAAAACTACGTTTCTGGTCTCTGGTAATCTACCCAGTGAATACCTTAAAATGGCATCTGAAGCTGTTGCCATTCCAGTATTAATACTCATTAACTGCTCCATCAGTGAATCCTACATCCCATTACTTTGGAAATGATGCAACATTTTGCACCTACATAAAGGAGGTTCCTCTCTAGAAAATATCCTGTTATAGAGGCCCATTGCCATTCTCTCCTCCTTATCAAAAATCCTTGAGAAATTTGAACAGTGCCAACCCCTAAAATGCATTTCTCAAATTGCACTCTCCCCATCAAAACATGAGTTCTGCCTCATCACAGTACTCCCATTTCTCTATTAAGTTTCATCAATATCATAAATTCCAAAAGAAATGAAGGTAAATTAGTATCACCTCTTTTTCTTAACATTTCTAATGCTTGGAACATTGTTTTACACTGTACCCTTCTAGAAAAACTCAGCAATGCAGGTTTTAATGATAACTGTCTGCACTGTTTCCAATACAATACAATCTCTTCAACAGATCCAAAACTGGGAAATGGCTTGACAATATCTCCTTTTTCCTCCATGTTACAGTAGGTTTTCCACAAGGATCACTTCTGGGATACATCCTTTTCAACATCTTTATTAATAAACTCAGTGTGATGTAAAAACTGCCTCCCTGATTCAATATAGCGATGAGTCCACAGTCATCGGCTCACCTAACAACTTAGAATCCCTTCAAAGACTAATATAGAACTCTTTCACCTTCATAGAAACCTGGCTAACTTCATCTCAGTTATTTAAAATCCCAGATAAGTCATAACTTATCACTTTTGCACACAGACAACTTCCAGTTAATAACAATGCATTCTCAATCACCTCCTCCAACAATGCCAAAATTGAACTTGTCCATCAAACAAAACATTTTGCTGTCTACATTGACAAAGATGTCAAATGTGACTACAATATCCAACACACTGTAAACAAAACACACCAAAAACTAGGTTAGAAAGAGCCAAAGCATATATGTCTGACAATACAAGAAAACATATTGCCACCTCCCTTTTACTCCCCTCTTTCCTACACTCAAAACATAATCTTACTAACATACAACTGACTCAGCAAAATAAATTAAAGCAATGCTACAAAAGAATAGATAAATGTGCTGCTAGTCCCCCACATGGAGCTCACCATTGTCCTGCCATCAAAGAACTTCACTGTCTCGATCTACCTCACTACTAGACTACTAGACTCACTCACAATTCCATTTATATAACATTTTATCAGCAGTCCCAAAGACTGACCATCTCTGAACATTCTTACAAAACTATACAATCTGCCTAGATCTTTCCACTTAGGTGACAAACTCCTACTAAATGTAACCAAGTCAAATGATATTGCCGGAAATTCCCTTTTGTCTCATCATTTACCTAAACTGTGGAACACAGTTCCCCTGGCAATCATGAAACAGTCCATCACAAAAGCATTGAAACACCCAACATCTTACATAGTTACACTTGGCTCTCCATCCACACCGGGCTGAAGTCCTATCTTCTAAACTACACCCTGTTTCCCTTCTCTAACTTTCCTCTAATCATGTGCTTTATTTAACTTTTTACAAAACTTCTTTAGTCACAGTGGTCAGAAAGCCCTTCTATGTGGCACATCTCATTACTAAGTGTTTTGCATATATGAAGAAAGAGGTCACTGTCTCCCTCTACTCTTCTCTCATTGGGCCAATCATCGAGTACAGTGCCCCAGTTGGCATGTACCTCACTAGACACCTGCAACAACTGGAGAGGCCACAAAAGTACCTCACAAAGAGGATCTTAGGCCTTAAACACTTGTCCTATATGGACAGACTAAAAAATCTCCAACAATTCTCTGTCTCATATTGCCTACTTAGAGCCGATCTCTGCTTGACTTACAAAGCCATATCTGACCCAGCTTTGTTAGAAATTCTACATCTAAATAAATCCCAATCCCTCCGCACCACACACTCCAAAGACCTCAACCTCCTCACCACAATCAACAGAACATGCTGGAGGGACAGGTTCATAACCTACAGACTGCCCATGCTATGGAATAGACTTTTTATACATGTCAAGCAGAGCACCGCACCGGCCCTCTTCAAGATAAATCTTGATGAGTGGATGAGAAATAAAACATTCACCCCAGGAATCACTCCAGTGGATCTACTCGACTGAGGCACTAGGAACTAAGGTCAGGTGGCATGGTGCCAGGCTAATCCTGTGGGCTAGGCTTGTAAAGGCTCCAGGGCCATTAGCCTAGTACACATCTATGAACCTAATAACCTAAAATGTACTTTTTCTTATATTACTCGTCTCTCATTACTGATCCACACTAAAATGCTATTTTACAAAACAGCAAAACTAGAAATCTTACCATATGAAAAACTCAAATCCAAAAACAAAGTTAAGACTTGGGGGATAATTCAATAAAGCCTACATGGAGCTATTCTCCGTGTAGGAATAGTGTTAAAGCTTGGACATGGAACATGTCCACCGAGCGATCCAGGAAACAAGGCTGGGGGCGTGAACGAGCCTCCCAGCACTGTTCAAACATGGAGGTGATCACATTATGCAAATGACCTCATCTGCTGGTGAAAGCCATGCAAATAAGGTGAATCTGTGATCCAGGAAGCAGACAGGCATCCGTGTAAGAGCCGTGTCTACAGGAAAAATGTACGTGGTTACTAACCATATACAGGAATGTAAAAATAAAAAAGGGGCCGTGGAAACTCAAATAAAAGCATGTATTAGGTGCAGTAGGCATGGCAATGGCAAAAACTATGACCATCAACATTTAAAAGTAATGCAAGTAATGAAAAATCTATTTTTTTTAACACATGTTTAAGCTGTGTGCAGCGACATGCAAACATAATGGGCCATAAAATAAAAATTAAAATAGTTAAATATGAGATATAAAGCTATATTGAAGTATCCCATTATACTGGCTAGTAGGCAGAGTCATACAATGACAGGTTGTAGTGTTTGATAAGGACATAGGCGCTGGTGTAGTGCAATAACAAGGGTATACACAATTAGGTGTATGTAAATCAGCTAAGTTAATTGAATAGCAAAATGGGCTTCCTTGTCTGCAGGTGCCTAACTGTGTAAAGGCTACAATGTGGTAGTGGAGGCAGAAGAGGTAGCTGACATGAAAAGGGGGTATGGCACGGTTTGTATAAGCACATTGGAGCTCAACGGCTCCTGTTTGTGCTCAGCTAAGCATAGCTAAGCAGGGTGTGTGTCTGAGGCTGCTAAGCTGTGCTTAGCTGGTTAAAGAAAAGCTGAGCATGCTCATTTAAAGGGAAGGCCCTTTCTGCTCAGCAATGTTTACACTAGCTCCATGGGTTTGTGCAGCATGGGCTTAGAAGTGGAGGAAATTGAAAAAATTAATAAAAGAAAATAGCTGAGAAAAGGCAATCAACTATAAATGATTAATAAGGCCTCTGCAACTCACAGTGGCACATTCAAACCCCTCAGTAATGTAGCTGGCAGGTGGAATGTATCATAGCCAATCACACAGGCAACATCTGCAGCACAGCAGTATTAAGTATGTAAACGCCCTTCAATCTGATTTTCCCACATACTCTGCACCGTTGGAGTACACACTTGGAAATTTTAACTGACAAAATGATAGGGGCTGCTGCTGCATTGCTACATCTCTATGTGCTACATACTGAGGGCAGTGATGAAGATGATGCTGACAACCAGCCCAGAATGAGGAGGAGGAGAGTGTTCAGACCCCAGGGTAACCTTTCAGGGCTACATGAGCTTGAGATACTAGAGCACTACAAGGTGGACAGGGACATACTACAGCAACTCACAGAACTCTGCCGGCCTCACCTCAGACCCAGAGTCAACAGAGGGGAACCTATCTCAGTGGAAACAAAGGTATGTGCAACCTTAAGAATACTAGCTACAGATACTTTCCAAAGACCTACTGGGGACATCTTGGGGATCACACAGGCATCCACATCCAAGGTACTCCACCAGTTCCTGGACATCAAGCCAACACATGCCAATGAGCACATTTATTTCCCCAACACCCTTGAAGAGAGGACCAGCAATATGCATCTCTTCCACTGTGTAGCATACTACCCAGAGGTACTGGGTGCCATAGACTGCACTCATGTGCACACCAAAGCACCAACCGGTGAGGAGGGTAGAGTCTAAATCAACCACAAGGGCTATCACTCCATCAACTGCCAGGTCATGTGCAATGCCCATGGCATTATCATCAATGTGTGTGCTGGCAGCCCTGGCAGTTATCATGACTCCCACATCTGGCACACCTCACAGCTGCACCAGGCATTTGCCAGGGGGCTGTCCCATATGGCCATCTAGTGTGGGATACTGGTTATGCACTGCAACTGTGGATGATGACACCCATTAGAAATGCACATACACCAACTGAAGAACGTCATTATGAGGCACACACACAAACTAGGAATATCATAGAGGCATATGTGCACACATGTTCATAGTATCTGTCATGCTACACAATATGATCCTGTGGAAACATCTGCAGCAGGCACATCACAGGGAAGGAGGACACATTCCCCACCATTGCCAAGGTCCCCACAGGCACAAGTGGACTCAGAGGAGGAACCACCTGAGCCTGTCCCTGTAGGCAGACATAGGTGTGCCCAGTACAACCTGACCTTGGCAAAGAGGCAACACACAGCACTTACACTGACACCCTAGGGACCCAGGGACATACACCTCTCTGATTCAATAGAAAAACCAAACAGGAATTCCAACCACAATGATCAGTGAAGAAACAATTGCAAATTCCAGGATAAAATCAAATGACTTTTATTTCACCAAAAAAAGGAGAAGGTAAGTGCTTTCGCATGGGACATCCCACGCTTCTTCAGACAACAATATATGATACATAATTCCCTTAAATACACAAATAGGCGGGAAAAATGTTTTCAAAAAACAATTAAATAATTAATTAGACAATTTAGCCAAATCTATTTTTTAAAGGCACCATATAAGAATTATTAAACACACTACAGTATCAAACATCAATTCTTCTGGCATACTATAGCTTAATTAACTACCTGTATCATATGTATAGATTGATGACATAAATATCATACTGACTGGTGAAGTTATACATAGATGAACTTGTCATAAAATTCATGAAACGAATATTAATAAGCCAGATTCATATACGTGTATTATAGAATGCAATAACTATAATTAAAACCAGTATGTCTAAAAATTACATATAGCATCATTAAAAATAAACAAACGAATGAATGGATACTAAATTAACTAGAAGAATTTTATATGCATGTAGCTAAAAAATCTTAAAATGTTCTAACTAAGGCTAAATAATGCATAGAAATATATATAAATATTCCTGATAAACATAAAAACACATATTCATATTAAAAGTCTATAAAACAACTATTTTATAAGTAATGGTTTTATAGATATAAAATAGTTCAATCCTGGATGTATATGTGCACTAAACTTAAAAATCCATTTTAATTCTGCTATTGCTAATTCATTGTCCAAATCACCTCCTCTTATATTTTCTTTTAATATCTGTAGGACTCTAAAGCGAAAACTGTGTGAAGGATGTTCCAGCAGATGTTTATATCATAGATAGTCCTGTAGCCTTCTCTTGGTCAAACCTAAACAATCAGCCAAATATATTAGATTAAGTGCAATGTTTTGGTAGGATGTTTGTAAATCTGATCTTTGGTAATGTACTGGCATCTGTTACATTGATTGCAAGCAAAGGTGCCAAAAGGCATAGCTATATTGATGTCCAAAGTGCTTGCAACATGGTGGTCTATACATGTAATTTGTTTAAGATTCTTGCAGTTATTAAACAAAAAGACAGGTTTCTGCCCAATTAATAATTTAATCTGTGGATCTACAGTCAATACATTCCAATTCTTATATATTACAGATTTTATATAATTGATGTCACTAGTATATTTGGTAATGTATTTGACATATTTTCCATTGGCATATGATCCAGTTCCAATACTAAAGTTATTGGGACCTTTATGTCTATTGGTCATTCTGTTGGTCACATCAGTTTGCAAAGTCAAATGCCCCAATACTTCTTCTCTGATACATCTCACCATATTTGATTCATAACCCCTATTTTTAAAAAGGCACTCCATGTTATCAGCCTCTTTTATTAAAAGCTCATGATCTTTGCAAAGCCTGAATATTCTGATAAACTGGCTTTTTACAATACCATAAAAAATGTGCCTAGGATGCATGCTGTCAAACCTAAGTATGGTATTCTTCCATACCGGTTTCCTATACAGCGATGAAGCAATGGATCCTGACTCAGTGATTCTAAGTGTCACATCTAGAAAATGCACTTCAATAGAAGACATTTCCATGGTAAATCTCAGGAAAGTGGTAGTGGTCTCTAGGTATGACAAAAATTCATTAAACATCACTTTTGATTCACATACATACAGTAAAATGGATGCCAGCAACATCACACTACCTATACCTTACCATGTATGGGCTGTGTACTGCATGCATCCGACAGAGGCAGTCCTGAAGCACTGTCCTCTCAACTGCTGCAGGCACAAGGTAAGTCAGTCTTATTAACAATAAATGAATGGAGTAGTAGACTGGTAGCATATGTATAATATTGCTGCATGTATGCAAGGGAATAGAGTGGGTTACCAGGATACCAGCAGACAACGGACAGCTATGTGGGGCAACAGGAAATCTCTCCCAAATACTGGTTGACCCACAATATGGAGTATGCCCTAAGCCAGCAAAATCTACTGCACTATGTGAGGGACGTACAAACAGCGGGGTCAAAGGGCAAATGCATAGACATCAATGTTGGAGTCCCATACATAGCTCTAAACCTCTTACAGCAAGAAATCTGTTCAAAGCTATAAACAAATGTATTTATTTATTTAAGTTTTATGACCGGGGACGTCCACTGGGCCATAAAGAGCCCATTTTCACTAAAGACCCTGGGAGAAAAGCTCTAACAAATTAAAAGTTACATATTTCATGTTACAAAGGAATGACAAAGATTCATACAGAACAATTTAAAACAATTACAGACGTATAACACAATATGTAAATGCTCTTAGCGAGTTAACATTTAAACAGAAAGTGACTAACCTTTTTACAGGTTTGGTAAAACTGAACATTTGCAGAAAAGATATTTCTGTCAAATAAGCTCTTTGGAAGTTAACATTTAAAGAAGTAGCTACTAGCCCTTTGTACGTTAGGTGGACCATTTTGCATGGGGAGAGTACCAGAAAATTACTTATGGAAAGTATGGTACATTAGATAGCATAGTGTAAAATCAGTCCCTGGCATAGGTAAGATTGTTTTAGATTGAGATGAATAGGGTTGGTAAATGGTAATGATTTCAGTGCAGGGTAGAAAGCGAGCGGGTGGAGAGGGGTTTATGTTGGAGTGTAAGATGGGCATTCCCATTTGGCTGATAGATGAGAGAATAGCTGAGATTTTAAATTGGTATGGCATGGAAGGTTGCAAAGGTGGGAGTGGGGGGTTCCATTGATTAGCTAAGGAGTAGGACAGTAGTAAGCGGCCAGGAAGATGCGCTGACTTGTGGACCTGAAGGAGATTTTGGTTTGTGGATCTATGCTGGTGGTTGGGTAGATAGGGTTTTAAGGATGTAGCAAGAGATGGGCAGTTTGTGGGTTTAAAGATGAGCTTGTGGCCCATGGTAAGTTGCAGGTAACTGAGGTAGTTGGGGAGTTTAAGCCAATTGAGGGTGAGGATAGAGTGGCAGTGGTGGGATGAGTTTTTTGAATTGGTTGCAAATTTGCAGATCCTGTGGTAGCAGGATTCAAGTTTTGTTCGTAAGCTGAGGTGGAGATTTGTAAACAGAGGGGCACCATACATCAGTGAGGGGAGAAAGAAGGTGGATGCCAGGGCTTGATGGATAGAGGGACTGAGGAAGCGGTTGTGTCTGTAGAGGAGACCTATCTTTTGTTTTTTGTTTTTTTATTGCTGAGTGGATGTGAGTATCAAATTTTAGTTCATCATCAATGATGATGCCAAGAAGCTTGGTGGTGAAAACTATTTCAAGGGGGTTGTTGTTCTGGCTTTGTATGGTGAATGAGGTTTTATCAATAATGGAGTTTTTGGTAGGGGAAAAGATCATTAGTTTAGTTTTATTTGCATTTAGAGCTAAGTGGTTGGACTGCATCCATGTTTCAGTTGTGCTGAAGGCTAATTAGGTTTTTGCTAGGAGCTTGGAGGGTGAGAAGGCTGAGCAGATGACAGTCGAGTCGTCTGCATATTGGATCACAGATGATTCTGGGGTGGAATGGTAAAAGTTGTTAATAAACAGGTTAAAGAGTAGAGGGCCAAGAACAGAACCTTCAGGAATGCCTATGGGTGTAGGTAGGAAAGGGGAGGTTGAAGTATTCCATTGGACAGCTTGTTGGCAGTTGGACAAGTAGCTGGAAAACCAGGCTATGGTGGAGGGAGAGAGGTGCAGGGTGGAGAGTTGGGATATGAGTAGGGTGTGGGAGATGGTGTCAAAGGTTTTTAACAAATCTAGGAATAGTGTAGATAGAAATTTGCCTGAGTCACGTTCGATGTTAATGGTTTCCAGAAAGGAAAGAAGCACAGTCATGGTGGAGTGGCCAGGATGGAAGCTGTGTTGGGTAGGGGAGAGGAGACTGTTTTGGGTTAGGTGTGTCATTAGTTGTACTTGGATTTTTTTTCTAGAATTTTAAAAAGAGGAGAAAGGATGGCAATAGGCCTGAAGTTGGTGGTGTCAGTATTCTTGCCACCTTTGATGAGGGGGATGATGTAGGCATGGCGTTAGATGGAAGGGACGTATGATTATTGTATGGATCTATTTATAAAAATAGAGATGGAATAGGTGATGTTGTCTGCAGATAGCTTGAGGAAGGTAGGTGGAAGATTGTCAGGTGCACTGCGGCAGGGTTTGAGTTTGAGGAAGAGTCTTTTTATAGTGCTTGTGGGAATGGGAGTAAGGCAGAAGGGTGTGGAGGGGGTTAGGTGATTGGGGTGGAGGTTGTGGAGGGAGGGGCTGGGTTTGGAGCAGGGGAGGTGGGAAGGAGTTGGATAGTTTGGCTATGCAGTCTATGAAGAATTACTTGAAATGGGAGACTGTCAAGGTCAGAGAAGGTGGGATTAGGACAGGGGTTTTCTTTATTACCAGGGTGCAGAATTGATGAGATGGAGTTCCAGGAATGTGGAGCTAAGGCTCAAAAATAGGAACAAGTCTTAAATATTGTTCTTACAAACATGGTAAGTTGATAGAATAACAGCTGTTTCAGTAGCATGAATTCTCTGAAGGGCAAGAAGTCTGAAACTCAAATGTTTGTCATTACTTTCTAACTTCAGCCTTTAATGATTTCACTATTATTTGCCACACAACCACAATTTTGTTAAAAATGGACCACAAATATGACAGTCTGTGAATATGTGTACAGTTGAGAACTATGACCCCACCCCTCAACACAACCATGTTCACATAGAACTGCAGTAACATTTATGTTTGTAAGGTGATAGCAGCAAGTCACACATTCCTAGGGCTGTCACAATCCACTTGATAACTTTTTCCATTTCTACAATATGCAGGGGTCAATGTGCTATGTATGTTTGTGGTTTATAGTGTCAGGAAGTAAACAGCAGTCACTGGTGGCTGTTGTGTCTTAGTGCTCTAAGCAGGGTACTGTAGTTATCAGGGCCCATGGTTTGAGACTGGCCATGGCAACTATTTTGCATGTCAGCTACACCAACAGTAGGAGTTTTACACACTAGTTCTGATGAAGTCTAAGAAGGAGTAGATGAAAGCGCTTAATGTTTTATGGAAATGTTGTTGTTTTAACGTTTTATCTTCCAATAAATGGACTATCATTCATTACCGGTGCTGGTGCATAATTTAATGCAAAGCAGAGAACAGATAGTGTTTGTGTTATTTATTTGTGCCCATTGAGTGGTGCACACTACAGTTATCTCACTCCATAAGGGGGAATCCACCTTGCATCCCAGGAATTACTGCCCCATCAGTCTGATGAGCCTGATCTGCAAAGTCATGGAATGTATTATCATGAAACTTATAAACAGAGACATTGGCAACATGCAAACTCTGGACCCTACCCAGTTTGGGTTCATGAAGGTCTGATCTTGTCTCCTGAACCTGATTGACTTCTTTGAATCAGTCTCCAGAGCTGTGGATGAGGCTAAGGCGGTCTACACAGCCTATCTGGACCTTGCCAAAGGCCTTTGACACCATCCCCCACTCTGGAATCATAGATAGCCTTACTAAGCTGAGCATTAAGCCCTACATCACTCGATGAGTTGCCAACTGTCTTACTGACAGGACCCACACTGTAAAAGTAGCTGACTCCAAATCCAGCTCCAGACAAGTGACAAGTGGAGTACCTCAGAGTTCACTCCTGGGGCCAGTCATGTTTGGCATCTACTTCTCTGAAGTACAGGCCAACATTAAGGGACTCTGGCTAACAAAGTTCGCAGATGACTGCAAACTGGGAGTCATTATTGAATCCCCAGATGATGTGGATACTCTACGAAAGGGCCTAACAGAAACATATCCTTGGTGCCAGAAACATGGGCTCAAGCTCAGTGCCAAGAAATGTATAGTAATCCCTTTCGGGGAAAAACATGTACCCATGAATTACCACATAGGTGGCAGTACACTAAACACCGAAAGTGTGATAAGAAAACTTAGGGACACAGGGGTACAGTGGTCTCATCTTCGATAACCACATCGCTACAACAGTCAGGAAATCCTTCTATGTGGCACACCTCATCACTAAGGGCTTTTCATCCAGAAAAAAGAAGGTCATTGTCCCACTGTACTTATCCCTCATTAGACCCATTGTAGAATACAATGCCCTGTTTGGTATGTACTTCTCAAGACATCTGTAACAACTGGAAAGGCCGCAGAAATACCTCACTAAAAGAATCACAGGCCTAAAGGAGATGTCCTATGCTGACCGCCTTAAAAAACTCCAGCTGTACTCTGTTGCATATCGTCTACTCAGAGGTGATCTCTGCTTAACATACAAGACCATGTCAAACCCAGAACTGTTTGACATGCTACTTTTAAAGAAATCCCAATCCCTCAGAGCCACACACTCCAGGGATCTAAACCTTGGCATCACAATAAACAAAACATGCTGAAGTGATAAGTTCCTGACCCAAAGTCTCCCCAGACTCTGGAATAGACTGCCCATACTTATCAAGCAGAGTGCCTCTTTGGCCCTCTTCAAAATTAACCTTGACTATTGGATGGGGACAAAGGAAATTCACCCCGAGGATCATGTCAGTTGCCCTGCTAGACAGGGGTCCAGGGAAGTAAATAGTGTTGGAAGAAATAGCCAGGGAATTGTTATGGCTAGGCTTGTTTAGGCCCTAGGACAGATAGCCTAGTACCAGCCTATGAACTTATGAATCATGGTACATGACAATTGCCAGCAGACAGCACCTTACGTGGCATAACAGTAGTACACTACACATGGCCATTACCTTTATTATATTCACCCTATGCATCAAACACATATTAGCATGTTCTTGCATTGATGGTATGGATAACATGGATGTGGCACAGGTATCATTGCATACACAGGGTGTGGTGTGGTGTTGCCAAAGGCCTAGGCTGGATCATACAGTTGACATCATGTGTGTGTGTTTGTCTAGAGGGGTGGTTTTCCGGTGAGCCATGGCAAGGAGCTGTGTATGTCTGGTGGTGGCCTGCATGTGATAATGATGTGTGAGTGTGTGTATAAACACAGTCAAGCCATTTGCTACCCTACATGAGGGTATGTTGGAGAGCCGTGGACCGTACATGGCAAGATGCACAGTTTACGATCTCTGGCCATGGACACAGGAAATAGTTCTGCCAGGAGTGTCACTGGCATCATCATGCACAAGGCCAGATGCTTTACTACTTCCTGATGGTGACCACTGTCTCCTGGGTCTGTGTCCCTGATGGGACCAGCCAGGACCACATGACCATGGCCTGCTACATTGTAGTATGGACAGCACCCTCCCTTTGGTAGTGCAGCTGGTACTACCACTACAGGAGTGTGAATGTGCACAGACATGTGGGCTCTCAGCTGATGTTGTTGCTGACCTGCGTCCATGTGTTCGACACCCTGCTCCCACCACTTGTGCAAACACAAACATTGCTTGGTTAAGGACTGACAATGGCTCACCCTACTATCTATCCATGACATCTGCGAAATGACATATGGCATCACCAATACCATGGAGGGTGTCATGCATGCCAGGAAATGTTGCATCCATAACCCTGAGCATCTCTCTGTTGTAGTGTTCACAATGTGCCTGTGCCTCCATTTCAGACTGAAACATGCGTTGGGTAATATGTGCTGTGACACTCTCTGACAGGGGCTGGATGGGCAGCAGTCCTCCTTTGAGCACCTCTGTCAATCTGCCTGTGTGGGACCTCACCAGCTCTCTGGCTATGTCTAGTGTCTAAAGTCACAGATGCCATAGTCACCACACTACCCTGTTCAATGCCACCCCCCTCCGATTGCCCAATATCTGTGGCTGCTGGGGACTGGGTATGTATGGGCATACTGACCATGTGCAGGGACATTGTGGGTAGAAGTGGGATGTCAACCAATGGTACAGATTATGCCCCCAACAACCCCACCTTTGCTTGACTATGGCCAACACCATCATCATCAGAGTCCAATGAGACACTGACTTCAGGTTGTGAGGGGGTGATACCCCAACCACCATGTTCACCTGTGAGGGGAAGATAACATAAGCAAATTACTTTCTGCATTATAAGGTTTGCTGATCTACACACACATGCACGCATACACACACACACACACACACACACACACACACACACACACACACACACACACACACACACACACACACACACACACACACACACACACACACACACACACACATATACAGGTGAGGTGCCACAAAGGCATTATACAGATCACACCTTCTGACTAATGCCATGCACGGCACACAATCAGACCACAACAGACACACTCTGGACAGGCCCTCAACAACATGCAGTGCAGCTATGTCCAGTTAATGATGCTACTACTATACACCTGTGAGAAGCGTGAGAAGTGGGAGTATGTGATGGACCTTCAACCAACACATAGTGCACCCATCTACACACTACTAATGTACCCCTGTATAGCACAGTGGGTACACTTGCATAAAAGTAGGTGCCAACATGTTACAACGCCTGTGAATAGGCTCCTGTGATGAGCAATGTGATGCACTGCAGTGAACTCCACCACAAGTGGACATGCACTTATTGAAATATGGCTAAGTTTAACAGTTGTGTGCATGGAAAACTTGCTGCCCTTAACGTGCCTTGGGTATAGGTGAGCCACAACATGACCATTCCACACTCACTGGCTTCAGGTTGATGTTCCCTAGCCAGACCAGAGGGACATATGGAGTTGTGGCATTGGTACAGGGAAATATGTGCATTTATGAACATGTACACTACAAGCTGTGATACTACCAAAATTGCTGACATTCACAATATGTGTGCACATATGTGCATTACAAATCCATATGCACACAGGTATGCAAAGGCTGCCACTATGAATGCTACAGTATTAATGTGATGCTCACTGGTGCCTTACCTGGATGCTCTGCAGCTGTGGAAGCTGTGCCACACACCTCCACAACATATGTAGTCATGGTTTCCTGGGAGGGACATATGGAGTTGTGGCATTGGTACAGGGAAATATGTGCATTTATGAACATGTACACAACAAGCTGTGATACTACCAAAATTGCTGACATTCACAATATGTGTGCACATATGTGCATTACAAATCCATATGCGCACAGGTATGCAAAGGCTGCCACTATGAATGCTACAGTATTAATGTGATGCTCACTGGGGCCTTACCTGGATGCTCTTCTGCTGTGGAAGCTGTGCCACCCACCTCCACAACATATGTAGTCATGGTTTCCTAGGAGGTGGTGGCTGACCCAAGGTTTACAAGGAACTCCTCAGTGGCTTAGAGTGATGCTTGAGTAGCAGGCCCTCCTCCTGTGCCAGCTCAGTCCCTGACCACAGCTGCAGCACTTTGTCATGCATTGTGTATGAGGTCTGTGGCACGGTGTTGGACCTGTTCATAGCTCCTGTCCTGTTGGCCCACATTATTAACTGCTGCTAACAGTTCTGCCCACAGGGCAGTGAAGTCTTGCATGTTTTGTTGGCTCCTTCCCAATTGTACCCTGTGATGGAGTCTGAGGGCATTGATGATTGCTGTGGTCTCCGCATCTGAGAACGTCGGGTTCCATCTTGTGTACATCCTATGTGAAAGACATGAACAGAAGAACACATCACAGGACCGCATACATTGGCCACCATTATGTCCAGACCCTGCACATCCACGTTTGCCAGCACTATCAATCGCTAACACCCACGACATACCCCTGCCATCTATCAGCACATTATGTGTGTGGGTATTAGCAACATACTGGCATTACAGTATGCATTGCCCCCCTGATCCTGATGTTTCATGTTCCCCCAATGAGGAATATTAATGTGCATAATTCTCTGTTGGTCCTTCACATCACACAGCACATACAGCAGGTGGCGACATCACAGATGTTCCCCACCTAGGAATAGCAGGCCATCAAACATATTGTTCACCTATAGGTTATAAGGCCAACATTCTACCCAGTTTCATACATACTCCTCAGGAGTGACTTCACTGTGGCATGCAAGGCAATCATGGACTACACATTGCTGAGACTGCTACACGAGTGCAGGTCATGCTCCACTCTGTTAACACACACACACACACACACACACACACTCACACACACGCACACACGCACACACGCACACACACACACACACACACACACACACACACACACACACACACACACACACACACACACACACACACACACACCCTCCACCTGGTGCGTGACCTGAATTGAACTTGTTGGCAGCTCACATGTGTGTCCCAAACAATCACCCTTTGGTGGAATGGACACATTGTCCATATCAGGCAGGGTAGCTACCTACACCTTTGCAGGTGTAACCTGGTCAACTGGATGGTTAACAGCACATACACATTTGGAATACCACCTGTGTCCCTGTTGGATGGGGACATCTGCTGCTGCCTTGCATACACATGAGCTAACATGTGACCTAGGCATATGGCTGCTCAGGCCCCATAGCCCAGTAACCTCATATGGTACCGGGAATATCATAAATGGCCTGACTGCTGTGACAGACTGTGTTGTATGTGTCCACACACATATCACTGCCATTGACTGTTGGGTGTCCCATATGGACAATGATACAGTACCATGTCATCCAGCCTACATTCGACAAATAGATGAGTGTTACTACAGGTACATGTGGACATTCCAGGAATATCTGAGGTACACAATAACAGAGAGCAGTGCATATGTGGTGAAGGGTGACCTCCACATAGGTGTCTGACATCTGCAGTACCCAGATGTTTGCGGAATGTGTACATGTGGCTGATAGATGTAGACCCCCCCCTGCCAGACAAATGTGTATTTCTAGACACCAGTTGGCCAATACTTCATGGTTGTCCACAGAGTTTGGGGAATGTGTCTGTGAAATGCCAGACCCTTGGGGACACAGTAATGGTACATGAATATCTGGTACTGTATCCATTCCCTTACAATGCATTCTCAATCACCTCCTGCAACAATACCAACATTGAACTTGTCCATCAAACAAAGCTTTTTGCAGTCTACATTGACAAAGATGTCAAATGTGACTACAATATCCAACACACTGTAAAGAAAACACATCAAAAACTAGTTTATAAACAGCCAAAGCATAAATGTCTGACAATACAAGAAAACATGTTGCCACCTCCCTTTTACTCCCCTCTTTCCTACACTCAGAACCTAATCTTACCATCATACAACTGACTCAGCAAAATAAGTTAAAGCAATGCTACAAAAGAGTAGATAAATGTGCTGCTAGTCCCCCACATGGAGCTCACCATTGTCCTGCCATCAAAGAACTTCACTGTCTCGATCTACCTCACTACTAGACTCACTCACAATTCCATTTATATAACATTTTATCAGCACTCCCAAAGACTGACCATCTCTGAACATTCTTACAAAACTATACAATCTGCCTAGATCTTTCCACTTAGGTGACAAACTCCTACTAAATGTAACCAAGTCAAATGATATTGCCGGAAATTCCCTTTTGTCTCATCATTTACCTAAACCAGCTTTGTTAGAAATTCTACATCTAAATAAATCCCAATCCCTCCACACCACACACTCCAAAGACCTCAACCTACTTACCACAATCAACAGAACTTGCGGGAGGGACAGGTTCATAACCCACAGACTGCCCATGCTATGGAATAGACTTTTTATACATGTCAAGCAGAGCACTGCACTGGCCCTCTTCAAGAGAAATCTTGATGAATGGATGAGAAATAAAATAAAAAATTCACCCCAGGAATCACTCCAGTGGATCTACTCGACAGTGGCACTAGGAACTAAGGTCGGGTGGCATGATGCCAGGCTAATCCTGTGGGCTGGGCTTGTAAAGGCACCAGGGCCATTAGCCTAGTACACACCTATGAACCTAATAACCTAAAATGTACTTATTCTTATATTACTCGTCTCTCATTACTGATCCACACTAAAATGCTATTTTACAAAACAGCAAAACTTGAAAGCTTAGCATATGACAAACTCAAATCCAAAAACAAAGTTAAGACTTGGAGGTTAATTCAATAAAGCCTACCTGGAGCTATTCTCCGTGTAGGAATAGTGTTAAAGCTCGGACATGGAACATGTTCACCGAACGATCCAGGAAACAAGGCTGGGGGCGTGAACAAGCCTACCAGCACTGTTCAAACACGGAGGCGATCACATTATGCAAATTACCTCATCTCCTTGTGAAAGCCATGCAAATGAGGTGAATTTGTGATCCAGGAAACAGACAGGCATCCGTGTAAGAGCCGTGTCTACAGGAAAAATTTACGTGGTTACTAACCGTATACAGGAATGTAAAAATAAAAAAGGAGCCGTGGAAACTCAAATAAAAGCATGTATTAGGTGCAGTAGGCATGGCAATGGTGAAAACTATGACCATCAACATTTAAAAGTAATGCAGGTAATGAAAACTCTATTTTTTACGGATGTTTAAGCTGTGTGCAGCGACACGCAAACATAATGGGTCATTAAATAAAAATTAAAATCATTAAAAATGAGATATAAAGCTATATTGAAGTATCCCATTATACTGGCTAGCAGGCAGAGTCATACAATGACAGGTTACAATGTTTGCTAAGGACATAGGCTCTGGTGAAGTGCAATAACTAGGGTATATGCAATTAGGTGTATGTAAATCAGCTAACTTAATTGAATAGCAAAAAGGGCCACCTTGTCTGCAGGTGCCTAACTGTGTAAAGGCTACAATGTGGTAGTGTAGGCAGAAGAGGTAGCTGACATGAAAAGGGGGTGTGGCATGGTTTGTATAAGCACATTGGAGCTCAACGGCTCCAGTTTGCTCTCAGCTAAGCATAGCTAAGCAGGGGGTGTGTCTGAGGCTGCTAAGCTGAGCTTAGCTGGTTAAAGAAAAGCTGAGCATGCTCATGTAAAGGGAAGGCCCTTTCTGCTCAGCAATGTTTATACTAGCTCCATGGGTTTGTGCAGCGTGGGGTTTAGAAGTGGAGGAAATTGAAAAAATGAATAAAAGGAAATAGCTGGGAAAAGGCAATCAACTATAAATGACTAATAAGGCCTCTGCGACTCACAGTGGCACATTCAAACCCCTCAGTAATGTAGCTGGCAGGTGGAATGTATCATAGCAAATCACACAGGCAGCATCTGCAGCACAGCAGTATTAAGTATGTAAACGCCCTTCAATCTGATTTTCCCACATACTCTGCACCGTTGGAGTACACACTTGGAAATTTTAATTGACAAAATGATAGGGGCTGCTGCTGCATTGCTACATCTCTATTTGCTACAGACTGAGGGCAATGAAGAAGATGATGTTGACAACCAACCCAGAATGAGGAGGAGAGTGTTCAGACCCCAGGGTAACCTTTTAGGGCTACATGACCTTGAGATACTAGAGCACTACAAGGTGGACAGAGACATACTACAGCAACTCACAGAACTCTGCCGGCCTCACCTCAGACCCAGAGTCAACAGAGGGCAACCTATCTCAGTGGAAACAAAGGTATGTGCAACCTTAAGAATACTGGCTACAGATACTTTCCAAAGACCTACTGGGGACATCTTGGGGATCTCACAGGCATCCGCATCCAAGGTACTCCACCAGTTCCTGGATATCAAGCTAACACATGCCAATGAGCACATTATTTCCCCAACACCCTTGAAAAGAGGACCAGCAATATGCATCTCTTCCACTGTGTAGCACACTACCCAGTGGTACTGGGTGCCATAGAGTGCACTCATGTGCACACCAAAGCACCATCCCACCACAAGGGCTATCACTCCATCACCTGCCAGGTCATATGCAATGCTCATGGCATTATCATCAATGTGTGTGCTGGCAGCCCTGGCAGTTATCATGACTCCCACATCTGGCACACCTCACAGCTGCACCAGGCATTTGCCAGGGGGCCATCCCATATGGCCATCTAGTGTGGGATACTGGTTATGCACTGGAACTGTGGATGATGACACCCATCAGAAATGCGCATACACTAACTGAAGAACGTCATAATGAGACACACACACAAACTAGGAATATCATAATATGTTCATAGTATCTGCCATGCTACACAATATGATCCTGTGGAAACAGCTGCAGCAGGCACATCACAGGGAAGGGGGACACATTCCCCACCATTGCCAAGGTCCCCACAGGCACAAGTGGACTCAGAGGAGGAACCACCTGAGCCTGTCACTGTAGGCAGACATAGGTGTGCCCAGTACAACCTGCCCTTGGCAAAGAGGCAACACACAGCACATACACTGACACCCTAGGGACCCAGGGACTGACACCTCTCTGATTCACATACACACAGTAAAATGGATGCCAGCAACATCACACTACCTATACCTTACCATGTATAGGCTGTGTACTGCATGCATCCGACAAAGTCAGACCTGAAGCACTGTCCTCTCACCTACTGCAGGCACAAGGTAAGTCACTCTTATTAACAATAAATGAATGTAGTAGTAGACTGGTAGCATATGTATGATATTGCTGCATGTATGCAAGGGAATGGAGTGGGTTACCAGGATACCAGCAGACAACGGACAGCTATGTGGGACAACAGGAAATCTCTCCCAAATACTGGTTTACCCACAATATGGAGTATGCCCTAAGCCAGCAAAATCTACTGCACTATGTGAGGGACTTACAAACAGCGGGGTCAAAGGGCAAATGCAAAGACATCAATGTTGGAGTCCCATATATAGCTCTAAACCTCTTACAGCAAGAAATTTGTTCAAAGCTATAAACAGATGTATTTATTTATTTAAGTTTTATGACCTTGGAAGTCCACTGGGCCATAAAGAGCCCATTTTCACTAAAGGTCCTCTGAGAAAAGCTGTAACAAATTAAAAGTTACATATTACATGTTACAAAGGAATGACAAAGATTCATACAGAACAATTTAAAACAATTACAGACGTATAACACATTATGTAAATGCTCTTAGTGAGTTAACATTTAAACAGAAGGCAACCAGCCTTTTTACAGGTTAGGTAAAACTGAACATTTGCAGAAAAGATATTTCTGTCAAATAAGCTCTTTGGAAGTTAACATTTAAACAAGTAGCTACTAGCCCTTTGTACATTAGGTGGACCATTTTGCATGGGGAGAGTACCAGAAAATTACTTATGGAAAGTATGATACATTATATAGCATAGTGTAAAATCAGTACCCAGCATAGGCAAGGTTGTTTTAGATTGAGATTAATTGGGTTGGTAAATGGTAATGATTTCAGTGCAGGGTAGAAAGCGAGCGGGTGGAGAGGTGTTTATGTTGGAGTGTGACATGGGCATTTCCATTTGGCTGATAGATGAGAGAATACCTGAGATTTGAAATTGGCATGGCTTTGAAGGTTGCAAAGGTGGGGGGGGGGGTTCCATTGTTTAGCTAAGGAGTAGGACAGTAGTAGGCGGCCAGGAAGATGTGCTGGCTTGTGGACCTGAAGGAGATTTTGGTTTGTGGATCTATGCTGGTGGTTGGGTATATAAGGTTTTAAGGATGTAGCAAGAGATGGGCAGTTTCTGGGTCTAAAGATGAGCTTGTGCCCCATGGTGAGTTGCAGATAACTGAGGTAGTTGGGGGGTTCAAGCCAACTGAGGGTGAGGAGGGAGTTGCAGTGGTGGGATGAGTTTTTTTTAATTGGTTGCAAATTTGCAGATCTTGTGGTAGCAGGATTCAAGTTTTGTTCATAAGCTGAGGTGGAGATTTGTGAACAGAGGGGCACCATACATCAGTGAGGGGAGCAAGAAGGTGGATGCCAGGGCTTGATGGGTAGAGAGACTGAGGAAGCGGTTGTGTCTGTAGAGGAGACCTATCTTTTGGTGTTTTTTTTTTTAAAGTTGAGTGGATGTGGGTATCAAATTTTAGTTCATCATCAATAATGATGCCAAGAAGCTTGGTGGTGAGAACTATTTCAAGAGGGTTGTTGTTCTGGCTTTGTATGGTGAATGAGGTTTTATCAATAATGGAGTTTTTGGTAGGGGAAAAGATCATTAGTTTAGTTTTATTTGCATTTAGAGCTAAGTGATTGGACTGCATCCATGTTTCAGTTGTGGAGAAGGCTAATTAAGTTTTTGCTAGGAGCTTGGAGGGTGAGAAGGCTGAGCAGATGACAGTCGAGTCGTCTGCATATTGGATGACAGACGACTCTGGGGTGGAGTGGTGAAAGTTGTTATTAAACAGGTTAAAGAGAAGAGGGCCAAGAACAGAACCTTGAGGAATGCCTATGGGTGTAGGTAAAAAAGGGGATTTTGAAGTTTTCCATTGGACCGCTTGTTGGCAGTTGGACAGGTAGCTGGAAACCCAGGCTATGGTGGATGGAGTGAGATGCAGGGTGGAGAGTTGGGATATGAGTAGGGTGTGGGAGATGGTGTCAAAGGTTTTTAACAAATCTAGGAATAGTGTAGATAGAAATTTGCCTGAGTCACGTTCGATGTTGATGGTTTCCAGAAAGGAAAGAAGGGCAGTCATGGTGGAGTGGCCAGGATAGAATCTGTGTTGGGTAGGGGAGAGGAGACTGTTTTGGGTTAGGTGTGTCATTAGTTGTACTTGGATGTTTTTTTCTAGAATTTTAGAAATGGGGGAAAGGATGGCAATAGGCCTGAAGTTGGTGGTGTCAGTAATCTTGCCACCTTTGATGAGGGAGATGATGTAGGCATGGTGTTAGATGGAAGGGACATATGATTCTTGTTTGGATCTATTTATAAAAATAGAGATGGAATAGGTGATGTTGTCTGCAGATAGCTTGAGGAAGGTAGGTGTAAGATTGTCAGGTGCACTGCGGCAGGGTTTGAGTTTGAGGAAGAGTCTTTTTATAGTGCTTGTGGGAATGGGAGTAAGGCAGAAGGGTGTGGAGGGGGTTAGGTCACTGGGGTGGAGGTTGTGGAGGCAGGTGCTGGGTTTGGAGGAGGGGGGTGGGAAGGTGTTGGATAGTTTGGCTATGCAGTCTATGAAGAATTACTTGAACTGGGAGACTGTGTCAAGGTCGGAGAAGGTGGAATTAGGATAGGGGTTTTCTTTATTACCAGGGTGCAGAATTGATGAGATGGAGTCCCAGAAATGTGGAGAAAAGGCTCAAAAACAGGGACAGGTCTTAAATATTGCTCTTACAAACATGGTAAGTTGATAGAATAACAGCTGTTTCAGTAGCATGAATTCTCTGAAGGGCAAGAAGTTTGAAACTCAAATGTCTGTCATTACTTTCTAACTTCAGCCTTTAATGATTTCACTATTATTTGCCACACAACCACAGTTTTGTGAAAAATGGACCACAAATATGAATCAAACATCTGGACTGTCTGTGAATATGTGTACAGTTGAGAGCTATGCCCCCCCACCCCTCACCACAACCGTGTTCACATAGAACTGCATTAACATTTATGTTTGTGAGGTGATAGCAGCAAGTCACACATTCCCAGGGCTGTCACAATCAACTTGATAACTTTTTCCATTTCTACATTATGCAGGGGTCAATGTGCTATGTATGTTTGTGGTTAATAGTGTCAGGAAGTAGACAGCAGTCACTGGTGGCTGTTGTGGCTTAGTGCTCTAAGCAGGGTACTGTAGTTATCAGGGCCCATGGTTTGAGACTGGCCATGGCAACTATTTTGCATGTCAGCTACACCAACGGTAGGAGTTTTACAACTAGCCAGACCTCAATATTTTTTATTGCAGAAAAGCTGGACAATGGAGGGACAGGGGCCACACATTTAGACAGTACAGAGCTCTGAGTAACCTACACAGTGCATAGTAGAATAGCAGGTCGTGACAAGTCAGTCGAGTGCCAGGATATAAAGGCTGCCACATCACTGTGTCACTACTAACAGCAAGTCAGTGGGTACCATCCATACCCCTGGAATGACAGCGTGTCACAGAATGTCCACATGCATACCTCATATATCTGTTCTGCTTGTCATAGCATTGCATTTGCCTGCCAAACTATTTACAAATCAATAAATGTTGATGTGTAAACATCAATGACAGACAGTTGAGATGCAGATGTCATGCCCATAAGTAAATGCAAGATAATACAAAAACATTCTACCAACTGTGTATGTTTGGAAGAATAATATTAAGAACCTGCCCCCATATCTGGGCCTGTGACTGAGTGTTATATATGGACCTGGCCAGATGTCTGTCTGTAAGAGTTTGAGAGCTATGGTCAACCGGTAGCCTTATAACAGTGCAACACAAATCATCTGAGGACCACATCAGATGTATGGGGCATGGACATCCTGCTAAACAGGTACAGTCAGAGGTGTGAAGTCTGTAACCCTGTGTGTGATCTTATTACTTCTACCCCACTCACACCATAACTACAAATACATAGCAGCAACTATGAACAAAGGCTGTGAATACTCTATAGAAGGACAAGGAGACACATGTAAGGGGATGGGTACCACTGGCTAGACAAACATAGAATGTGCACACTAGAACAATTTGTGCTGTAACATAGTTCCCTGCAGTGTATGGAGTCAGTAAACAAATGTCTGTCAGTGCTCCCTCACATTACTCTATACTGATCTGCTACTGACATACCAGGAAATCACAGTGTTATGTAGAATATACCACACATATTATGGAAATCACTGCTCAGTCCAATGCACTCTGTACCTACCACAGGATATGACTCAGTTAATAAGGATAGCACACAACCAGGAGATTCCCAGCCAGTCTATCACTGAAGTGCTGGACTGTTTACACAGGTAAATCTGCCAATCGGCTGAAGCACACAAACTCCTGGAGCACAGTACAGCTATCTTTGGAATAGACTCCCACTCTTACAACAGAAGGTCATACTGGGTATGCTCCTACACTTAGAGAATTACAGCCCATGTCTAAATCCACATCTGACTATACAATTGTGTTGTCCAGATATGTCTTTACATACAGACATCTATGTACACCTTAACTGTGTCTCCCCACTCCCATCACACAGGATTACCCTCAGCTATCTGTAGGTAGCAGATATGTGATATATCTGCATCTGTTGAGTGTGATAGACATATATATATAGGTAACATATACAAATGTATCAATTATAGACAGGCAGAAACAGGGGGAGAGAGAGAGACAGACAGAGACAGATAGAGAGAGAGAGAGAGAGGCATAGAGAGGGAGATACCCTGAAAGGCATAGATTGATGTGCTGTTGCAGACATTTGCACACCAGTTGTCACCAGTGGCACATGCAAGTATGAAGGTGAGCTCCATTGCATCATAATAGTGAGGTAGCAGTTGTAATCTCACATCACCCGGCGTGTGTGTGTGTGTGTGTGTGTGTGTGTGTGTGTGTGTGTGTGTGTGTGTGTGTGAAAGCATTCTGAGGCCTTTATCACCCAGTAAACTTCATATTTCCCTACTTTACAAGACCTGCTGATGTCATTCACCATAGAAGTACCTTTGGACACTCTTTAGCCCTGTAAGCTCTGTGGTGCATGCAATAAGTATATAGCACTATAGTACATATTACTAGATAGAGAGGGGTTCTAATCTCAGCATTGGCAACTGTGTGGTGTTTGCTGGTGATAGCTTTTTGAAGCCTTCTTATCCCAGTAAACTTCCCATTGCCTTACTCTACAAGGCCTGCTGATGTCATTCACATTAGAAACACCTTTGGACACCCTTCAGCCATATGACCTATGTGGTACATGTGATAACTGTGTAGCACTATAGTGCAGAAAACTAGGTAGATAGGGATTCTTATCACAATGCTTTCAGCTATGACTGTGTGTGTGTGTGTGTATGTGTGTGTGCGTGTGTGTGTGTGTGTGTGTGTGTGTGTGTGTGTGTGTGTGTGTGTGTGTGTGTGTGTGTGTGTGTGTATATACTAGCAACTGTAATTGTGTGTGTGTGATACCATTATGAGGCCTGTTCCACCCTGGTGACCCCCCAACCCCCCATTGCATTACTTTACAGGGCCTGTTCATATCATCCACCTTAGATCTACTGTTGGACACTTTCAAGACATATAAGCTCTGTGGCACATGCAATAAGTAAGCAGCACTATAGTACATACAACTAGGAAGGTAGGGGTTTGAATGTCAGTATAGCCAACTACACTAGTGTATATGTTTGTGTATGAAGCATATTCCCTGTGTGTGTGTTGGTTATACCATTTTAAGGCCTGTTGACCCCCTCCCCATGGCATTGCTTTAAATGGCCTGTTGTTGTCATCCAACTTAGATGCACCATGTTAAACTCTACAGACCATACCAGTCATCTGTACAGATGCATGCAGAATGTACATATGTTTGCAACATATATGTGGCCCATGTCTCATAACAATGGGGTTTTATGACAAATCATTGACAGATACATGAAAGTTGCCATCACAAATCATGACAGACATGTTAGCTTCAGACATCATACCCATCTGAAATGCCATGCTGATGCAAATCCTGTTATCCTATCACTTGTCTAGGTTTGTAAGAGCAATATGTGAGAACAGTACCAATTTTGGGCAGTTTATCCCACCATTCACGAAGGCATTCTCAAGAATAATTGCTGTAAGAGGTTGTGAGTTATGTCCTTGGCATATAATCACAGTGGTGCATGTGATATGTACATATCACTATAATACATACAACTACATAGGTAGGTGTTCTAATCTAATTGTCGCCTGTGTGAGTGTATGTGTTTCTGTATGCATATCCCTTGTGACTGTCTTGCCTGTGTGTATGCGATGGTTATACCATTTTGTTTGCCTGTTCCACCCTGTTAACTCCCCCATTACCATCCTAGTCAGGGCCCCTAAAGATGTCATCCACCTTAGAAGCACAGTTACACATTTTCTAACACAAAGGCACTGTGGCAAATGCAATAGTCATGTCAGTCTGTATTGTACATAACAAGATAGGTAGGTGTTCTAATCAGAAAAGTGTCAACTCTGTGTGCATGTGTGTCTCAATGCATGTCCCCATGCAGTAGTGTGTGTGTTTGAGATGGCTCTACCATGGTAAGGGTCTGTTAGCCCCCCATTGGCAATCCTAACAGACCCTACAATTGTCACCCACCTGAATAGTAGTGGCAGACACTGCAACAGTATAGTAGCTCTGTGGTGCTTGTGTTATGTATATAACAGTATCATATGTGCAACTAGGCAGGTAGAGATTCTACTGTCAACAAGGGTATGTCATAAGTGTGTGTGTATGTATGTGTGTGTGTGTGTGTGTGTGTGTGTGTGTGTGTGTGTGTGTGTGTGTGTGTGTGTGTGTGTGTGTGTGTGTGTGTATGTATATCCCCTTATAGCAGTCTAACTGTGTTATGGCCACCAGCATGCATCTCAACCCCTCACAGAAAGACATCTGATTAAAGCCATACCAAAAAGTGGGCCAAAGGCCAGACATTGAGCACAACATTCACATATTGCTGTGACACACATGGAAAGTAAATAGTAGAACAGGTTGTGCATTTGAATACACTTTCCAAAGGGTATGTGTTGTGACATGACAATATCCATCATTAATCTGTAATGTTAGTCTGCCATGATTTTCCCAAAAAATTGTTAGAAAACCACAGTGTTATGACAAACAGTAAAACAATATGTGGCAAACATCAAGACATTCTGCAGAGAATATGCAGATAATATAGGCATATGTAGAGGTCAAAATTATGGCCAACATCTGTACCACCCTGCAGGTTGCAGTCCATGTTTGGCAAGGTGTGACTTGTGACAACAATTGAAACAATGCAGAGGTCCCCAGAGTGTAGGACAACAAACATTTCATAAAGTTGTCTACTAATTTCATAGAGCAGTTATTCCACATGAGAAGCACCTTAATGTTATGACAAATAGCATAAGCTATGGTAATGTCACACAAATAAGGTGTCATAGCAGCAAAGCAAAGGAAATCCTCTGCGTTGCACTTGCCATGGGTATGGTATGTCCTGCCAACTGTCACATTACTACAGCATGTGTCCCACAGTACACATTTGATAAGGTGGCAACCACAATCTGTGTCACCTATGCGCATGCAGTATGTAGACATGTGAAGGCCCTGTGACTACCTGCTGCCCCCAATGGCCCACAAATATATAGGCATGAATGACAACTGCAACCATCCATATATGTAGGTATTGCCTAAGGCTGTGTCAACTGTAAGTAGTGTGCAGTCTGTCATTGAGCCACAAACTGCTGTTAACACACTGCAATGGGCCATACAGTGGGTATGGAATGGTGACAAGGTCCTGGCCTCAAGCTGAATGCAGACAACAGTGTCAGCATACAGATACAGTAAGGATATGGCCCCACTATTTCCCACATCAGCACCAACCCCATAAACACACAGAGTGCAATGACAGACCTGGGTACTCAGGGTGCTAACAATGTTGCATTCAGGCAACAAGTAGTGGCAGTGGTCAGAAAATGCTTGTATGTGGTTCACCACATAGGTAAAGGGACTACATCCAGACAAAAGGTGGACATTTCCTCTGCATAGTCCTTAGTCAGTGCAACAATACATTAGCAACATGGCTGGTCTGCTATGCAAGTATGTAGACATCTGCAGAAATTGTAAATACTATGTTAACACCCACAAAGGTCAGCCATGGGCCTCAACACCTGTTCCACACAGACAGCCTGTAATAAGTACTGCCCACTGGTTATTGGCCAGGTTGTCCACAGGTGTCTGTGGCATGCCTAGATGGCAATGTTGTGCTCAGCCTTTCAACAGCTGCCCCATATACAAGAGTATAACTCTGTGTGCATTACCGGCATAAGAGGCCTGAACTGCATTTGAGATAGCAAAAACTGGAGAGTCATGTTTGGCTCCCAGAGACTGCACTATGTCAGGACTACACTCCTCAAACATGTCAAACACAGTACCATGCATACCCTCATCGACTCGGACAAAAATCTGTGTCAGGGGTCCAACCTGTGTTCAGCAATGCCAAGTGCAATAGGTGCTGATTAAGGATTCTGTTGGGGATAAAGTAATGACTAGACTTGTAATCCTACAAAACACCAAGGTGACATGTATGAAAGCTAGCTGTATCAAGGGTTATGCATGCAGGGTTACGCTGTCTGCCACTTGTCCCTCATACACTGTTGCACATATACAGCCATACCTTGGTGATATAAAGGTCTCTGTTTTTCCACTCCATCATACTAAGCTTTGGTAATGGTAGCAGCTCACCAAGACATACACACACACAGATACCTGGAAGAGAAACAGAATAAGGTCCACGAGTCAACAGTCAGTCAGCAGTACTAACAGCAATAAAGCACTTTTCCGCCACCAAACCAGGACCAAAATACTAAAAGTGGAGGAGTGTTCATATTCACCAAGGATATTCATACCACCAGGCTAGTTGCCCAACACAATGCGTCAGAAATTCTCCAGATTCAACTAACACCACGTAAGACTACAATCCAAATCCAGATCCCCCACCACGCCCCAAGATTCTCACTACACCTTTCTAAAAATACTGGAAAATATTAAGATACAACCAAACACCCTAATGCTGGGTGATTTTGACTACCCCGCCATTAACTGTGAAAACTACTCATGTACCAACACCTTTGCCCAACGGTTCTTGGAATTCATAAATTCCAATGCCCTGGATCAACTAATCCATAGTCCCACCGGGGACTCCAATATCCTAGACCTGGTCATTACCAACATGGGAAATCGATGCTCCACACCTATGGTCACCCCCTTGTTCATCAGTTTTGACCATAAGCTAATCACCCCTAACATCTACATCCCACCCCCACCCCCAAGTAAGGAAACCTCCATAAAAAACTTCTCCAAAGCCAACTTCATGCTACTCAAGGCAAAAGTGACAAACTTCATGACACCCATGCAGACAGGAACTGAAAGTTCGACTGCTGAGTCCTACACTAAAGCACTGTACGAGCACATCCACTCATGCATGAATTGTGCCATCCCAAATAGAACCAAGATGCTCTCCTCCAAAAAAAGGAAGCCAATCTGGTGGTCCCCTGCCATAAACAAACTTTACAACAAAAGAAAGAAACTGTCGCAGAAAAGAGGAAAATCCCAGGATGCAAAAAACTCCCTTACCAGCCTCAATAAGAAGCTGAGATCCTTCATAAAATCATCCAAAGCTAGTTACAAAAATAAAATTGCCAAAGTTTCCAAAGACAACCACAAGGCGTTCTCTAACTATGTCAAGAATCTAAATGGCAATGCTCAGATCTGCTCTGAGCTACAACAAAATGGCATTAAATATACTGATCCCAAGGATATTGCCAATATCTTGGCAGATCAATTAAGTGCCAACTTCACCCCTCTATCACCCCCTAAATGGCCTATCTCAATACTGGAAGACTGCCAAATTCCAGTAATAATGGCCACACAGGTAAAAAATGCACTGTCCAAAGCTAAGAATACAGCATCCATGGGACCAAATGACATCCCTGGCTGTGTACTACATGAACTACAAAATGACCTGGCACCTCACCTAAGTGTCATGTTTAATCATAGCCTCACCTCAGGCTTTGTGCCCATTGAAACAAATCATACCAGGAACACTCAACAAGTAAAAAACACATACACTATCTGTTCACTGCTTTGCATGGAATTATGCAGCGGCACCAGTAATAAATGATAG
The DNA here is from genome assembly GCF_019279795.1 of Protopterus annectens. NCBI lineage: Eukaryota > Metazoa > Chordata > Ceratodontiformes > Protopteridae > Protopterus > Protopterus annectens. The sequence goes on from NC_056729.1 coordinate 1,902,548,854, forward strand.
TCCATTTACTGGAAGATAAAATGTTAAAACAACAAAATTTCCATAAAAAGTTAAGCGCTTTCATCTACTCCTTCTTAGACTTCATCAGAACTATTAATTATGTTATTATTAATTATGTTCCAATTTATAAATTATTTATTAGAATACATATTTAGTAGGGTGCATGGGTATATAATTAAGCAACTATGAATAAAAAGGACTATAGCTAGGTCATGTAATTGTATTTGTCAAGGTATTTTATGCACTGAGCACTTTAAAAAGTTAATTGAATATTAATGAATTGTAGCCTCTGATAGGCTTATGTATTTTCAAAATGTTTTTAAATAAGCTGTTTGGAACATAATTAATAGTTCTGATGAAGTCTAAGAAGGAGTAGATGAAAGCGCTTAACGTTTTATGGAAATTTTGTTGTTTTAACGTTTTATCTTCCAATAAATGGACTATCGTTTATTACTGGTGCCGGTGCATAATTCCATGCAAAGCAGAGAACAGATAGTGTTTGTGTTTTTTATTTGTGCCCATTGAGTGGTGCACAGCTACAGTTATCCCACTCCATAAGGGGGGATCCACCTTGGATCCCAGGAATTACCGCCCCATCAGTCTGATGAGCCTGATCTACAAGGTCATGGAATGTATTATCATGAAACTTATAAACAAAGACGTTGGCAACATTCAAACTCTGGACCCCACCCAGTTTGGGTGCATAAAGGGCTGATCTTGTCTCCTGAACCTGATTGACTTCTTTGAATCAGTCTCCAGAGCTGTGGACGAGGCTTAGGTGGTCTACACAGCCTATCTGGACCTTGCCAAAGGCCTTTGACACCATCCCCCACTCTGGAATCATAGATAGACTTACTAAGCTGAGCATTAAGCCCTACATCACTCGATGAGTTGCCAACTGTCTTACTGACAGGACCCACACTGTAAAAGTAGCTGACTCCAAATCCAGCTCCAGACAAGTGACAAGTGGAGTACCTCAGAGTTCACTTCTGGGGCCACTCTTGTTTGGCATCTACTTCTCTGAAGTACAGGCAATCACTAAGGGACTCTGGCTAACAAAGTTCACAGATGACTGCAAACTGGGAGACATTACTGAATCCACAGATGATGTGGATACTCCACAAAAGGGCCTTACAGAAACATATGTATGGTGCCAGAGCCATGGGCTCAAGCTGAGTGCCAAGAAATGTATAGTTATCCCTTTGGGGGAAAAACATGTACCCATGAATTACCACATAGGTGGCAGTACACTAAAAACCAAAAGTATGATAAGAAACTTAGGGACACAGGGGGACAGTGGTCTCACCTTCGATAACCAGATTGACCCAACAGTCAGGAAATCCTTCTATGTGGCACACCTCATCACTAAGGGCTTTTCATCCAGAAAAAAAAGAGGTAATTGTACCACTGTACTCACCCCTCATTAGACCCATTATAGAATACAATGCCCTGTTTGGTATGTACTTCTCAAGACATCTCTAACAACTGGAAAGGCCGCAGAAATACCTCACTAAAAGAATCACAGGCCTAAAGGAGTTGCCCTATGCTGACCGCCTTAAAAAACTCCAGCTATACTCTGTTGCATATTGTCTACTCAGAGGAGATCGCTCCTTAACATACAAGGCAATGTCAAACCCAGAGCTGTTTGACATGCTACTCTTAAAGAAATCCCAATCCCTCAGAGCCACACGCTCCAGGGATCTAAACCTTGGCATCACAATAAACAAAGCATGCTGAAGTGATAAGTTCCTGACCCAAAGACTCCCCAGACTCTGGAATAGACTGCCCATACTTGTCAAGCAGAGTGCCTCTTTGGCCCTCTTCAAAAGGAAACTTGACTATTGGATGGGGAGAAAGGAAATTCACCCCGAGGATCATGTCAGTTGCCCTGCTAGACAGGGGTCCAGGGAAGTAAATAAAGTTGGAAGAAATAGCCAGGGAATTGTTATGGCTAGGCTTGTTTAGGCCCTAGGACCGATAGCCTAGTACCAACCTATGAATCTATGAATCATCGTACATGACAATTGCCAGCAGACAGCACCTTACATGGCATAACAGTAGTACACTACACATGGCCATTACCTTTATTATATTCACCCTATGCATCAAACACATATTAGCATGTTCTTGCATCGATGGTATGGATAACAGGGATGTGGCACAGGTATCATCGCATGCACAGGGTGTGGCGTTGCCAAACGCCTAGGCTGGGTCATACAGTTGACATCATGTGTGTGTGTGTGTGTGTGTGTGTGTGTGTGTGTGTGTGTGTGTGTGTGTGTGTGTGTGTGTCTGGAGGGGTGGTTTTCCGGTGAGCCATGGTGAGGAGCTGTGTTTGTCTGGTGGTGACCTGCATGTGATAATGATGTGTGAGTGTGTGTATAAACACAGTCATGCCATCTGCTACCCCTACATGAGGGTATGTATGACAGCCGTGGACCGTACATGGCAGGATGCACAGTTTACCATCTCTGTCCATGGATGCGGGAACAAGTTCTGCCAGGAGTGTCACTGGCATCATCATGCCCAAGGCCAGATGCGGTACTACTTCCTGATGGTGACCACTGTCTCCTGGGTCCGTGTCCCTGATGGGACCAGCCAGGACCACATGACCATGGCCTGCTACATTGTAGTATGGACAGCACCCTCCCTTTGGTAGTGCTGGCGGTACTACCACTACAGGAGTGTGAATGTGCACAGCCATGTGGGCTCTCAGCTGATGTTGTTTCTGACCTATGTCCATGTGTTCGACGCCCTGCTCCCACCAATTGTGCAAACGCAGACATTGCTTCGTTAAGGACTGACAATGTCTCACCCTACCATCTATCCATAACATCTGCGAAATGACATATGGCATCACCAATACCATGGAGGGTGTCATGCATGCCTGGAAATGTTGCATCCATAACCCTGAGTATCCCTCTGGTGTACTGTTCACAATGTGCCTGTGCCTCCATTTCAGACTGAAACATGCGTTGGGTAATATGTGCTGTGACACTCTCTGACAGAGGCTAGATGGGCAGCAGTCCTCCTTCGAGCACCCCTGTCAATCTGCCTGTGTGGGACCTCACCAGCTCTCTGGCTATGTCTAGTGTCTAAAGTCAGAGATGCCATAGTCGCCACACTACCCTGTTCAATGCCACCACCCCCCAATTGCCCAATATCTGTGGCTGCTGGGGAATGGGTATGTATGGGCATACTGACCATATGAAGGGACAGTGTGGGTGGAAGTGGGATATCAACCAATGGTACAGATTATGCCCCCAACAACCCCACCTTTGCTTCACTATGGCCACCACCATCATCATCAGAGTCCAATGAGACACTGACTTCAGGTTGTGAGGGGGTGATACCCCAACCACCAAGTTCACCTGTGGGGAAGAAGACAACATAAGTAAATTACTTTCTGTATTGTAATGTTTGCTGATCCACACACACATGCACGCATACACACACACACACACACACACACACACACACACACACACACACACACACACACACACACACACACACACACTCATGCACACACACATATACAGGTGAGGTGCCATAAAGGCATTATACAGATCACACCTTCTGAATAATGCCATTCACGACACACAATCAAACCACAACAGTCGCACTCTGGACAGGCCCTCAACAACATGCAGTGCAGCTATGTCCAGTTAATGATGCTACTAGTATACACCTGTGAGATACGTGAGAAGTATGTGATGGACCTTCACCCAACACATAGTGCACCCATGTACACACTGCTAACGTACCCCTGTATAGCACAGTGGGTACACCTGCATAAAAGTAGGTGCCAACATGTTACAGCTCCTGTGAATAGGCTCCTGTGATGAACAATGTGATGCACTGCAGTGAACCCCACCACAAGTGGACATGCACTTAATGAAATATGGCTAAGTTTAACAGTTGTGTGCATGGAAAACTTGCTTCCCTTAACATGCCTAGGGTATAGACGAGCCACAACATGACCATTCCACACTCACTGGCTTCAGGTTGATGTTCCCTAGCCAGACCAGAGGGACATATGGAGTTGTGGCATTGGTACAGGGAAATATGTGCATTTATGAACATGTACACTACAAGCTGTGATACTACCAAAATGCTGACGTGTGCACATATGTGCATTACAAATCCATATGCACACAGGTATGCAAAGGCTGCCACCATGAATGCTACAGTATTAATGTGATGCCCACTGGGGCCTTACCTGGATGCTCTTCAGCTGTGGAAGCTGTGCCACCCACCTCCACAACATATGTAGTCATGGTTTCCTGGGAGGTGGTGGCTGACCCATGGTTTACAAGGAACTCCTCAGTGGCTGAGAGTGATGCTTGAGTAGCATGCCCTCCACCTGTGCCAGCTCAGTCCCTGGCCACAGCTGCAGCACTTTGTCATGCGTTGTGTATGAGGTCTGTGGCACGGTGTTGGACCTGTTCATAGCTCCTGTCCTGGTGGCCCACATTATTAACTGCTGCTAACAGTTCTGCCCACAGGGCAGTGAAGTTTTGCATGTTTTGTTGGCTCCTTCCCAACTGTACCCAGTGATGGAGTCTGAGGGCATTGATGATTGCTGTGATCTCCGCGTCCGGGAACGTCGGGTTCCATCTTCTGTACATCCCACCTAAAAGACATGAACAGAAGAACACATCACAGGACCGCATATATTGGCCACCATTATGTACAGACCCTGCACATCCACTTTTCCTAGCACTATCAACCGCTAACACCCACGTCATACCCCTGCCATCTATCAGCACATTATGTGTGGCATTGGATCCTGATGTTTCATGTTCCCCCAATGAGGACTATTAATGTGCATAATTCTCTGTTCGTCCTTCACATCACACAGCACATACAGCAGGTGGGGACATCACAGAGGTTCCCCACCTAGGAATAGCAGGCCATCAAACTTCTATTGTTCACCTACAGGTTATAAGGCCAACATTCTACCTAGTTTCATACATACTCCTCAGGAGTGACTTCACTGTGGCATGCAAGGCAGTCATGGACTGCATGTGTAAGGTAAGGTACATCCGAACTGGGGCATAGTTGTCACGTATGGGCCTGATAAGGGAAGGGTATGGGGGCACAGTGACCTCTGTAGCTCTACATGTCCATCCTTTCATATGAAGGTGGGCAATATAGCAGGTCTTCCTGGCCACCTTGGCAATGTGAGTGTCACATGACAGGTTACCGTCCACTTGTGTCCCTAGGTCCATGATTACGTCTTCCTTACATAATAGATTGCCACCTTTGTCATACTTTGTGTGTGCCTTGTTTGGTATTTGTTGAGGCATTCATACTCTGAAGTGTCTTCAGGAAGGCTGGCTGGGGTACCTGGGTTTGTGTGTGGGGTCTGTAGCAGGCTTCAAACAGGTACACAGTTTGAGACAGTGTTACTTGACCGTGGATAGTCCATGCTGCTTCTTGCTGTGGTACCAACCTGGGGGTGTGGTTATTCTTGATAATTACTGGTAGCCACACTCCTATTGTTGTGTGTTCCATGTTTTGGAGCTGTAGAGCATGGTATAAGCCATAACCTGGTAGTATTAGGGTGCTCTTCTGGGCCTTGCCCAGGTTTCTGTTGCATAACACATATTACCATTCTCCATGCTGTGGTGGGTTTGGTCTGCATGCACCTTGCAGGTTAGACTTCTGGCGTTGGGTAGCATTACGTCCAGGTTATTATCCCTTGTGCTACCTATGGTGGTGGGTTTGTGTTTTGAGACTTACCTATTCCAGGCACAGTGGGGGTGACAACAGCCTTTGCCAGTATCTACACAGCCAAGTGTGCTGGGTGCGTGCCATTCCTAGCAGGTGGGGCATCATGTCTTGCTTGGTATGTCAGCCCAGGCTGTCAGCCATGTGTTCCCCCTTGCTAACAGCAATACCTCTGCCAATTATTGTACTTGATCTTGTTGTCTTCATAGTGTGGCATCATGCTTGGTGAGGGTGAGATGTTAGGTTGGGTCTTCATGTTTGCATATACTAGATGGTGTTACATTGCTTAACACATGGCAATCATGCCTCAGGTGGTGCTTCAGGGCTGCCTCTGTCGGATGCACATACTACAAGCCCTGTACATGTTTGAGAGCAGGTTATGTCATGTTAGGCATCCCTGTTACTATATGAGTGAGTCAGAGAGGGGTATCATTCCCAGGGTTCCTACTGAGCCAGTGTATGTGCTATGCGTTGCCTCTTTGCCAAGGCCAGGGCATACTGGGCATGCCTCCTTCTGCCTACTGGGGCAGGCTCAGGTTGTTCCTCCTCCAAGTCACACTCTGCCTGTGATGGCCTTGGCAATGGTGGGGGGCTGTTTGTCCCGGCCCATTGCTGCTCCTGCTGCAGCTGTTTTCACAGGATCATATTATGTAGCATAGCACATACTGTGACAATTTGGGTACATGTAGTTGGTGAATCCTGCAAGGCTCCACCAGATGTGTCCAGGCACCGGAACCATGACTTGAGCAGCCCAAACACACGCTCTATTACATTACGTGTTTGTGCGTGTGCCTCATTATGGCATTCCTGTTCAGGTGTGTGTGCGTTTCTGATGGGTGTTATCAGCCATGGCTCCAGTGCATAACCTGCATCCCCCACTAGGTGACCATGTGGGATGTCCCCATTGGCAAATGTCTGGTACAGCTGCGTCAAATGCCAGATATGGGAATCATGGTAGCTCCCAGGGCAGCCATCACACACATTCATTATTATGCCCTGGGAATCACACATGACCTGGCAGTTGATGGAGGGGAAGCCCTTGTCATTAATGTAGGCCCTACCCCTCTCACCGGCTGGTGCTTTGATGCGTATGTGCGTGCAGTCTATTGCATCCACTACCTCAGGGTATTCCGCTATTTGCTGGAAGAGATGCATATTGCTGGCCAATACCTCACGGGCATTGGGGAAATACACATGATCACTGACATGTGCTGACATGGCATCCAGGAACTGGTGCAGTACCCTGGAGGCTGATGCCTGTGATATCCCCATCATATCACCAGTTGGTCTCTGGAAGGTACCTGTTGCTAGTATTCTTAGGCCAACACATACCTTGGTTTCCACTGGGATGGGTTCCCCTCTGTTGGTTCTGTGTGTGAGGCGTGGCCTGCACAGCTCAACAATTTGCTGCAGGAGGTCTCTGTCCACTCTATAGTGCTCCACTATCTCCAGCTCATGTAACCCCTGGTAGGTGACCCTGGGCCTGTACACTCTTCTCTGTCTCCTCACTGTGGGTTGTCTCGCAGCATTTCCATTGTCACCACCTTCAGCAAGTCTCCTATGTCTCCTTATGACAGCTATGGCAGCCCCTAGCATGTTTGGTCTGAGTGCAGCTTTTTCAGTTTTCACTTCTACTAGCTTACTCCTGTCTTGCAGTGTCTCTTGAGAGGAACATACTGCAATGCTGTTTGCAGTGTTTTAAGTGCTGGGCTGGGCTTGTATTCTGCCTGTGTAATTGCCTGCTTCTAATTGTTTTCACCTGCTACCTCTACAGGTATTCCCTGCTAGTTTTCTACTATTTCTTTTGCTTCTCTTTCCTTTCTGTTTCCTCAGGGGGGAGCAGTGCACATACCAGCGAAAACATGCTCACAGTGGCTACCACGCACGCACACATGCTTACACGGACTAGAATCTGCTTATTCGGGTTAAAATGCGCACACACCAGTGCAAACAGGTTTACAGATCTTTAAACAGGCTCCTACATGCTTACTCTACCTTACACGCGCGCACTCTGTATTACTCGCGCCTCCCAGCATGCACACGCACACATGCACGCACAGCAAGAAACTTTGGTGTTGGCCACAGTGTACACCTTCCATTTCTTGACTTTCCCATGCTTATCTGTTGACACTCCTCTTTTTCTGCTGTGTGATTGACATCTTTCACATACCACTTCGCTTGATTTCTTCCTGACATTCCCCCCTGTGATGTCACCTATCTCCTACTCTGTTACTCCCCCTTATCTAACTCTTACACTACACGGAATGTGCTCATTTGCTATGTGACAGTGTGATTCACTATCCTACCACTCATTTACATAGGATTGCATACTAATGCTTAGTTACATGTCTTACACTCAGCTTCCCCCTTAGCAACCACTAGACAGTGGCCATGTTGTTTTTGGTCTGCTAGTCCCTGCATTGCAAACCCATGCATTACATAAAACCCACGTTTGTGGGTTTCAAACCTTTATTTTTCTGTTTTATATAGCGCAGCCCATTTGCGCGGGGCTGCACTGTGTTTAAACATCGCCGATCTCCGAAAAAAAAAATATTTTATTTCATGTTTGTATCGGGTTACCATGCCAATGGCCACATATTTGGCCATTGGCATGCTGACTGCAACATTTGCACACTTTATTTGGAGCTGTCATGGCTCCGTTGTGTTATTTGCAGTAACGTACTCAGTTGTCAACTGAGTACATTTCTACAACTAACACGACTCTTACACGGGCTGGTTTCAGCTTCATGGATCGCTAATCTACCTCATTTGCATGCCTTTTGGCTGCAAGTGGGGTGATTAGCATATCCACGCCCTGCCCGTGTAAGAGTTGTTTTAGTTGTCTCTTACACGGGATTTCGGGCTGTTCCTGGATCGCGATGGCTGCATGAAGTCTTACACGGCTCTTAGACTCTGTGCAAGCCATCGTGAATCCTGCCCTATATTTATAGTGGTAGTATTCTTTATGTTCTAGGTCTTAAACCAAATGTTATAAGCATGGTAAACAGAGTAATTATTACATATTTAATATTTTATAAACAACTTACAATATAGCAGCAACCACTCAAGTTACACACATACTGTCTGCAGCAATTTATTCATCTAGCTGAGAGCTTTCATATGAGGCTAATGAGGTATATCTGTGTTACTTGGTTGTTGAGATATTTATAGAAATGTGAATATTATATCTATATAAATTAATATCATATAAACAACAATTAATATCTATTTTCCTGCACTAGACAGAGTTCAAATATGAGTAGAACTGAGTTTGCTATTGTGTAAGCTTTAAAATGAAATATTTTAAAACCTTGTACATAGCATGGCTTTGAAATTATTGATGCAAATATGAACAAGCAATATTTGACACCTAGAGGTGTCAGCAGGTGTTAACTGCAGATGCACTTGAAGGCAGTACTTGGATGTAATGAGTTAAGAAATAACCTTATTTCTAGGAATCAGCAAAGGCGGATTCTTCATGTTTTTGTACTACACACCCAATAAAATAGCATGGATTGAGGAATTTCTAATCTGACATGTTATAGATGTGGCCCTTTAGGTACAAGCATGATTTGTTTTTTGGGAATACAGGAGAAAACAACAAGGATGGAAGCAGAAAACCCAAAGGTGAATTGAGATATTTGGTAAAATCTTTGCTTGATCCTGTGGAGCCCTTGTACTTACAGTAGAGACATATATAGCAGGTAGGATAATAAAAAAGTGATCACTCAAATTCTTCTGGCATTTGAGCCAAATACAGCCAGAGCTAGAGAATGCAGAATGATGCACTGTGTAAAAGTGGGGAGCTTGCATGGGGAATATTTGAGACTGATTAAAAGAGTTGAATGACACAAGAAACTAATCCAATTGTTGAAGTCAATAACTTTTGTTTGTATTGTGATCTAGGGAGTTTGTATACATGAAGTCCAGAAGTCTCTGGGCATACTTTTAGGGAATGGAGAAGTAACTGATCTCCCTTAAAAGAATGGTATTTGGCTGAATACAAATGTGGTGCATGCTATTCAGGTAGGGATGTGATAATGAGTGTTGTTAATGGTAATCTAGACATGGGGGAGTTCCAGGCTGCCATCCTATGTAACAAATTTGGAGGTAAAAGTTTGTTTTATGAATACAGAGACACCACTGCCATTAGTGACTTCATCAAATTCTGTGGGTCCGAATATATGGTAGGCAATTAAACCTTGCATAGATAGGGTGCTCTCAAAATCTTAAACCAAGTCTCTGTGATGATGCATATATTGATGTGTTCCAGGGTAAAGGTGTGCCTGCAGGGAGTGGAATTTGTTGTTGAGGCTTCCAATGTTCCACAGTAATGCCTTTATGTTATCTGAATTGGGTTTTGTTATGTTGGTAACTTCTGAATGCTGATGTTACTTAAAAAGGGCAATATGTTGGTGAACAAGGCTTTTACCAATATAAGAAACCGTGGTCGATACGTGTGGTCATCCCTGACAAAGCAGTTAGAACTGTCTGCCGTCTTTTCCTGTGATAATATATATGGGACCCCCTTTGAATAACATCAGAAACTAAGCCAATTGTTGAACTCAGTAATCTTTCGTTTGTATTGTGGCATCACTGATGAAGGTAAAATGCTTAAGGCTAGGCTCATGCCTGCCTCATATTCTTAGAGCTCCCTCACATCTCTCTTCATATACTCCAGTGAAATATGCCTCGATTATTGTCAAAGCTAAACCTAAAAGATGGATATTTATGACAAATTTTATTGTAATTTGAACAAATCTAAGGGGTTACAAGCTATATTGGATGAATAATATTGTTCAGGTTTAATAGTTATGGATGTGGAGAATGGAAAATGTCTTGGTCATACATAAAAATGTATATAATGTTCAAATATTGTTTAATTCTGTTAACACATCTCACATATTGTGTTTACATGCTGTAAAATGTTGTTGAATGTATTTACATTGTTGTTGAACATAGTCTTTTTTTGAAAATCTAATAAACTGGTTTAAAAAATGACATTGCTCCCGCCTTTTTCCTTATGTCAAATGCGTGTGCCTATTTAGTATCTCTTCTACATTCATCTTATTAAAGTCGTGTATTTCCCTTCCCATTCTTAAATCAGTGGTACCATTTTCCCTCAGTGCTTCTTCAAAAATGTTGTACTTTCCCTCACCATAAAGAAGCCAGTCAGCTTTTTCATTTCTATACAACTTTTTACATTTATTTTTATATTCCTTATTCCACTACATCTAGGCACTGTAAAAGGGTTTCATGCCAATATATTCTTCAAGTTTTTTTTCCTTCAACAACATTCTTTGTTAACCATATACTCTAATATACCTTTTTAAAACCCTTACTTCCACTTCTATCTTCCAAACAGATTATGGAACACTCTTCTTTTCCCAAGCACCATATCATCGTACAAGCCCATATTTGTTTGAACAGCACCTTTTCTTTATTTAAAAAGCTTTCATTGATTAAGAAAAAATAAAAACATGCTTGGTCGAAAGCCCATATACCTGAAAGTTAATTTCACAAGATGAAAATAACAAAAACTGAAATCCTGAACTGCACAGTTTTTGACAAAAGAAACCATCATCCCTTCATTTAATCTTTGTTTAGCTTTATGCTTTCCTTTTTATATCCTACAGTCACCAATAGAGCATTTCCTCTTATCCCTTTGTTTTCCTTCTTAGATTGGTAAATATTAGCTATATAGGTTATTACAAGCCTAATCATCAAACAGAGGCCGGAATCAAACCCTACACCTTGTATCTGTGAGGTAGAGACCTTAAACATTGTCCATTCCTCTTCCCCAGCCCATTTTGTGACTTCACCATTACAACTTATGTGGACTGTTAATTATACTTCAGAAATACAGGGCTTTAAAGCTGTCCTGATGGCCATAAACATTAAAGTGCCTGCAGAATCACCTAAATGACATACAAGCAAAAAGCAAAAAGTTTACACTGACAAACCATTCAGTAAAAACTGCAAGAAAGACTCAGCCAAGCTAGAATCTTCACTGTGTAATACCTTAAACTTTCTGTTGTGGAGGTCCATGGGATATATGCAAATGACCAATTATGGACATTCCCCTGTTTCCGCTGCATGGCTTCTGAATGACCTTTTCCTTTTTAAGTATTTATTCATAAATGTGGGCCAGTAAAGCCAAACTGCATTAGCCATATGCATGCCCTATTTTGGACATTTTTACCTCATCAGTACAGCATAAGTGGATCGATTTCTTCTTCTCCTCCTCCTCCTATCATGTCATCCCCCATCACTCTGACTGAAATTCCACACTGGAACATGCTTTTCCTGCATTGTTTCCTTGGATACCACACCACATCTATTGACAGTGGCTCCCCATGACATTGTGCTCTTGTCTTCCCATTCACTTATAATGAATGGAGCAATCAGAGTAGACTCCTCCCTTTCACTTTCAATGACAAATGACATTTCTTTATTGTGGGCATAACCTTATTTGTATGTTATAATATCCGCAACTATGATAATTCACCTCCTGCACAACACTCTCTTCCAGCTTTATGCATGTCCCACCAAACACAACACACTGACTCCATTGAGTAAAAAAGTAGTGGGAATTTCTCCAGTACTATGGCCAGATTTTCCATAGACAGCCGAATAAACTGAATATTAGCTCAGGTCCTCCTTGAAAGACAAACATAAGCATAGAGAGACTAACCTGTCAGTAAAATCATTGAAAAAAAGGTAAAAATAATGCAGATATAATGTGCAGGTAGATAATATTGACAATTGAGGCTGGTATGTAACATTTGATGAAGACTAATACAATGTTTGTTTTTCCTACACATTATGTATTTTGCAGAATATGGAATACCTTCTAATTGCATTTTTCACTGGAGATAGGGGATAGTCAAGGGCACAGTCTATTGGAAAGAGTAATAAACACAACTATATTAGATTAACAAAAAAAAAAAACACAGGGCTAGATTGAATAAAGCCTACATGGTGCGCTAAAACCATGTGCGCATCTACAGTGTGATGCACACATGGTAGCGCACTGTTCCTTATTCAGTAGAGCTGCGCAAACATGATAAACATCATGGCATGCTAATTACAACATAAGCAGCTAAAGTGTATGCTAATTAACCAATCCAAGTTGGAGGAGATATTCAACAAGGTATAATGCAATTGTATACACTTAGCACAGTTTTTTACCTCAAATTTTATAATCTATTGGGATACAGGTTCATAGGTTCATAGGTAGGTACTAGGCTATTGGCCCTAGGGCCTATACAAGCCTAGCCAAAAATGTACCCTGGCTTTCGCCACCCAAGAAAATTATTTTCCAGTGCCCCTGTCAAGCAAAACCACAGAAATGATCCCCAGGGTGAATTTCCTATTACCCACTCAATCATCAAGATTTTTCTTGAAGAGTGCTAATGAGGAGCTCTGTTTGACATAGATAGGTAGTCTGTTCCAGAGTATGGGAAGTTTCTGGGACAGGAATCTATCCCTCCAGCATGTTCTGTTTATTGTGGTGACAAGGTTTAGGTCTCTAGAGCGTGTAGCTCGGAGGGATTGGGATTTCTTTAAGTGGAGCATGTCCAACAGCTCTGGGGTTTGACATAGCTTTGTATGTAAGGCAGAGATCACCTCTGAGTAGGCGATATGTGACGGAGTAAAGCTGGAGTTTTTTGAGATGATCTGCATAAGGCATCTGTTTGAGGCCAGTAATCCTCTTTGTGAGGTATTTCTGTGGCCTTTCCAGTTGTTGTAGATGTCTTGTGAGGTACATACCAAAAGGGGCATTGTACTCTGCACTGGGTCTAATGAGTGATGCGTAGAGGGGAACAATGACCTCTTTTTTTCTGGATGAGAAACCTTTTGTGATGAGGTGTGCCACGTAGAAGGATTTCCTGACCACTTTGGCAATGTGATTATCAAAGGAGAGACTACTGCCACCTGTGTCCCAAGGTCTCTTATCACACTTTCAGTGTTAAGTAGACTACTGCCTATGTGGTACTTCATGAGTACAGAATTTTTACCAAAGGGGATGACAATGCACTTTTTGGCATTGAGCTTGAGACCATGTCTTTGACACCAGGCATATGTCTCAGTGAGGCCCTTTTTTGGGATGTCCACATTGTTAGGAGTTTCAATTATGGCTCCTAGTTTGCAGTCATCTGCAAATTTAGTTAGCCAAAGACCTTCTATGTTAGCCTGTACTTCAGAGAAGTAGATACCAAACAGGAGAGGACCCAGGACTGAACCCTGTGGTACTCCATTTGTCACTGGTCTGAAGTCTGATTTGGAGTCTGCGACTTTCACAGTGTGGGTTCTTTCAGTAAGCCAGTTGGCAACCCATCTTGTGACATAGGGATTTATACCTAGTTTAGTGTATTTATCTATAATTCCAGAGTGGGGGATGGTGTTGAACGCCTTGGTGAGATCTAGATAGGCTGTGTGAACCACCTTACCCTCATCTATGGCTTTGGTGACTACTTCAAAGAAGTCTATCAGGTTTAGGAGACATGATCTGCCTTTTACAAACCCAAACTGTGTGGGGTCCAGGGTTTGGAGATCTCCAATGTCTTTGTTTATGAGTTCCATGATGATATATTCCATGGCCTTGCAGACGAGGCTCGTCAGGCTAATGGGGCGGTAGTTCCCAGGGTCTGTTGTGGCCCCCCCTTTGTGGAGTGGGATAACTGTCATGGTGCACCATTCAATGGGCACAAAGCCTGAGGTGAGGCTATGATTGAACATGGTACTTAGGTGGGGTGCTAGTTCATTCTATAGTTCATGTAGAAGGCAGCCTGGGATGTTGTCAGGTCCCATGGATGCTGTGTTCTTGGCTTTGGAGAGTGAAGTTTTTACCTCTGCAGCCATGATTACAGGAACTTTGCATGCTTCTGGTATAAAGATGGGCCCTTTAGGGGTGAGAGGGGGTAAAGTCAGCACTGAACCTATCTGCCAGGATGTTGGCAATATCAGTTGGTTCTGTATATTTAGTGTCATTGTGCTGTAACTCAGAGCAGATCTGAGTGTTGCCATTGAGATTTTTGACATAGCTGTAGAATGCTTTGTGGTTGTCTTTAGAATCAGTGGCAATTTTGTTTTCATAACTAACTTTGGAGGATTTTATGAGGGATCTCAGCTTCTTACTGAGGCTGACCAGGGAGTTCCTCCAATCGTGGGATTTTACTCTTTTTTGCAACAGTTTCTTTCTCCTGTTATAGAGTTTGTTTATGGCAGAAGACCACCAGATTGGCTTCCTTTTTTGGAGGATAGCATCTTGGTTCTTTTAGGGATAGCATGATCCATGCACTTGTGTAAGTGCTTATAAAGTGCATTTGTGTAGGATTCAGCAATCATACCTCTATTGTCCATCTGCATGGGTGTCATGAAGTTTGCCACTTCTGTCTTAAGAAGCGTGAAGTTGGCTTTGGAGAATTTTTTTATGGTTGTTTTCTTAATGGGGGGTGGGAGCGGGATGTGGATGTCTAGGGTGATTAGCTTGTGGTTGGATCTGACCAACGAGGAGCTGATCTCTGGTGTGGAACACCGGTCACCCATGTTGATGATGACCAGGTCTAGGATATTGCTGCCTCTGGTGGGGGTGTGGATAAGTTGATCCAAAGCATTGGAATTGATGATTTCCATTAAACGTTGAGCAAAAGAGTTGATACATGAGTAGTTTTCCCAGTTAATGGTAAGGTAGTTGAAATCACCCATTATTAGAGTGTTGGGTTGTACCCTAATATTTTCCAGTGTATCAAGAAAAGAGGAGTGGGAATCCTAGGGCATGGTGGGGGTTCTGTAGCAAGTTACAATCTGGATTGTGGTTTTGCCCAGAGTTAGTTGAACTTGGATAATCTCGGATGCATTATGCTGAGCAACTAGCTTGGAGGTGTGGATATCCTTAATGAATATGGACACGCCTCCACCTTTAGTGTTTCGGTCCGGGTTTGGTGGCCGAAAGGCATGGTATGAATTATAGCCTGGTAATGCAGGGGTGCTCTCTGGAGCTTTAAACCAGGTCTCTGTCACTGCACAGATGTCACTGTTCTCCATTTTAAGGAGTTCCTTGAGTGAGTGCATTTTGAGGTTTAGACTTCTAGCATTGAATAGCATTACCCTCAGATTTTGCTTGCTTGTATCTGTTACAGTGGTGAATTTGTCATTTGAACCTTGCCTAAAAAAGGCACTATAGGGGTGGCAAGAGCCTTTGCCAGTGTCCGGAATCCCAAGGTTAACAGTGGCAGGCCATCTCTGGCAAAGCAGCGTGGTCTGTCGATCATGTCATCCCAGGCAGACAGATACTGGATTCCCTTAGAATGACACCAGAAGCTTAGCCAATTGTTAAAGTCAATCATTTTGTCCTTGTACTGTGGTGTCATTCTGGGTGATGGCAGGATGCTACTCAGGGCTAGGGTCATACTGGTCTGGGCTACAAGTTCAGAGAGCTCCTCCATGTCTCTTTTCATGTAGTCCAGGGAGGTACGTCTCAGGTCATTCACACCAACATGGACAATGATAGCATCATATTTGTACTTGTTGTGGAGTGACCTGAGTGCGTCCATTATGTAGTGGATCCCGGCACCTGACAGGCAGCTGACAGTAACTTTTTCCTTGTTTAGCCTGGTGAGTGGAACATCAGTGTGCCTGACTATAGAGTCACCTATGACTAGAGTGTTGGGTACGTTATGCCTTATGGGCTGTAGTTGAGTGGCACACTGAGTATGTGGGCTATGTGTCATTTGGGTTGTGTTGGGGGGGTGGAGGTTGCTTAAATTTCTGCTTTGGAGATCTCTGTTGTTTAGGCAGATTAGTACTGAGAGCCTCTACGAATGTAGGTGTGTGTTTTGTGGTTCTGTGTGTGTGTTTTGATGGTGTAGGTTTTGAGGGACTATGTGATGAGTGTCATGTGGTGCAAGTGTTTACCTTCTCCTCTTGTCTGTCTAAGCCAGTCTTTGGTAAAGAGAGCTTTGCTTCCAGTTTGGCTATATAAGTGCATCTCTCACAGGTCGTAGTGTAGGGTGGTAGGAGGAGAGGGTTGTCTGTGTACATGAGGCAATTGCTGCATTGTCCCAAGATGCCCAGATTCATCAGGTAGACAAGAGAAAACACTGGGAGCTGACCTTTAGACATGCCTGAATAGGTGCTTATTTATTAAGTACTAAAAACTGTTATCCTCTAGACAAGTGAGGAAAGTTGAGTGCTGTAGTAATTTGTAACTTATTTAGTGCTTATAATGAGTTCTGAACAAGTGCTGAGATCAAATAAACATATGAGTGCTAAAACTAAAAAGCTGGCTAGTTGCAAGGGAAATTTTGAAAAACAGACTTTATGGCGCCAGGAATAGTTTAACCCCAGTTAAGTCTGGGGGGGGGGGGTGCTTGGGAGCTCACAAACAGTCCTGGACACAGCAAATCCGTATCTGACCTGCCACAGGAAAGGGGGGAAGCAAGCTTAGAATTTTTTTTTCCAGTAAAATGGAAATGGAGAAAGCTGGAACAGAAGTTAATTCAACGTTAAGAATCTGAGTGGGTTGGCCTTCACAAATGTTCTCTATTAGATTGAGTAAACTAATGACACTAGACTGGGAGGAGTGTTACAGATCAAATATACAGTATGGGCGGGCAACTGCAAAGCCACCAAGTATAAGAACACACAACACTAGGGAGGGTGGATGGGAAAAAAATTACAGTTCCTAGCTGTAGCCACTAAATGAAAGTTTTAAACAGATCAAGGAGCAGACTCGAGAATGCTTCTAACAGACAAAAATGCACAGAAAAGTTCAGATAGAGCACTCACAAACAGAAAATACAACTCTCAGTATGAAAAAGCAGTTTACAGTTAAGTAATGTTAAAACAGTTTAAAACAGTGCGTAAAAGCAGTGAAACAATAAAAAAAGCTTTATAACAGTGCAAAAATATAGTAGATCAACTGTATAGCACAATTATAAGTGTTTCAGAAGTGCAATTCAGTGAAATGTGTAAGAAATAACTTAGCCTGCTCTTGGAATCTTAAGGAATTTCCACTTATGCAATGCAATCCAGAGCCTGACAATACAAGCAGAACCTTTATAAGACACAGGGTTTACATAGCAGTAAGAATGGAAGAGTTGGAAGATCAGATTACTACTCAGCCCCTGCTATTACCCAATCACTCGGACTACAGAAGGTCAGGAGGCCTTGTTACTCTCAATAATAAAGAAGACAATCAGCAGAAAATGGCTGCCAGAAACACAAACAAAACTTCCATCCTACACAACAGGCCTCTATCAAGATTATGCCACCTGAGCAGAACACAGAAACCTCACTTTAAAAGCATAGAAAGAACACCCACAGAGAAAATCCATGTCTCAGTATGAAAAAGCAGTTTACAATTTAGTAATTTAAATAAAAAAGCAATTATAGTAATGCACACTATTACAGTTCTTAGCTGTAGCCACTAAATGAAAGTTTTAAACAGGTCAAGGAGCAGACTCGAGAATGCTTTTAACAGACAAAAATGCACAGAAAAGTACAGATAGAGCACTCACAAACAGAAAATACAACTCTCGGTATGAAAAAGCAGTTTACAGTTAAGTAATGTTAAAACAGTTTAAAACAGTACATAAATGCAGTGAAACAATAAAAAAAGCTTTATAACAGTGCAAAAATATAGTAGATCAATGGTATTGCACAATTATAAGCATTTCAGAAGTGCAATTCAGTGAAATAAGTGTAATAAATAAGTTAGACTGCTCTTGGAATCTTAAGGAATTTCCACTTATGCAATGCAATCCCGAGCCTGACAATACAGCTATGGAAACTACTCTATATGGAAATAATTTTAGGGGGCTGCTGTTGCTCTTCAGCATGTGCATGTGCAATGGACTCAAGTCTATGTTGCTGCTGTTGCTGCTGCTAATACACCTCAGCCAAGAAGGAGAAGTGTGTTTAGACCCTGTTTAATTTTTCATGGTCTGCATGTGGTAAAATTTGTAGAGAGCTACAGGGTGGATACAGACACACTGCAGAAACTCTGCAACCTCTGGCTTCCTCAACTGAGCACAAGGGCAAACCAAGATGAATCAATATCTATGGAAACTAAGGTATGTGTAGTACTTAGAATATTAGCTACAGGAATCTTCAGGAGCCCAACAGGGGATATACTGGGGGTGCACAGGCATCAGCGTCCAGGATCCTACATCATTTCCTGAATGCTATGCTACAACATGCCAGTGATTGCATATATTTTCCCTGTACACCTGAAGACACAGCTACAACTGTGTAGGATTTCTACCCTGTAGCACACTTCCCTGAAATCCTGGGTGGCATAGACTGCACATACATTGAAATAAAAGCACCACTGGGGGAATAGGAAAGGGTGTACATAAACAGAAATAGTTTCCACTCCATTAACTGCCAGGTCATATGTTATGCTAAGGGAATCATAATGTATATTTGTGCTGGAAAAAAACAGCAGTTTACCATGAGTCCCATATTTTGCACATCTTTCAGCTCTATCAGAAGTTTTTTAAGGAGGATATCCCATATGGTAATTTACTGGGTGATGCAGGGCATGCACTTGAACTGTGGCTGATGATGCCCATCATCTACCGAAGAACACTCTAATGAGGCACATGCTCAGACAAGAAATATCATAGAGTGTGTGTTTGAGCTTATGAAGTCACATTTCTGGTGCCCAGATGCATCAGGGGAGCCCTGCTGCACACTCCCCATACTTGTGCTTAAATGTTCACTGTCTATATTATCCTTCAGAACATTATTCTGAGAAAACAGCTTCAGCAGGAACAGCAAGGGGAGTAGGTACACATCCCACCATCACTGGCAAGGTCTGCACAGCTACACCAGGTGAGAAATCAGAGGGGGAACCACCAGCTGCTGTGTGTGTAGGTAGACATAGATGTACACAATATGCCCTCGCACTGGCCAAGAAGTAACAGAGAGCACACATGATGACCACCTAAGGGGTACAACTTTCCTCCTATGCACATACATACCTACAGTGCAACTGATGCCAGGTAATGCTCATAACCTTTACTTACCCATGTGTACTGCTAGGATCACACAGAGTCAGCCCCAAATTAAAACGCTTGTAATTTCCAGATTATCAAGGTAAGTGTTGAACCTGAAATAGGAAAATAAATGGCTAGGAAGACAAAGGAAAGGCAGATAGTTGCATACTGTTACTTGCTAATGAAACTAAGTCAAAGGTAGGTGAGTTTTACAGCAACAACATCAATATTAGGTTCATAGGTTCATAGGTAGATACAAGGCTATCTGCCCTAGGGCATTTATAAGCCTAGCCAGAGTGTATTCGGCTTCCGCCTCCCTATTAGATTAGCCTACTGTGCCTCTGTAAAGTAGATAACAGAAGGTACCCTTTAAGATTAGTTTACTGTGCCTCTGTCTAGCAGGGACACAGAAGAGATCCCAGGGGTGAATTTGCGATTTCCCATCCACGCGTCCAGATTTTGCTTGAAGAGGGTCAGCGAGGGGCTATGTCTAACATGAACTGAGATTCTATTCCAGAGTGAGGGGAGCCTCTGGGAAATGAATCTGTCCCTCCAGCATGTCCTATTTATTTTTGTGCTGAGGTTTAAGTCCCTGGAGCATGTAGCTCTAAGGGACTTGGATTTTTTGAGGTGGAGCATGTCCATTAATTCTGGGTTTGACATGGCTTTGTACGTCAGGCATAGATCACCTCTGAGTATGGGGTAAGCAACTGAGTAGAGCTGGAGTTTCTTTAGTCGAGCTGCATAGGACATCTGTTTGTAGCCCATGATCCTCTTGGTGAGGTACTTTTGGGGTCTCTCCAGTTGCTGCAGGTGTCGGGTAAGGTACATCCCAAAAGGGACATTGTATTCAATTATGGGCCTAATGAGTGATGAGTAGAGGGGCACAATGACCTCTCTTGATCTAGATGTGAACCCTTTTGTGATAAGGTGGGCTATATAGAAGGTCTTTCTAACCTCTTTGGCAATGTGATTATCAAAGGAGAGATTACTATCTATGTTGGTCCCCAAATCTCTAATTACTTCTTCCGTACTTAATGGATTACCACCTATGTGGTAATTTGTGGGCTCCTTGTTTTTCCCAAAAGGGATAACTATGCACTTTTTAGCATTTAGCTTGAGGCCGTGGCTCTGGCACCAAGCATCTGTCTCTGTGAGACCCTTTTGGAGGAAGCTTGTGTCGGCTGGAGATTCGATTATGGCCCCCAGTTTGCAGTTATCTGGGAACTTTGTCAGCCATAATCCCCCCATGTTAGCCTGAAACTCAGAGAAGTATATACCGAACAAGAGAGGTCCCAGAACTGAGCTCTGTGGGATGCCATTTGTAACTGGTTTGGATTCGGACATGGCACCTGTGATTCTGACCATGTGGGTTCTATCCCTGAGCCAGTTTGCAACCCATCTTGTGATATAGGGGTTGATATTTAAGCTGGTAAGCTTATTTATGATGCCCGAGTGGGGTATTGTGTTGAAGGCTTTTGTGAGGTCCAGGTAGGCTGTGTGGACTATCTTGCCCTCATCTATGGCTTTGGTAACTGTTTCAAAGAAATCAACTAGGTTTAAGAGGCAAGATCTGCCCTTAACAAAGCCCAATTGGGTAGGGTCCAGTGTCTGGAGGCTCCCAATGTCTTTGTTTATGAGTTCCATGATAATACGCTCCATAGCTTTACAGACCAGACTTGTCAGGCTTATGGGGCGTTAGTTCCTGGGGTCCGTTGTGGCACCAACTTTGTGGAGTGGGACCACTGTAGCTGTACACCATTCTTTGGGTACATATCCTGTAGTAAGGCTAAGTTTGAACAGTGACTTAATATGAGGGTTAAGTTCTTCTTGGAGCTGGTGTAAGACACAGCCTGGGACACCGTCCAGTCTCATAGATGCTGTGTTTTTTGCTTTGGAGAGGGCAGCTTTCACCTGTGCATCTGTGATGTCAGGGAGGTTACATTCAGTTGGGATAGGCATTTGCTCCTTTGGGGGGGAAGGAGGGGAGAAGTTTGCGCTGAATCTGTCTGCCAGGATGTTGGCTATGTCTGTAGGTTCGGTATATTTTGTACCATTATGCAACAATTCAGAGCATATCTGGGGGATTCCACCCATATTCCTGACATAACTAAAGAAGGCCTTGTGATTATCTTTAGTGTCTAGGGCAATTTTTCTTTCGAAACTGGCCTTTGATGATTTTATGAGGGATCAAAGTTTCTTGCTAATACTGATCAGAGATGCCTTCCCTTTTTGGGATTTTGCTCTGTCATGTAGTAGCTTCCTCCTTCTGTTGTATAGCTTATTTATGGCTGGCGTCCACCAGACAGGTCTCCTGTTTTTGGAGGAGTGAGTCTTGGTTTTATTTGGGATAGCACGATCCATGCATTCCTGCAGATGCTCATAGAATGCATTTGTAAAAGATTCTGCAGATTGGGCTGTATTATCCTCTGGCCCAGGGGCTTTGAAGGATTCCACCTCAGTCTTGAGAAGTGCAAAGTTGGCTTTTGAGAAATTCTTTATCGTGATTTTCTTGGCTGGGGCTGGGGACGAGATATGGATGTCCAGGGAAATTTGTTTATGGTCTGATCTTACCAATAAGGGGTTTACCTCTGGTGTGAAACACAGAGTCCCCATGCTGGTGATGACCAGGTCCAATATGTTGTTCACTCTTGTGGGAGTGGTGACCAGTTGTTCCATCGCGTTAGAGTTTATAAATTCAAGGAACCGTTGGGCAAGGGCGTTTGGGCTTGAGTAGTTTTCCCAGTCAATGTTTGGGTAGTTGAAGTCACCCAATAACATAGTGTTTGGAGAGACCTTCATATTCTCCAGTGTTCTCATGAATGCCAAGTGGGGTTCCTGTAATAGGGAGGGTGTTCTGTAGCAGGCTACAAACTGAAAGGCAGTTTTGCCCGCTGTTAGTTGCACATGGATGGTTTCCAATGCTTCGTGCAGTGCCACTATCCTGGAGGTGTAGGTATCTTTGATGAATATAGATACTCCCCCTCCTTTTGTGCTTTGGTCTGAGTTTTGGGACCGAAACGCATGGTATGAGTTATAAACTGGTAGTGCTGGGGTGCTCCCAGGAGCCTTGAACCAGGTTTCTGTTACTGCACAGACATCAATTTTCTCCATACTCAGGAGAGCCTTGAGTGCGTGCATCTTGAGGTTTAGACTTCTGACATTGAGTAGCATTACCTTTAGTTTTTTATCCTTGGGTTGTCTATGGAGGTGGGTTTGTCCTTTGAGCCTTGCCTAAAAAAGGCACTATGGGGGTGGCAAAAGCCTTGGCAAGTATACAAAAGCCTAAGGGTGACAGGTGCAAACCGTCCCTAGCGAAGCAATGTGGCTTGTCGAGCATGTCATCCCAGGCTGACAGACACTGGATCCCCTTTGAATGACACCAATACTTTAACCAGTTGTTGAAACTGATCATTTTGTCTTTATACTGTGGCATCATTCTTGGTGAGGGCAAGATGCTACTCAAGGTCAGGGTCATACCAGCCTGGGCTACATGATCAGAGAGCTCCTCTATGTCTCTTTTCATCTAGTCCAGGGAGGTACATCTCAGGTCATTCACACCAGTAGGGTTTATTCGACAGCAATGACTTATGTGAATAGATGGGTTCTCTGTCAACTAATATACCTCATGCAGCAAAGATGCACACAATACAAAAACCTGTAAGAAAGCATTATTATTTTCAAAAGAGCATCACAAACACACATATACTAAGCACTCAGTAAGCTATGCACTGTGGGCATCAGACAAATGACTTATGTGTCCCTAAATCCAAAAGATAGAATCAAGGATATGGCACAGTTATCATAATTTGTGCAGGGTTTTATTTTTGGGGGGGGGGCAGGAAGCCAAGGCTGACACAAAAGGTAGTGAGTGAGTGTGAATAAGAAACACAGACAGACAGAAAGTTTAATAAATTATGAAATGGCCACTGAGAAAATATGAGCTGTCTCGTGAATGACCCATGTAACTGTTATGTGTGTATCTGTATGGGAACTCAAGGTGAAATGTGTGTGTGAGTGTCAGCATGAACACAGACAAGTTCTGTGCTAGTTTTACATGTTGGTATGTTGAACAGGTGTGAGATGTACATAGTAGAGGTGACAGTTCATCGTCGTCATCCCCAACAATGAGAACTGGCTCTGCCAAGAGTTACACTAGCATGTCCTTGCCCATGGTCAGATGCACTGCTGCTACCTGAATGTGACTGATGTCTACTGGACGAGATCTCCTCATGAGTACACCCAGGTCCTTGACCCCATGGCTTATCACGACTGGGTGTGGACACCTCAATCACTGATGAAGCAGTGGAAGTAGTGCCACTATAGAAGTGTGATCAGGCACGGCCATGTTGGCTAACATCAGATGATGTGGCTGACTTACATCCATGTAGATGTCGCCCCTCTCCCAGCAGATGTGTCATTCACCCAATCCTTTGAATTGGCCACATGGTGGAATCAGTCACATATATTAGCCTGTGCTACATCTACAACCCTAAGCATGTCCTCAGAGGCCCTAGCAGAATGTGCCTGCACCTCCATGTGGCACATAAAGAGACATAAAGATCAGGTGAAGGGTGGACAGCAGGCTTCCTCTCCTCAGAGCACCCCAAACCAACCCTCCTGTCTGGCACCTTTCCCACACTTTGGCTACAGCCAGAGTCAACCTGCACTAAAGTTGCAGTAACCACACTACTCTGATCAAGTGTGTCACCTCCAACCTGTCCAATATCTGAGACTCACTGGAATACATATGTGTAGGTTTGCTGACTGTGTCTGTGGGAAATACAGGGAATGGCTGAATGTCAACCTCAGTGACAGATTCAACCTCGGCACCCCCTCCGACTGTTCCTCTGTTTGACCACCATCATCACCAGAGTTTGTTGATACTCTGACAACAGGTGTTAAGAGTCCTACACTTTCACTGTCAGGATCACGTGTGATAATAAGCAACAAACACAGGAATGACATTAATATTACCCTAATTATTTAAAACCATTTATATGCTAACAAACTAACACTGGCCCCACTATAGTAGATGGTACAGCAATACACACACTCATTATACCACACATACAGATAAATGCATATATCTGACAAAAGGTCATCAATAGTCAAAGAAAAATGTTTGGCTTACCATGTGTAGATGATTAATCCCACATAGTCTGCAGTTCTTTTTTTTAATTTAAAAATAAAAAAATTGGTTTTGATTTATTGAAATGGAGTCTTGAAGTCGTGAAATTTGTCAATTAATATATCTAATTCTTCTAAAGTCTCTTTTGTATTAGATAATGTTAGTAATATGTCATCTGCAAATAGCATTACTTTAGAATAATATTGTTCATAAACATCAATTCCTTTGATTTTTATATTGTTACAAATTGAATCTTCCAATATTTCAATAGCCAGAGCAAATAGAATCAGTGACATGGGACATCCTTGTTCAGTGCCTTTTGTTATATGTATAGATTCAGAGGTAAAAGGACCTAACTTGATATGCGATAAATTATTTGAATATATATTCTTTAGGAGATGAACAAAGGATGCAGGAAATTAAAATAGCATTAAGATTTTGAATAAATAGTCCCAATTTAGGGAATCAAAGGCTTTCTCTATATCTAAGCCAATTATGAGTGTTTCTTTATTTTCTTTATTAACATAATATATAAGATAAATTATCCTTTTAATGTTGTTATGTGTGTGTCTATGATATATAAATCCAGTTTGATCATTATTTATTGTTTTGGATAGTGGTATTTTCATTCTGTTAGCTAATATTGTCATAAATATCTTACAGTCATTAATTAATAATGATATAGGTCTATATGAGGTACAGAGGTTTCGGGATTTGTTTTCCTTTAAGATTGGTGTGATTAAGGAATATCTCCATGATTGTGGTATTAAAGCTTGTGACTAAATTTCTAATAGAGTTTTATGGAAGAGGGATAGTATCTTTGAAGAAAAATGTTTATATATTTCCATAATTATGCCATCTATACCTGGAGCTTTATTATTTTTACCCTCTTTTATTGTATCTGTAATTTCTTTGTAGGATATGGGTGCTTGCAGATCTAGTTTTAATTTTTCTGGTATTTTTTTATATTACAACATTTTTCATTTAGATTTAATTGATCGATATGTATATTTTCTTTTTGGAAATGTTCCATGTAGTGATTTCTATGGACATCAAGAATGTCACCTATATCTGAGACTGTTTTCCCTTTCTTTTCATGGAAGATACTTTTAATGTTATTAGCTTTTGATTGTATTTTGATTCTTGTGGATAAATTATGTAGATATTTGGGAGAAGTGGCCAAGGTATTCATTTTTAGTTTTTCTAAAGCTAAACTAGTTTTATGTTTTAGAATTTCGTTGCATTTATTGTTTAATACTTCTTTCTTTTTTCATCTACAAATGATTTTGATTTTTTTTCAGCTTTTACTGACAAAAGTTTGGATTGTAGATCTAATAATTCAAAATTCTATTCTCTGATTTTGTTTATACCAAGTTAGGGTTTTACCATATATGTAAGCTTTTAATTAGTCCCATATCATTATTTTATTTATCTCTGTGGTGTAATTAATATCTAAGAAGAACTCTAATTTAGATAATAACCAGGGTTTGAACTCTTTAATTTTAGTTATATATGCTGGAATTCTCCAGTTAAAGATTAATGGTTTGTACCCATTTTGAAGTTTTAGTATCAATGAATTGTGGTCTGAAAAGGGGCAGGGAGTGATTGAGAAATTAATGATTTTAGAGTGTAAGTCATGGGCAATATATATTTTATCTATTCTAGCCTGGGTACCAAATCTGTGATCTTGATGGGAAAACAACAAAGATTTATCTTCTTTAAATTTGAAAGTATCTACAAGATGAAATGATCCACTTGTTTAAAGCTTTTGATACAGCAGATGTACAGAGAGATCTTTTATTTGTAGTTTCAGAAATATCAATTATACAGATAAAATCTCCTCCTAATATTAAGTTGCCTTTATAATTATAGGAAATGAAAAATGAAACCCAAGTGTTTTTTTTTAACAGCTTTTGTTCCATTGCCTGGGAACAGATTGGCTAGGGTCCATATTATGTTATTATATTTAACTATGACTAATGCCATAAGGCCTTCTTTATCTTCATACTTATAAATGATTTCTTGGTTAATCACATTTGTTTTCCTTAAAATTGTTACCCCTTTGCCTTTGTCTTATAAGTGAATTGCACCAATATCATATACTCCTTAGGATTCCATTTGTAATTGTCATTTATTTTGAAATGAGTTTCTTGAAATAAGACAATTTGTGCTTTGTTCAGTTTTAAATATTTCAGTAGAGTTGATCTCTTACTAGGATTGTTTAAGCCATTGGTATTTAAAGATAATAAAGTTAAATCCATCTTAGGATATTTAGACTATGCATTTTTTGTTTTATTCTGACTATTAAACATTTTCCTCTGATAACTATAAAGTATATGTTTGAGCTTTTAAAGGAAATTATCAGTTTTATACTTTGAGTGGTTACCAATAAAGTAATGTTTTGATCAGGCATACAAAAGTGTTTTTGTAAAATAACAAATTAAAATTAATAAATGTTAACAAAACTATGATTTGCACTAGGCATGGAATGAAAATCATTCCTAATCTGATGGATAAACCTAAGTCCATCCGATTATCACTCATACCTTGACAATCAAGAACATCTGAGCTCCTTAAATTGAATTATCATATGGAGAATATTTATAATAGGAATAAGCAATATTTATATTATTTTCAACAGATATAATGCTATTGTAGATCAGACAGAATTCTAAAACAATCTAAATGTCTTATTGTGTAAGCAATTAATATTTACATGAAGATAGATGACAAGTAATTCAATCATAGTAAAGTAGGATATATCATATATAAAACCTCAGTAATAGATTATAGCACACAGTTATTTAACATATTTACTCTTATTGATGAAGTCTTTCAGAACTTATTACTTAATATAAATAGATGGTAATATTTATACCTAATGTTTGTAATACAATGTATTGTACTGGATATATCAAAAGTTATATTTCATTGTTTGCTAACATTTAACTGATCACTTTATTTGTAGCTAACGTACTTAAAGCATTAAGTTTGTTTTATGTGAACATTGATGATAGTGCATTTTAATTATCAGTGCAACCCTCTTCCCCCATTTCCTACACATAAGGATTTTCATATCTGTCTTTTCTTAGTATACAATTAGTGAAATTATAGGTTAAAAACAACAAATTCACTTATTGTGATTAATGATTACAAATTCCCTTTCCATATTTATAAATTGCCATTTTATGCCATATACTGAACGTTTTTTAGATTTAAATGGCAACATTCTATTTTGTATAATCAGCAAAGGTTAAACTGAGTGATTATTGTCAATTTAATACTACTTGTTCAGAATGTGATGGTTAAATTCTGTGGCATTCCTAGTTCAGGCTTCTATTGTTTTCCTTGAGCAACATTGTCAGTTTGATATGTATAAAACATTAGTTTCCTTGGTAACAGCTTAAGTATTATGTATGGTCAAGATGGGGTACAAAACCACAATTCAAGTTAAAGCAATTATATGGCTTGTTATGCACATTTACTTATATGAGAAAATCATCCTTCCCCTTGATGTTCAATATAGTATATGTCATTTATGACAAGTTAAAACAGTAGTGTTATTATACACAAGCCCATGTTATTAAATTGAGTGTCTATTTACAATTTAATACTATTTGTTCAAAAAATGATTGTTACATTCTGTGACATTTTAAGTTCAAGCTTCTGTTGTTTCTCTAAAACAACTTTGTCAGTTTGATGTCATGTATAAATCATTAGTTACCTTGGTAACTGCTTAAGTATTATGTATGGTCAAGATGGGTTACAAAAACTACAATTCAAGTTAAAACAATTACATGACTTGTTATGCATATTTACTTATAAAAGAAAATCATAAAATCATTATTTTTCCTCTTGATGTTCAATTTAGTGTATGTCATTTATGACAAGTTAAGACAGTAGTGTTATTATACACAAGCCCATGTTATTAAATCCTGTCTTTAATATCTAAATTCAGCAGACTGCTTCATCTTATATGACGATTATATATTTTATGTCTGGATTTACTAAAATCATACATTACATAACTATTGTATGTGTTTTTGCCTGTTGCTTAGTTGTTTGAGAGACCACAAGCTGTAATGCTTATTCTTATTATTAGCTCCTTCCAAGCATGTTTATATAGTCCATAGACTTTAAATTATGAGACCCTTCTAGTTTCTTATTTGTTATAAGTATATTTCCATCCTTACAAACACACATATCAGTAGTTCAAGTGCGGGCAACAATGCCCATCTAGTTTTCCCAGAACGCCATTCACTAGTTCATGTGGTGTGTTTCCAGACTGTTCTTAAAATATCCAAACCAATATTTGTCCTGTACCATTTTACCAGCCTCTTCCATACAGTGGCCATTCTGCCAGTGAACCACTCAACACACCTTCCATTCCAACATATATTTCCACCAAGCAAATCTGATGACTCTCTAGCACTTCCCAGCAACCCCAAACACCCCTAGAATCAGCTATCCTCATATTTCCAATGTGTCTGAGCAAGCTCACCTCCCAGACCACTGCAAAGGGTACTGCACAAGACTAAGTGCTCTTAGTCTTTCACAATAACTCAGGCTTCCACTCTTATGTAAATCCTTAATGTGGTTGGATCAAAATACTTTTTAAATATAAAATTACGCTTATTATTTATTTATTTATTTTAATCAAGAATCAACTTAATGAGCTAAATGAAGTGTTGGGAGACCATCAATATGTGTACATGTGGTTTAAAGGAGCCCTTTTATTTTATATATATATATATATATATACTGTAAATCCAAGAGAACAAAAACCAGCGAAGCAAACAGGCACAAGGAATCCCAAAAGCACAGTAATCCGAAAGCTGTAGTGTCTTCTTAGCACACGCTTTCAGTACCTCACGAAGTCTACTACAATTTGCCTTCTATTTGCAAATTGTAGTAGACTTCGTGAGGTACTGAAAGTGTGTGCTAAGAAGACACTACAGCTTTCGGATTACTGGGCTTTTATATATATATATATATATATATATATATATATATATATATATATATATATTTTTTTTTTTTTTAAAAAACAAAAACTTCATTGCTGAGAATTATCTCAGAGGCTCCTCACAGCCATTAAGCATTATCGTCACTCTGTCCCCATTACCATAGCAACCTGGGTGTGTCTGTTTCTGTTAGTGTGCCTGTGTACTGTATACCAGAGGCTCACGATGCACCTGAAGCAAAGCTTCACTTCACTGCAACTTCAAGCCTAAACTCCTTCCCTTTCAGTGAGGCAGCAGCCAGGAAAAGAACAGAGAGCAAAAAGGTAACAAAAAAAAAAAACCTCCCAACAAGCCACCACAACAAGAGATACCACATTCTTCCAGCCTTCCCACCTCTCACTCAACAGATGTATAAACAAGCTATTCTCTTCCAAAATACCCCAAATCACAGTTTTATCCACCCCCTTCCCTTGGATCCAGACTAAAACACCAAGTGTCTCTTCTTAATACTCAAGCATCAGTATACCTCAATCACAAGCTGCAACCCACAGCTTTCCGGAGATGAAAACGGCAACATACAACAGCTGCCAGACACAGATGCATCCACACACACCATGTCAGGCTTAATCAAACAGCACTCAATACTATGAAACCTGCCATAATTGATATTAACTATGTTTAAACAGAATAATAATGACATTTGTACTAGCTGCCAGAAACAGCTGCATCCACGCACACCATATCAGGACTGATTAAACAGCACCCGTAGCTATGATACCTGCCATAATTGATATTAACTATATTTAGACAGAATGATGATGACATTTGTACTAAGAGCTTGCTACTATTATTTAACCAGGATATACATGACATTTCTAAATCATACTTTAACTGAAGAAGGAATTAGTCTCTATGACAGCATTATTTTTCAAAACCCTCTACTGTTACTGCTATTATATATGATGTTAATTTGTTACATATGAGTCTGAACTCTGATGAATGGTACCTCTTTGAATTAGTTAATTAATTACTTAAATTATTATAAGTAAAAACAATGAAAAATGAACAAGATAAGTATTCATTGATTTCAAGTAGGGGAATAGAACTTTAATTTGGGAGGGTGGCCTAATGGTTAAGGTGTTTGCCTTACAAGCACAAGGTGCAGGGTTTGAGTCTCACAAGGGATAATTGGATAGGCTTTAAATGCCTTGGAAGGGCGGTTAGCCTAGTACTAATCTATGAACCTATAAAAAAAATTATGTCCACATAGGTCATACAGCAACAGTTAGTGTTTTCCTGCCAATTTGTGATATTGAGTGTAAAGGCAGAAATGGGGAGTGTAGAGGAGTCCATAATATTCAATGGACTCTTTGTAAAGTGTCACATACTATTGCAGGGGATACCTGGTCTCAATATAAATCAGAAACTTGGAATAGGATTACCATGACTGTCTCCAGTGCAACAGGCATTCCACGTATTGGAGAGCAATGCAGGCATCACTATAACAACCTGAAAAGCTTCAAGCAGGCACAAATCAATTAGTGGCTGGATGAGTTAAGGGCTGATGACATCCCATAGTTGTGTAAGTATACAGATAAAGATACATTAAATTATATTCAAAGCTGGAGATAGGCAAGACTAGTATTTAGAATGCTCTTTTCTTTTTGTCTCCTCTTTATTTTGCAGCTGCTCAGGAGCTTTCAGTGAACAGGCAAGTCCATGCTGAACATTTAGAAAGACTAAGAAAAGCAAGGGGTATGTATGCAGGGCAAAAATATTATTATTGTATTAAAAGTATTGCTCATCTATACATTATTAGCAAAATAAGCATGCATATGTTAACTGTAAAATAAGGCATGTTTGCTTCATTGTGTGGATCAAGGTAATTCTTTGAGTCAGTTGCAATAGTGTATTCAGATGTTGTGGGTTCAAGTCCCACAGGTAATGAATACATTGTAAAATGATTAAAAATATTAATGTGAACAAAATTGGCATAAATGTCATATTGTTAACTTAATCTATATTACTTGTAAAAACGTATATGTAATTTATACATATTGCAAGGATTACTTGGAACAATTCTCAGTCATAGTTTATAGTTTTTAAAAAGTATAATTAATGTAAAAGTAAACATTTATTAATATTGTAGTAATTTATTGCATGTGACATATGATGGTTCTACTTATCTTTTTCTTTTTTTTCTCTCCTACACCAACGCTTACCTCTCTTTTTTAATTTTATATGTGTGGTCGCAGCATTCTGATGTCATAAATTTCTGATAACTGTCAAAATGATTTCCAGCACATGGTGGTAGGCCAACCAGTGCAGCTCAGCCTGTCACCACTCCAATGGCTGTCACACTGATGCGCAGCACATCTGGGACACAACTTGGCAGAAGTGCCTCTGAAGCCCCTGCACTACCTGGGTCCTCACCAGCATTATCCCGGCAGCTGGTGCAATAGAACCCTTTGGGAGTACTGGTGGAAGTGGGGATTTTGTCACCCACCAGGAGCTGCCAGGCATGGTGCATGGGGTCATAGAAGGTTCCATCGGTGCATGCATCAGCTGTATGGAGAAGATGCTTGTCGGAATACTGAGAAAACAAAAATGTCAACCAATCCAACAGGAAGCTGAGGAAGGGAATGGTGATGACAGTTCTGAGGGTGAGTTCTAGATTCTCATTGTCTCTGTGCTTTACAGTCATAGGCCTCCAATGTCCCCTCCCTATCCCCAATCACATTGTCTGCCAACCTTTTGTTTTCCTCACCATCCTGCGTCTGTCTTGTTTGTTCTGTTTGTCTGCACCTGCTTCCTCACCTACCCTACCAACCTGACCTAAAATCCCTATGTCCCTTACCCAAAATTCCTCTCTTACTGAAATTAAATAAAAAAAACCGGGCATCCGTCCCACAAAAATAAATAAATAAATATATATATATATATATATATATATATATATATATATATATATATATATATATATATTATATACATCCTATACATAGCTCTCCACTTCACACGTGTCTTCTTAACACACTTGATTTGGCCCAGTTGGCTATACAACATGATTGCGTTGCCACCCATCTTTGTTGAAGTGACAGTCCAAATTTATCCAATATTCTATCCATGTTCATTTTACACTGTTGAAGTAGTGGATAACTATGGTTATTTCCTAATTCCCTCCTACATATTCCTATATTGCTTCTCCTTTATTCTTTCCTCGGCATGTCCCCCATTTCACCAATTTCCTATCTACCCCATTTTCACATCTTTGATCTGGTCAAAAAATCACATACCACATACATAAATAATAAATCCCTATTAAAGGCCTTCACTTCTTGTCCTCTGCATTTTCACAGAATTTGGCAACTCACACCAATGCCAAGTGATGGTGAATGTGTCTTAATGTCCTGTGTCATGGTGTGGTTACCTCTGTACAGTGCTGCTTAAACTCACTGCACTAAAGGAACACACAGTTAAGCCAGAGTAAAGGCAGCACTTTGAAATATTTACCATAACATTTATTTGGTCTGATGAATGTATAAAAATGGCAATCCATATGTGTACTGTTGACATAAATCAATTGACTGATGTCAGTTTTTATACATTACTTCACTGTATTCACTGCTTCTCACATTTTCAAAAACTTATCACATTTACTTATGAATACCATCCTGACGTGTAAAAAATTACATTGAGCTGACTTGCACCCTTTGTCATTTGTTCTCAAAATATGAGTTCCCTGCTCTTACATCTGCTGCGACAGAGAAAGCTAGGCAACAGTTGTTTTTTTTTTTCATACTCAATTCTGTTCAAAGTGCTGACTGCAACACCTCTCCTCTTAATGTGTTTCCATGGAGGAAGGTGAACCAATAAAAAAATATATTTTTTCCAAATTAAGCCATTTGCTCATCTCTTAACTCTGCACAAATGGCGAAGCCACTTGCAATAGTAGTTCATGTTTTAAAAATTGTGGCACAACCTTTCACGTATAAAGTACAGTGTAAACAACATATTATCTGTCAGCTATTTCTGCCATGGACTACATGTGTAAATACTTTTGAAGTTCAAGTTGTAGTCATGCAAATAGAATCCTGCATGTGCAAATACTTTGCCATCAATCGAGCAAACCAGTTGCTCAGTGGTGCACTATGAAAAGAGCTGATTGGCATGTATTATTATGTTTAATACCCAGTTAGTCCCCATTCCATTATAATCCATGTAAAAACACAACCAAAGGAAAGACACAAATTATTGACTGAGGACATATTTACTCATACTCACGTGTGCCCTCCACCCATGCACTTGAAAATTGATATGTCAGTAGTTATCTTCAAATGCAATTACACTACAAAAATAAATAACAAAACTGCTTTATTATATCATGTAAAGCATTATACTGGCAATAGACATTGAAATTGTGTTATACATGTCAATGTGGACATGAGTTGATCAAAAATATGAAACATATATGGACTCAGTTGCATCCATGCTGATCACAACATGTGTGTGTATGTGTGTGTGTGTGTGTGTGTGTGTGTGTGTGTGTGTGTGTGTGTGTGTGTGTGTGTGTGTGTGTGTGAGAGAGAGAGAGAGAGAATGTAAGTGTGTAATGTAGGCAACAAATTGAAAAACAGGTGCATATGTCTCAATTCTGCAAGATGCATTCCTGACAGCTTATTGCATTTAGTTGGGGAAGCTGCCTTTCAAAGAATACCTGCACATTGGAACTACAACAGAAAATCCAAATTCCACAGTTTGCACACCACTGTCATAACAGGATATGGTATGCATATCATATAATGAGGATATCATCATCTATACAGACCAGCAAGGCAAGACAAAAGCATACATTGGGCATGGTGCAGTTATTAATTACTGTGTTCTGAAGATGGGAACAAAATACTTAGATGTGGGTTAACTTCGTGCATAGTCAGAACAGCATGAGTCTGTATTCTACTGTTAAGAATCCAGTCCCATGCAGAACAAATATTTAGACAGTCATACATGCATAGACAGCCATTCCATACAGGTCTCCCAATATCTTCTGCTAAACATCCACTGATGATGTCATCCACTATAAAGTGTCCAGCAGCATTATAAAAGCCAGACTCATGCCATGGCACTTTTCCTTAAGTAATGAGCTCTCTAGCTTGTAAAAATAGCTAGCTAGGGGGTTAAACTTACTACAATCAAGTGGTGTGTGTGTGTGTGTGTGTGTGTGTGTGTGTGTGTGTGTGTGTGTGTGTGTGTGTGTGTGTGTGTGTGTGTGTGTACATAGTCAGAAGACCATAAGTCTGTATCCTACACTCTGCAATCCAGTCCCATGCAGAACAAATATTTTGACAGTTGGACATGCCTACACAGCCATTTCATGCAGACCTCCCAAAATCTT
The DNA here is from genome assembly GCF_019279795.1 of Protopterus annectens. Classification (NCBI taxonomy): domain Eukaryota; kingdom Metazoa; phylum Chordata; order Ceratodontiformes; family Protopteridae; genus Protopterus; species Protopterus annectens. Next base: position 1,902,584,086 of record NC_056729.1, read on the forward strand.
CTGTAAAACATCCAGTGATGATGTCCTCTGCTATAAAGTGTCCAGCAGTAGTGCAAAAGTTAGACTTGTGCTGTGCTACTTGCTTTAAGTCATGAGTTTTCTAGCTTGTATAACTAGTTAGGGGGTTCTAATCTCACTGCAGTTAACTGCTGTATGTGCATGCAATTAGAACAGCATGAGTCTGCATCCTACTGTCAGCATTGAAATCCCATGCAGAACAAATATTTTGACAGTAATACATGTCTACACAGCCATTTCATACAGGCCTCCCAAAATCGTCTTCCAAACATCCAGTGATGATGTCATTTGCTATAAAGTGTCCAGCAGTGGAGTGATGGCCAGACTTTCGCTGTGGCACTTGTGTTAAGTAATGAGTAGTCTAGCTTGTGTAACTAGTTAGGTAGGAGTTCTAACCTTACTACAATTAATTAGTGGGTGTGTGTGAGCATTTGTGTTTATTCACATTCTGGAGACCCTTTTAGAACAGCTTGTGAGACACTTTTACTCCCCTCTTCTTTTTACAAGACTATGCTGATATCATCTATAAAGTGTTGACTAACACTATAAAAGAAAGACTTGTGCTGTGGCACTTGCATTAAATACTGTGTTCTGTTCATAGGTAGGAGTTTAGTCTCACTGCAGGGAACTTATGTGTGTGTGTTTCTGTTCCATCAGTTAACACTCTAAAGACCATTTTAGAACAGCTTATGAGACACCCCTACTCCCCTCTACTTCTCACCAGGCACTGCTGATGTCATCATCTATAAAGTGTTGTCTGACACTACGAAATCTGACTTGTGGCATTTGCATTAAGTGATATTCTGTACATAGTTAGGTAGGGGTTCTAGTCTCGCCATGATCAACTGGAGTGTGTGTGTGTGTGTGTGTGTGTGTGTGTGTGTGTGTGTGTGTGTGTGTGTGTGTGTGTGTGTGTGTGTGTGTGTGTGTGTGTGCGTGTTCATCTAGCAATCCGTATGGTGGAAACTTTAGAATGGCATGTGAGTCCACAGCTATGTCAGACACTCCTCTGAAAATCTTCTTGTAACTTACACTTATGATTTTTATAATTTGGACAGTCCTGGTTCTGTGGTAGTCGATGGGAACGACAGCCCGTTGAGACGTAGTGAATGGATTCGCAACCAAAACCATAATACTAACACATCTTCGGTATCCCACAATGGCAATAGTAGAAATGGTACTAATCAAAATTTTCGGGAAGCCAAGAACACAGGTGCGATCCCGAAGAAGAACTTCAACCACATCCAAAAGAATCAAAGGACCAAATGCAACAACAGGTTCAGGAGATAGGCGAAGAGAATATTTCAAAGGTGGATGTTCTTTCAAATTCAACTGGGGACTTTAAAATTTTTAACTTTTCTTCTTTGAACATAGATCCTGTACTCATTTATTTATTAGAAAAAAGGAAATACTTTTGTCCCTAGTAAACCTTCTAGGTTAGAATATTTAGTTTTCGATCTCAAATTAGTTGTTAGAGAATTGAACTTAATGGTTCTTTTTGGAAATACTTCTAATTCTAACCAAGGTTTAAGAGTCCCGAGTACTTTTAATCCCCCCTACACCAAACTTTAAGAACTTTTGAACAGGTGTGTGAACTCGACTTCCGACATTTTTTGAAAGAGTATAAAACTGGTAGAGTTGACACGGGATCTAATATTTCTTCACATGAAAAGGACTTGTTGAATTTATTAAGATCATCACCTGTTAGGCTGGTGAAACCTGATAAAGAAGGGGGAGTAGCCATCTTTGACTATGTTGATTACAACAATAGAATGGTTTCTCTGTTGAACAGTGAAGCATATTCTAAGGCTTCACTGAATGAAGTGAACATTGCGTATAGTCGCATTAGGAGCTACTTTAGTGAACTTTGTATTGAGTCAGTAATTGATATTGACACTTATAACTACATTACACTTTCTTGGCCTAAAATGCCTGTACTATTTGGTATCCCCAAAGTCCATAAAGATCTATTTGACCCACCTATGAGACCTCTTATTGATGGAAGAGGGTCTATTACATACCCTTGTGCTAAGGTAGTAGACTCGATTTTAAAAAATTATATATTGTCTGAACCACAGGTCTATAAAGACTCCTGGTCATTTTTGGACAAAATCAACAATTTAAGGTTTGACAAAGATAACATTTTTTTAACTATTGATGTTAAAGACCTTTATACATCAATCCCACATATGGAGGGAATTGAATGGGCCAGCCTCATGATGAAATCTTAAAACGCCCCACTGCAAGAGATTCACTCTGTAGAAATTTTGTTGGACAGTATCTTAACTAACAACTTCTTTATGTTCAACAATGAGTTTTATTTGCAGAAATGTGGAGTGGCCATGGGATCACCCTTTGGCGCCAGTTTTGCTAATCTGGTAATGGCATTTTGGGAAAATTAATTTATTTTCAAATATTCCCAACACAGGGTGAACCTTATGTTTTATACAAGATTTTTATACAATATTTTTGTCATGTATAAAGGCAATGAACAAGCAGCTCAACATTTTGTTTCTTACTTAAATAGAACTACGGAGTTTTTTAGATTTACATCTAACTTTAGCACAAGTTGTATTGCCTACTTGGACTGTAAACTAGTTAAGGATACTTTAAATGAAAGATTTGTGTCTAGAATATTCCGAAAAGAGACGTATTCTAACTCGTTCCTTCATTTTTCAAGCAACCACCCTTTCCATCAAAAGCACTCTATAGTTAAAGGACAACATATCAGAGCAGCCAGGATGGTTACATTGGATTCAGATTTTAGTGATGAATGCCTACAGTTGGGTAGCATGTTTGTACAGCGAGATTACCCATTCCACTTAGTTCAGTCCTTAATAGTAGAAGTTAGTTACAAGAGACAGACCAGTCAAATTAAACCATTACTTAACAACAGTGTAACAAGTGAGACGTGTAACGAGGCCTTTAGCCTAGTTGACACTAACAACAAGTACGTAACGTCAGATCAATCCCAAACAGATGGAATGAATAATGAATTCTGAGATGAGTTTTACAACGGTTTTTAGTAATGATAGCCATATGGTTCGACTCATTTTATACAAAAATTGGGAATTTATTTCCCTTGACAGGTCTTTAGTAAATAAACTTGGCCAGTTACCTAAGTTTGTTTTTAAGAAGGGCACAAATCTTAAACATTTACTTGAAAGGAAAACTATAGGGCCCTGTCGAAACAAGTTGGGATGACTACTTGTGGGTGTTGTAGGATGTGCAGACATATCAAGATAGGAGAATGTTTTGATATTAATGGTAAAAGATACAAATTGAGGAGTAAATTCCATTGTAATTCTAAATTTATAGTGTACATAGCTAGGTGCCAGTTTTGTCCAGCCTTCTACGTTGTGAATACCGAATGTAGACTGAGAGACAGGGTTTATGAACATACGTACGCCATAGAAAAGAAAAAAGAGGAGAACCCATTAGTTAGGCACCTTGTTGTGTATCACAATCACAACTTTTTATTTAAAGTTATCAACCAAGTATCTATGGATCCTAGAGGTGGGCCATTTATCCTGATACTCGAAGAATGTGAACTACTATGGCAGTTTAGATTAAACGCGTTTGTAAGCCCTGGACTAAATGATGCTTGTAATATTTCTTGTCTCTTAAAGCTTAAGAGCTTGATTAGATGAATTGTATGATTTTTTTGACACCTTCTATGTACTTGTTAGGGCACAATGATAGGTTGTTATTAGATTGTTATTTTAAGAAACATAATATGCTAAGTTAAAACTGACACTAGAATAAAGATTTTTCTTTTAGGTACGAGGTTAAATTTAAGTTTATAGCACCATGATTTTCGTTAATTTATAAGGTGCAATAATTTATATTTATCTGAACGATTGATCCGGTTGATTTTATATAAATTAGCTTTATGGCATAATGACTTGTTATTTTTTGTTTAAGTATGTTTTTATATATAACTTGTGAGCGATCATTTTATTAGATTGTGTTATTGAAGTGGGTGTTGTTATACATGTCTCTGTTTCAAACGGAGAGTACGAGAGTGTTTTATTTTAGCTGACAATGTGTGTTTTTTTAAAACATTTGTATTTAGATGTATTTGTAGCTTTAAAAAGTTCTTTAGACACACACAGTTTGTCAGCTGATGGTGGTCATATGACCGTAATGCAGTTATTTATATACCTGAATGTATTTAATTAATTGAATCTGATGAAGTTGCTGCATCAGCGACAACGAAAAGCACTTTATTCAGTAATAAAACATTAAATAGCTTTTGGATTTCGGGCTCTGTTCACTATTGGATTTTGATTTCGAGTTTTCCAGTTTGTTGGTTCTGTTTCTTTTTTACTTACACTTATGATGTCATACTGTGTAAAGTGCACTATAATGGATCCCCTTCAGAAACTTAAAGTTTCAATACTTTGAACTTCAAAAGGCTGAGACCATAAGATCAAAGTTTTGAAACTGAACATTTTGAATGGAGATCACAGTACAGTGTGGAACAGGATATTTACCATTTTCCTCAATGTAGTGCAATCTCAGAATTGGTATATTTATTTAGCAGGGGTTGTGAGGGAGCATGGTGGCTTGCCCCCCTGTAAAAATGTAAAAAAAGTGTTTTTTTATTTTTTATTAGGTTTTCAAAGTTTCAAAACTTCGATCTTATGGTCTCAGCTGCTTGAATTTCAAAGTTTTGAAACTTCAAGTTTCTGAAGTATATACACTGTAACAGCAGTCAAGTCAAACTTGTGCTGTGGCAGGAACATTAAGTAATGTATTCTACACCTTCACTAGATATTTAGGGGTTCTAATCTGACAGCAGCCAAGTTGAGCGTGTATACCTCCAAATAATATTTTTGAGACAATTTTAGACCAAGTTATGACTCCATATCCATGTGACACTCTTCCCAATGTATTCATCTCAGCATCCACTGATGCTAGAATACTCCATAAATTGCAATGTGACAGTGTTAAAGTCAGACATATGTGGTGGTGATACTGTTACATTGTATGCAATTCAGCTTCTATACCTAGACAGGTGTAATGTGCAAATCAGACCCAGTCTACTGGTGTGTGTGTGTGTGTGTGTGTGTGTGTGTGTGTGTGTGTGTGTGTGTGTGTGTGTGTGTGTACGTGTGTGTGTGCATGTGTGCATGTGTGTGCGCGTGTGTGCGTGTGTGTGTGTGTTTGTGTGTGTGGTTGGTACATTTCGGTCATTGCATGATCTTTTGAATCACTTTTCATTTTACTACCACTTAGGATAACCTTTAATGTAGCCCCATGAATCCAGCATCCCCCTTTTCCCTTTTATCAGATCACATCCTTCCTTCATGTCAAAGATGCATACACACATCATGAAGCAGAGTCCTTCCATGAGACTCTGCATGCCAGCTCCAGAGCACTGGATGTGTTATTGTTAATTATGACAAGGGTTGGTGCACATGTTACATATGGACAGAGGCAGTAGGTAATGCAATCAAAGAAATGCACACTACACACAATAGTCTTACTATTTTCCATGATATAGATAGAGGGAGTTTGGTTTAAATGGTATAATAATAGCTAGAATTTAATGAGATGTTGGCTGTAAGCTTAGTAATGTCCTATGACCCTAAGAACATTTCAAATGCCAATGTTGCTGTCATTGACATGTGCTATGTTGAGATGTAGGTGAACGGTTGGCCTACAAGATGGTGTCACAATCTGTGATATGAGGTAATGTATTGATGACTACTACTGCCATTGGATTTCATGTTCCTTCCATAACAGCTGTAGGAACATGCCACCTGAGAACTGTTGACATGGGATGATATTGTGTATATTGTTGGCTTAGTAAGGCATGCGTTTTTGCAGTGGAACAGATCAACATGCTACACAGTTCTCATTCAACCATCACAATGAACCTTGCAGTATGGCACATGTATGCATGTGCATACCTGCAATCATTAAATGCTCTGTGGCATACATCAGTATACATTTATACAGATTACAAGGGCACATAAGCCTTGTTTCATCCACTTGTTCAATTCTGTGATATACACAAAAATATCATATGTTTTGAATCTATTCTAACCTTGTGGAATTCATTGTTTTTGCAATTGTGTAGCTATTCCCAAGGATTATTAAGGTGACCACCATCACTGTTGTCTGACCATCAGCATTTGTCTCAGTGAATGCTCTGCATGAGCCGCAACCAGCTCATTTGTAATGTGACCTTATATGTTATCAGACCTCTGAAACACAGCTTTCCAATAAAAAACATGTAGGCATATGTTGTGCAATTTATTTATTTATTATTTATTTATTTATTTAACATTTGATTACCGGGATAGTCTGACTTGAAATGAGCTAATTTTCAGCGGAGGCTCGAGTAGAAATGCTCCAAATGCATGTCTTTGTAATTGATGTAATTAAGTGACATGGGTAGAGTTGTATGACTGTGTGCACAGTACCACTCTGGGGCATGTAGTGCATAACCAGGACTGTATTTGAAGGTGTAGTCACAAATAATTTATTTAAATAAGTGTGAAATGTTAAGGGAAATACACAACTAAGTGCAGAGCTGTTTGTAGATGCCACAAGCCATACCCAACCAGAGACAATAGACAATCTGCTAGCTGACAGTTTGTCTCACACTTCACCCCCGCCTGACTCAATGGCCGTTAGCCATGCGAATATTACTTGGCTATTTTCTCAAGAGAGCAGCTGTGCACTCTCTAAGGCTAATAACACAAAATCAATGGGTCCTGACAACATCCCAGGTTGCCTATACTATGATTTAGGACCTGACCTAGCAGACATCTTTGGATCCGTACTTAAACACAGCCTCCAGATAGACTATGGTCTTGCAGAAGTGTATACTGGAACAGTTAACAAGGGGAAACCATCACTTGATGCAGGAAATTATGCACCTGTAATCCTGACTCCCCTCGTCTGTGAGGCAGACCAATGACTCATCATGGCCTTATCAAAAAAACACACAAGTGATTTCACAGCGGTGTACCAAACCCATTTTTGATTTGTTAAGTTTACATCATTTCTGTTAAATCAGGTTAATGTCTTCAAAAATGCCACCAAGGACATGCATGAGGAAAAGAGTGGCATCGCACATAAGTTGACCTACCCAGGGCATTTGACAAAAATCCACACTCAGGTGTTACAGAAAAACTGTCTCAAGTATGCATAAACACCTATGTCACCAAGTGCTTAGACAAATGGATCACACACAGGGCACATGATGTCAAAATGTGTGAAGTCACCTCTAACTGGAGTCCAGCGAAAAGGTCTGTACCTCCAGGTTCTGTAATAGGCCCTTTCCTGTTCAGAATTTAAGTCTCAGAAGTCAAGACAAACATAGACATCCTTTGTCTAACTAGCTTTGTGGATGATTGCAAATTGTGGGCAACCATTGAATCCAAGAATGTTATAGGTATACTGCAAAAAGTTTTAACACACAAAAATGATCATGACTAAAGCAATGAAGACACACTAGGTGAACAAAAGCATGATTATTTCCTTTTGAAAACAAATACACAAGCTAATTACAATATAGACAGCACACCCCTATGAGCAGACCAGGTGGTACGTGACCTGGGTACTCATGTAGATAGCAACTGGACCTTCCACCAGCATGTGACCATAGTGATGACAAACTTTGTATGTAGCACAACTCCTAAGTATAGGCAGGCCATCCACATCAAAGGATATTATAATCCCATTGTTCTCAGTCTCCATCATGCCATTAATTGAGTACAATGTGCACCCTTTGCATGTACCTCACCACTCATCTTCCACGGATGATTTACTCAAGTGCATCACCTTCACCACAGTGTGTTTCCACACATCATTTTGTTCATACATAAGTATTCTTTGTGATGCATACCCATTAGGGTTTGACAGTGCAGACTTCCCTTCAAGGTGTTATACAAGATGTACATGTGATACATCTTCCTGTGATGCAGCCAGTAAATACACAGCTCAACATTGGTGGCAGGAGTTACATTCATGCAAATGTGTATTGTGGCATATATGTGTCATGCAAACTTCTCAACTACCCAGGATTGCTCCTAATTTAAAATACAGGTGGAACAGTGTCCCTCTACCTCTGAAAAGTGGTAATTTTTGAGGACATTACAGTTATACAAGTGTGTTCATGCAGAACATGTATAATAACTCACAATCACATTTTTTAGTTCAGTGACACAGATCAATGGTGCTATCTTTCTGATATTGTCCATGATTGTGTGTACTTCTGTCTACTGTTATCCATTAGCCTGTTATTATATGTCCTGTTTGACTGAGACCTGTGTTGACATTACATTCATATTGAAACAACTCACTTTGCACATCTTAAATAGGCACATATCCCCTGTTGTATATACTGTCCTTGCTAAATGTCCTCTGCAGTGATCATGCCAGGGTGCTTACATCACAACCAATCATCTCCATTGATATATAACCTTTGAGTGACAGACACATAATATACAATAACTGTGCGACTATAAAAATATACCCACACAGGAGGCATAAACAGCAGTATTATGTACATATGTGATTATTGCTCATGCTCCAACTGGCTTATCTTTGGGATATGCATGCATTGACACGCTCATATCTAGTGTACATTATCAAGTTTCACTTGTTATTTTCCCCTTTCTTTATTCCTACCATTCAAGTCTGGGCCTGTTTCAATATACATGCTTCATCCGACTACTGTTTTAATAATGGTAGTCTACGTACCCTTGTTGATATCAGCAAACCATTTTTATTTCATTTTCAGTATGCCATAGCATGTTTGTACTGTACTTTCCACCAAGTACACTTTTCTATAATGTGTTAGTACTGCAGGCTTTGCCTTAAATTTAGCCCAGGTAGTCATTGTGGCTGTCCATGCAATCTTGCAGAGCAAGTTTGTCCGTAGGTAAACCTGTCTGTATGGCAGAATGTGTTTGTGCTGTTTTACATGGCGTCTTGTGTTGCCAGACATGAAACATTCCTTGTATTTGTGTAAGCGCGATGCACAGCATGAATATGCAGTTAGAGCCGCTCCTCATTGCACAGAAATATGAACTCCATATAGGCTTTGTGCGAAGCTTACATGGAGTTTATTGAATCCCTGGATGGCCCATAAATACTTACTGTCCTTATTTTTAAGCTCACATAAAGGATAAAATAGTATTGTTGTCCTTTATAGAAAGTAATGGATATGTCATATTCTCCTTTTTCATGTGCTATATTTCTATAAATTACAATGTATGGCAGCGCCTTTAGTGTTACATATATTTATAGCCAATTTCTAGTTACAATTATATGTTTATTGCTACAGTTATCTCTACAAGATAGTAACCTGTAACATATTATTTTGTATATTTTTTTCAGAACATGCTACCTCAAGCAAGCAAACTGCATTCCTATTGTACCAAACATCATTATTTCAAATGGGATCATTTCAGGATTTCCTACGAAGGATTGTACTACGGATGGTAAAAAAGTCATTTCACTATTAAGATGCATTTAAGAAGATAACATGTATACTAATATTAAATGTGGTGTTTTACATATATGGTGTGCCAATCATTTCACAGTTGCAATGAGAGAGCATGTATGCACATTTAAAGAATGTTGCACTATCTGTACAATGCTTTAAAATAGAAGAGCACCGAAAAGCAAACAAATAACGTGTTGCAGGAATGGAGACCTCTATACCTCCACTACCATGTTTCATAATTATAGCAACGTTGAGATGGCAAAATCTCATGGAAGGGAAACATAAAACTATTGCCTCTTACCTGAGGATTTGCAATTGTGCAGTTGTTATAATTAAATTAGAGGAAGATGAAATTCTATCATGTGAGGGATGCAGAGAGACCTGGTACTCTGCAAAAACTGTTTGGATGATAGCTTTCCATGTTTTTTTGTTCTGTGATTTAACCGCTCTGAAGAAGCTAGCTAGCGCTAGTGAAAGCGCTTTTAACGCATATTCAAGAGTATGATAACTGAAACTGTTATATGTTTTAACTAGGTCAGGCTTTGCTGAACTATAGTTTAGAATAACTAGGTGTGGTGTATTAGTATTCACCGAAGTAAATAAAATTAAATTCAGGACAGTCTAATCTCTCATGGCAACCATGATGAAAAATCAGTACAAGCATAAATACCATTAGTAAATGCATTATAGTTTAATCATTTCATAGATACTTAACAAGGCTGTTGAGCCATGAGGCTCTTTCTAAAGCCTAGCTATGCATTCCCAAGAAGATTATAACCCCCGCATCATAAATATGAATAACTGCCTATGTCCTTATTTACTAAAAATTCAATGATGATCCTTTCCATAGACTTATGGATTAGGCTGTAATTAGCAGGGTCCATTGATACCTCTCCTTTGTGCAGGGGAATGGCTGTTGCTGACCTTCATTCATCTTGCACAAAGCCTGTTTGGAGGCTAATATTGATTAGCCTCTGTAGGGGGTGTGTCATATCCTGTTTCAGGCTAGCCATCAGCCTTCTAGGTATGTTTTCTGACATCACAGAAGCAGTGTTCTTAGTCATGGATAGTACTTTGAGGACTTGTTCTTGGAAGATTTGTGGAGGTGGATGCAGGTATCTAATTTGGGAATGGCCATGTGTTTATGTGTGGGGGGGTAAATAAGAGCTACATTTATCTGCTAACAGATTAGCTGTGTTCTCTGGGTCTGAAAAATTTGGTATCATTTCTCATTAGCTCTGTGCAGTGTTGAGCGTTGTTTCTGAGGTTTCTAACATAACTAAAAAAAGGCTTTGTGGTTGTCTTTAGCCAGAGTGGCTATTTTCACCTTGTATCAAGCTTTGCTTGATTTGATCTGCAGCTGGAGCTCCTTGTCAAGTTTAGAAAGAGTATGTTTGATAACTAGAGAGCAATATTTTTTATGTGCAATGAGATTTTGTTTATTTATTTTTTATTGTAGCATGTATTTATATTTAGGCTCCATACACACCTCTCAATTGCCCAGATTTTCACAGACTGTCCATATTTTTGCCTCATACTTTTAGTCTTTTCCTCATAAAATTTTGGTTTTCTGTCAAATATTTAGAAAATTTTCGGGGACTGAAATCAGAAAATATTGACAGCCATTTGAATTTCAGATTTCATACCCTTCAGAAAATCCCTGCTAATGCAAAAGATGATATTCCATCAACCTTCTAAGTCTAGAAGAGCAATCTTTAAAAACTGTCCCTATTTTTGGACCTTTATCCCCAATTATTTACAGCTTTGTCCAGATTTTTTGCTTTAAGAGGTTAAGAGGTGTGCTCCATCATAGTGGTTAATTTTTAAATTTGGCATTGTTTAACTTTAGAGGGGGACAGATACATCTATGAAGCTATTTGCATGTGCATCGAATTTGGCAGTAAAATATTTTGCATACTCAGAAACACCATCAGGTAGGAAGGAGCTGTTAAATTTCATCCTACAGTTTTAGTAGATTAGCTTCCACATAATCTCTGAATACCAAGTACTTCTGGCTTAAGGTTATGGTGAATGTAACAAATTTATGGTCTGATTTGACCAGGCAGGAAGTTACAACAGGTAGGGAACTCAGCTGCCTCATATTGGTATGTACCAAGTCCAGCATTTTGTCACTCCTAGATGGGATGTAGAATAACTGGTCCAGGGAGTTTGAATTCATGAATTCCAGAAATCTCTGGGCATACTTTTAGGGAATGGAGAGGAAGCTGAAGACCCCTAAAAGAATGGTGTTTGGCTGAATACAAAGCGGATGCATACTAGTCAGATAGGAAGTATGGGCCAAGGAGGACACAGAGGGAATGTTATAGTTAGGTATGAATGAATCACTGAGGGTGGGTATGTGTTCAAGACATTTATTATTCAAACACACATCAGGAGCCGTAATTTGTATATATACTTTGTACTTCATATGCTTACTGACTAACTTCTTACTTCTAACACACACATGTGCATCTCCATTCAAGTTTGCATTCACACTGACTGACAACACACAATGGCACTGATCTTGCACGTGCTCAGTAACTTATATCCACATGCTGTCTAGCTACAGTGGCTGACTAGGTTCAATATTCACAATGATCTACATCCTTCTTTAATTTTGTTCAACACTACAAAATACAAGAAGAAAAACATATTTAAGAGCTAGACATTATTCCAACATTTCAACAAAATATAAGTGATTTCAAGTTCAAGTTGCTGTGTATTTAGGATCAGGTTTGCAAATTCTACCCGATCTAGTTACATAGAAATTCTGACTGGGTTTAGCAACAGGGAAAGTCTCTGGGGGTTCATTCAGTACTGGAACATCTGTGTTTACATCAGAGTTGTTTGAAGAAAGCACACTGTCCTTTTGAATTCGAACAGTTGATGAGTCACTCTGGAAATTAGAGTCACTGGCACAGACAATCCACTGTGGCTTTGGTTCTGAGACAGGTAACACATGTCTACGATTCCTTCTGTAATCTATTCCTTCAAATTGTATGATGTAAGATCTCAGTACCTCACAAATGTCCTTCATGATTCCTATACCATCATAACCTTTGGATGTTTGCATTCTTACATCTTCTTGTAACAATGGTTGAAGAGATTTACTGGTTTTATCATAGTACAACTTTTGTGACTGATGTTTTCTCAAAAGTGAGCCTTGACCACTCTATCTTTCTTTGCATTTGGTACTAACAATTGTTTGCTAATTGGAAGAGTTGCTCGTGTTTGTCTGGACATCAGTCTTTGAGCAGGTGAACCAAGCAAGTTGCCTTGAAGAATGTTTCTGAGATTGAGTAACTGAAGGAAAACATCGGTACCATCTCTTTTGGATTTCTCCAAGTGTTTTGCACTTTAAACTGCATGTTCAGCTAAACCATTAGCTTGTGGGTACTCAGCTAAACATCTTTCTCTACATCCAGGTCATGTCTTTGAATTAATGGTACTGCAGATTATGCAATTAGATAAAAGGGGAGGGGATTTCAGACTAGAGTTAGCAGAAGCTAAATGGATTCTCTGGATGCAGGCAGATATATTTCCTGGGATAAATGCTGCTATACCTTTAAAGGCTTTGCTTAAAAAATGTAGATTACATCAGTAATTACTGACTGGTTTTAATTGGTTATTCTGGTTTTTTTTTTTTATTATCAAATTTCTTTTTATTAAATATTTGTTCATAAAATATGCAGAAAAAAGATAACAAGACATATACATGCAGTACAGTTGATATTACAGAGTGCATACCATAAGCAAGTAAGAATAGTTTTTGCCCACTTTGATCATTAACATTCATATTAAGTAGAATTACCATTTGTGTTACTATGAGGATATGGTTAAAAGATTATTCCAAAAGCTTTTATCATGTAGCAGTTGTCTTTTACATTATTTTGCAATTGCGAGCAGTACTAGAGGTATAACATCAACCTATAGCATGATAACAATTTACTCTATTATACCATATATACATATATATAAATATATAAATAAAAAAGAGTATGAAGCAGGGTAAACGCCCTCTCCAAACAGCAATGGAGAAAGAAAATATAATAAAAATGGTTAGGGTGAAACACAGCTCGCAGGTAATAAAACCAACAAACATCAATCCAAAATGAAAGTATAGATAGTCCAATCACATCAAGCAGCAGACAAATCCAATATAAGTAAAGGCTACGATTTATTCCAGAGACAAAATACAGAGTTAGCGCTTTCACCTTTCGGCTTCTTCAGACTCAATAAAAAACACAAAAATACTACATCTTAAATACTACTCAAGGCGGGGAACGCTAATAAAATCAACACATTAACAGGCAATATACTATTTAAAGTGATACATTCAAATAAAAATTCCCTGGGGGGCGTGGCCAAGGATGAACACAGGATAGCAGCAGATTTCTTCAGCTCCACCAACTTAACTGCACTGACAGGAAATAATTACTTTAACAATTAATTTATGAAATAATTTTCTTTCTAAATACGTTTGGAATATCAGTTTCTTGAATAATATCTAAAAAAGAAAGAAAATTTTCAATAATTTTCCTGTCAGAAAACACCTTGGAAATTTCTCTGTCAGCACCTCTGTTTGAAATGAGTTCCAGTAAGACAAATTCTCAGGATTCCAGCATCAAGAAAGAGCTTCAGTCTCTGATATCTACAATTCAGCAACTTACTACCAAAATGGACAAACTGGATACTAAAATTGATAACTTCATAGAAAAAACTACAAAACAAATAGATTTGTTACATCTAGACTTGCAACAACAGAAGACTCAGATTACAGGCATAGAAGAGACTGTTAATGACATGGAGAATAGAATCCAGGAAGAAGAAATTAACATTGAGTTTTTGCTGAAGCAGAACACACATCTACAAACCAAACTTAATGACCTGGAAAATAGATCTAGGCGCAATAATATTAGGATTTTTGGACTGCCAGAAAATATAGAAGGTAACAATATTATTTCTTTTTTAAATACTTGGCTTCCCAAAACTTTAGACTTGTCAGAAGCATTTTCTTTTGGTATTGAAAGAGCCCATAGATCCATATCTAATTTTAACTCTAAGAAAAAGTATCCTAGATCAGTTATAGTAAGATTTCTATCATCTTATGACAAGGAGATGGTACTTAAATCTGCATGGGCTAAAGCACCTGTTAAAATTAATGAGGCAACTGTGCGTTTTGACAATGACTATTCTTTCTTGGTAATAACTAAAAGAAAAGTTTTTCTGCCATTAATAAGAGAGCTTAAGAAAGCACAGTTCAAAACCTACCTTCTGTTTCCTGCCAAACTAAAAATCTTTCTACCTGATGGCCCTAGAATTTTTGAAGACTTAGACTCTGCTTTGCTGTATATAAAAAAAAAAGATTTTGGATAAAATAGAAGAAATGGAATGGGCTAGTCCTTCATTAAAGAGGATGGTAACAGAAACTTCTTGGAAGACTTCAGAGAAGCAAAAAAAAAGACTAAAAAACAAATGACATGTTCTATGTTTTTTCTTTTTTTCTCTCTCTCTCTTTCTCCTTCACTTTTAATATCTTCAAATACAGTTACTGCATCTCCAGAAAGCCACAAATATTCTAAAAGATTTAATCAAAGTTATTTTCTGTGTGCAAAAAACTGTTTTTGTTTCATAAATAGTCAAAATCTCTGAGGAACAAATAACAAGCTATCAATCAACTTGTTTCTCTTTGTGATAAAGAGGCCCAAGGTTAGTAATTTCATACATTTTTTTCTCTCTTCTTGTTTTAAATAATGGCATTCTTTTTAAACTATGCATTCAGTGAGGGGTGGGGGAGGGCAGGGAGAGAAGTATGATGAAAATATGAAAAGTGGAATAATAACTTATTAGTTTTTTTAAAATATATATATATATATGCTGTTTAAATACTGTTGCTAATTATTTTACCATGATTCTATTGCTTATACATGATTACAAATAATTTGTCATGATTTATTTACAAATAATTAGAACTAAAATAGTGGTAAATAATATGTTTCATATCTATCTTTATTAATATAAACAGCAAGTAATATTTCACTGTAGATACTCTTTATAGTTTCCTTTTTTTTTCTTTTCTCTTTCTTCTCTCTCTCTCTTTTTATTTTCTACTCTCTTTCTTTTCTTTTCTCTCTCTCTCTTTTTCTTTCATATAAGTACATTTACTTGCTTTTGATAATACTGATACATGCATATAATAAGATTTGTATAAGAAAATGAATTGGGGCATAAAAAAATAGTTGTATTATATGTTAATAACTGTAGGCTTAGTTTCACTGTCATAGAGACTGTAATAACTTGTAAAATACTTTGCGAAGGTTTTACTCTGTTTAGTTTCATTTGTATTGCTAAATGAATGTCAGTCACTTGCATTTATTAAAATTCCCGCCAGAATGTTAAGGGAGACAATTTGGGATGTGGGTTACCTCGTGAATAGTGTCCTCGAGTTGTTTTAAAAGCTTCAACACTCAGAATACACGCAGAGAAGCTGAATGCAGTCATTTTGAACTTTGACCCCTGATTTCACACTGACACATCGCAGATTCAAGAAGAACACTCTTCCAGGAAGTAGAACTGCTGCAAATGCGACTTTGCGATGAAAAACGAACTCTATAACATTTAAATGTGAGTTATTTTTTATAACTACTTACTTATTTATGATATAATTTATAAAATATGAAAGTTATAATGATTTAAAATAATTCAGTATGCCATAGTAAGCAAGTGAGATATTTTAGAAGGCATAGAAAGTAAAACATATATACATATGTTTTTGAAAGCTTACATGACTGCAACATATTAAAGTATGTAAATACTTATGATTTAAACATATATAATATTATAATTCATTTGACATCTATCTGACAAGCATAAATATCATTATGATTTTATCTTAGAATAAATTGTCATGTGACATATTTTAAAGCAGCAGTTCAGATATATAAAATACAGATGGCTTTCTAAACAAAGATGTAAGTATATCTGGGAATTTACATAGCTATGCAGTATGATTTGTAACCATATTTATGAACATAAATATTTTATTTAACTGACAATAATAAGTATGAGAAGAAAGCTTTGATGCAAGTAATTTAAAGTTTTTTAAAAGCTGTTAACTGCATTTCTATGACAGTAAATAGGAATATCCTAATATATGTAATGTCTGAACCATAATAGCCTAAGTTATTGACTCTAAATGAACATAAGAACTTATTTTTACAAACTTTGAATAAATTAATATGTAGATATGCTCCCTTTTTTTTTTTTTTTTTTTTTTTTTTTTTTCCTCTTCTCTCTCTCTCTCTTCTTTTCTTTCTCTCTCTATTCTTGGTTCCCATTATCAAGTTTATTTGAATGCTATTTTGATTATAAATGTATTATACTAAATAGATGTACATAGCAGTATGAATTGTTCCTATTTGTTTATATGACGCTGATTTATCAAATATTTAGCTTTGTCTTACTAGATAATCTAATTGAAAGAGGTTAACTTTAGATAATAATAACCAGTATTAAATTGATAAGGTGGCAGCTGAGGTACTGCTGCTTAGGGTAGGGGATAACTTGAGTGGTATGTGCTACTCAAAGTTGGAGTTTGTAACTCCAAGCTGGGTGCAAGGTTTAATCCTTATATTATTTTCATCTGTTTATTGTTGTTTGTATATAGTTCTGACATCCACAATACATTTTATAAACTCATTGTCACTACAAGCAAAAATGAAGCTTATACAAAATCCCATAAGAGTTTCAATAAATACAGCTATATTTAAAGGTACACCTAAAGGAGGAGGTATAATATCACTTATTTTGTTAATTGTTATTCTGATTATAAGTTTTATATGTTTAAAAAATGCCAAATGACTTCTCTAAAAGGAATTTCTTTAAATATTAATGGACTGAATAACCCATGTAAAAGGGCAAGTTTAGTGAGATACATTAATTTACATAAGGCTAACTTAGTATTCCTTCAAGAAACACATCTCCTGAAAAAGGATATTGATAAATTAGCCACTAATAAATATACAGTCTTAGTTAGTTCAGAACACACTCAGAAAAAAAGAGGAGTGGCTATTTTATGGAATAAAAGTATGCCCATACCTAAAACTATTAAGTCTTATGAAGATGATAAAGGAATGTTTTGTATGGTTACAATACAAATTAATGGAAAGACATATACATTAATCAATGTATATTGGATACCAGGAGTTGGTATTAATACAGTGAAATACCATCTTAATAAGATCATATCATTCTCTATAGGAGATATTATTTTAGCAGGTGACTTTAATTGTATCCTACATGAAAAAGATACTACTACTATAGGAAAAAGGAAAATTACATCTAATGCAAAACACTTAAAGGATTTTGTTAATTTATATCATTTGAATGATATTAATAATCAGATAGACTCAAAATCATTACCATACACTTTTTTCTAACAGATATAAAACTTATTCAAAAATAGATAGAGTCTTTATTTCTAACCAGATGGTAACAGAATTAATTAATTCTAAAATCATTTTGTGTCCTATATCAGATCATAATTCAATTGTCTTTGAGTTCATGATAAAAAGTACTTACAATGTTCAGATCAAAAGGATACCAGCATACTTAACTCAACTAAAAGACTATAAAGATTATATACTTTCAGAAGTGCAACATTTTTAGACATAAATAATACTCCTGAAGTCTCCATTGTTTATGTTTGGGATGCTTTAAAATCATACCTATATGGACAAAGTATCAGATGGTATAATAATAAAAGGAAATCTTGGGATAAGGAATTATTAGATATTCAAAGTAAATTAGACTCTTATAAGCATAATAATAAAGAAAATATTATGGACAAAAAAGTCATTGAAGAAATAAACAAATTAAATGAGAAATACAAAGAAATTTTAACTCATAAAGTTAAAATAACATTAGAGAAATACAAGTTTCTATCTTACTCAATAAGTCCCAAATACTTACATAGACTTAAAAATAAAACAAAAAGGTTGAATAAGCAAAATCATATAAAAGAAATTTTCTCTCCAAGGAAAAAGAAGAACGTTTCTAGTCTACCAGAAATATTAGATGAATTTAGAAATCACTTTCACAAAATTAATCATAATAATATTAACATGGAGCCTAAAGATAAAATACAGAAATTTATAACTACAAACATGAACAAAAAACTTAATAAACAACAGACTAAACTATTGGATAAAAATATTTCATATACAGAGGTTGTTACACAAATAAGCTTAAATCAAACAAAGCACCACGTAATGATGGTATTATACCAGAGATCTATAAAATTCTTTCTAAAAGTACATACTCATTAATACATAAGGTTTTTATTTTGGCCCAAAATGAGTTAACAACTCCCCCATTTTGGCAATACGCATTTATTTCACCAATTTTAAAACCCAATAAAGATCCAACTAGATGCACTTCATATAGACCTATCTCATTACTTAATGTTGACTATAAAATGTGTATGAGTATTTTTGCTGATAGACTAAAGACAATCATCCCAGGCATTATAGATATAGACCAGACAGGCTTCATTGTAAATAGAAATACTTTTGATAATATAAGGAGAACTCTAACGTTAATTGATTTTGCAAATAGGAGAAAGAAAGATTTAACACTTATTAGTCTCGACATAGGTTCAGCATTTGATTCAGTAAGTTGGGACTACTTGTTTATCTTACTGAAGTGCACAAACTTTTCAGATGCATTTGTAAATCTAATTGAACATCTATATAAAGGAGCACTGGCTTACATTAAGATAGGAAAATATGTCTCACAAAAAATACCCATTTTAAAAGGTACAAAACAAGGGTGTCCACTCTCTCCATTACTATTTACTTTAATAATGGAGCCTTGGGCTAATTTGATCAGAAACAGTACTGATATAGAAGGATTTGATATAGATGAAAATACAATATCTAAAATTCAACTTTTTGCAGATGATGTTCTAATTACATCAGCAGGATCTAATTCTTCTATGCAGTCCTTATTTGATAAAATGATGAATTTTAAAAATATTTCTGGTTTAATATTCAATGAAGAAAAAACTAAAATATTACCTATATATACACGAAAAAATGTCCTCATTAGTGATTTTAGTAAATATATACCCAACTCAGGTCAGATAACATACTTAGGTATAATATTAACTAAAGATATCAAATCTATTATGCATAATAATTATAGTACCTGTCTTCTTAATATACAAAATCTTTTCAATAGCTGGAATAATATGTTTTTTACTATGGAAGAGAGACTTACAATTATTAAAATGATAATATTCCCTAAGATATTATACTTAATACAATCAATAATACTCCCACCTACAAAAATAATTATCAAGAAATTGAATTCACTAATGTTAAATTTCTTATGGGCACCTAATAGACCTAGGATTGCATTAAAGAAACATACTAATAGCTGGTCTCAAGGGGGCATTTCTTTTCCAGACTTTAATTTATATACTATCTCTTCTATTATAAAAGTTATTACTTTGTTAATAGATCAGTCATACGTTGCAAAATGGAAAGATTACTGGGAACTAATTAGCATTCACTTCATGAAAATCTCTTTAACACATAAAAATATTATTGTAAATAACCCCATGTTATGTATATATATATATAGTTAGTTACCCATTAAACATTATTATTAGTTATCGTAATTTTATATTCATGCATCCTAAGTATAAGGAATGGAATTTTATTCTATCTCCTATAATGTATACACAAGGTATGCTTTTGTCAACCACTTCTGAAAGAACTCTTTTAGTCACAGAAAATGATCTAAAGTACTGGTATCAGTTGCTATCTGATAATAAAGTAAAAAATTTAGACTTCTTAAAACAAGAATTTGATCTGAGAGAAACTTGTTGGTTAGAAGTTCAGACCCTTTGAAAGTTTTTTAAAAGCTGTTAACTGCATTTCTATGACAGTAAATAGGAATATCCTAATATATGTAATGGTTGAACCATAATAGCCTAAGTTATTGACTCTAAATGAACATAAGAACTTATTTTTACAAACTTTGAATAAATTAATATGTAGATATCAAAGCAAAAAAAGGCCACACACAGCAAACAGAGCACGGTGCCCACACAGGAAAAAAGTTCATAAACCAAAACAGTCATAAAAGTGTGGGTACCTAATGGCAGTTCAACTGGTTTCAGTTATCAGTTCTCACCACGTCACAGGAATAAAAGTCCTCTTCAGGAACACAGGTCATAAAGTCCTCTTCAGGAACACAGGTCATAAACTCTTTCAAGTATCCAAGTAAACGAGACACGAAGTAAAGGATAATAATTTATTGTAGTTAAGCTTTGCCATGTGAGGCTTCATCAGACTTTATACAAAATGAGAAATCAACTTATTTAAAAACTAATGAAACAAAAACCATTGGTCATAAATTATCCAATGAAACAGCAAGGTCATTAACTCATATCTAACACATGAAAAGCCTATGCTGAAAAATGCTGCAAACAGTTGCCTCAAAGCAATACTAAAAAATATTAAATATATTGCCTAAAATACAATGTCATATAAACTACTGACATATATACTAACATTCAATATCTAAGCTAAAATCTGCACTAAACAAATACATATAATTAAAACATTATATTTTTGTCAAATGGTGTACTTTTGGTTTATTTATTTTTTAACCTGCTTTACTGCTGATGTACACCTTAAGTGTATGTTACAGCTTGTAACACAATGCTTTCACTTCTATATATGTCAAAGTATTGTGTGTATGTTACTTTAACATTATGTAAACCACCCTATGATGAATGCCTAGCAAGCTAGAGTGAGAGCCAACACAAATTGCTCTCTATAATGGATTTGTGAGCTGCTGTAACATTAAGGTGCTTAGTTAGCAATCAAAATATATATAAATATATATATGCTGGTTCTTTTGAATGGATTTTCAAGCTGTTATGCTTTCAGGTTAGTGACTTTTATTGTCATATGGTTCTGTTTTCGTTTGTATTCAGTTAGAGTTTTATTGTGTTTACCTAATGTTGTCTTTTTGCTTTCCTGGATACATCATGAACTAGAGTGTGATGTTTGTTTTATTTTAGATAATCCAACACTTTAAATAAGTTAAGTGCATTATGTGAACTTTATTTGTTTCTGCGCTGCAGTATTTGAAGCTTGTTGCTCAGACTGTTTTATTTTATGTTTGCAACTCAGCTGCATTAGAATTGCTGTCATCCAAAGGTGTTTATATGTTAGTTGTTCGTATTAATCACCATATATAATGTTTAATTATATGTATTTGTTTAGTGCAGATTTTAGCTTAGATATTGAATGTTAGTATATATGTCAGTAGTTTATATGACATTGTATTTTTAGGCAATATATTTAATATTTTTAGTATTGCTTTGAGGCAACTGTTTGCAGCATTTTCAGCATAGGCTTTTCATGTGTTAGATATGAGTTAATGACCTTGCTGTTTCATTGGATAATTTATGACCAATGGTTTTCGTTTCATTAGTTTTTAAATAAGTTGATTTCTCATTTTGTATAAAAGTCTGATGAAGCCTCGTTAAAAGCGCTAACTACAATAAATTATTATCCTTTTACTTGATTGTCTCATTTTACTTGGATACTTGAAAGAGTTTATGACCTGTGTTCCTGAAGAGGACTTTATGACCTGTGTTCCTGAAGAGGACTTTTATTCCTGTGACGTGGTGAGAACTGATAACTGAAACCAGTTGAACTGCCATTAGGTACCCACACTTTTATGACTAATATGTAGATATGCCCCCCTTTTTTTTTTTTTTTTTTTTTTTTTTCCTCTTCTCTCTCTCTCTCTTCTTTTCTTTCTCTCTCTCTTCTTGGTTCCCATTATCAAGTTTATTTGAATGCTATTTTGATTATAAATGTATTATACTAAATAGATGTACATAGCAGTATGAATTGTTCCTATTTGTTTATATGACGCTGATTTATCAAATGTTTAGCTTTGTCTTAATATATAATCTAATTGAAAGAGGTTAACTTTAGATAATAATAACCAGTATTAAATTGATAAGGTGGCAGCTGAGGTACTGCTGCTTAGGGTAGGGGGATAACTTGAGTGGTATGTGCTACTCAAAGTTGGAGTTTTTAACTCCAAGCTGGGTGCAAGGTTTAATCCTTATATTATTTTCATCTGTTTATTGTTGTTTGTATATAGTTCTGACATCCACAATACATTTTATAAACTCATTGTCACTACAAGCAAAAATGAAGCTTATACAAAATCCCATAAGAGTTTCAATAAATACAGCTATATTTAAAGGTACACCTAAAGGAGGAGGTATAATATCACTTATTTTGTTAATTGTTATTCTGATTATAAGTTTTATATGTTTAAAAAATGCCAAATGACTTCTCTAAAAGGAATTTCTTTAAATATTAATGGACTGAATAACCCATGTAAAAGGGCAAGTTTAATGAGATACATTAATTTACATAAGGCCAACTTAGTATTCCTTCAAGAAACACATCTCCTGAAAAAGGATATTGATAAATTAGCCACTAATAAATATACAGTCTTAGTTAGTTCAGAACACACTCAGAAAAAAAGAGGAGTGGCTATTTTATGGAATAAAAGTATGCCCATACCTAAAACTATTAAGTCTTATGAAGATGATAAAGGAATGTTTTGTATGGTTACAATACAAATTAATGGAAAGACATATACATTAATCAATGTATATTGGATACCAGGAGTTGGTATTAATACAGTGAAATACCATCTTAATAAGATCATATCATTCTCTATAGGAGATATTATTTTAGCAGGTGACTTTAATTGTATCCTACATGAAAAGATACTACTACTATAGGAAAAGGAAAATTACATCTAATGCAAAACATTTAAAGGATTTTGTTAATTTATATCATTTGAATGATATTAATAATCAGATAGACTCAAAATCATTACCATACACTTTTTTTAACAGATATAAAACTTATTCAAAAATAGATAGAGTCTTTATTTCTAACCAGATGGTAACAGAATTAATTAATTCTAAAATCATTTTGTGTCCTATATCAGATCATAATTCAATTGTCTTTGAGTTCATGATAAAAAGTACTTACAATGTTCAGATCAAAAGGATACCAGCATACTTAACTCAACTAAAAGACTATAAAGATTATATACTTTCAGAAGTGCAACATTTTTTAGACATAAATAATACTCCTGAAGTATCCATTGTTTATGTTTGGGATGCTTTAAAATCATACCTATATGGACAAAGTATCAGATGGTATAATAATAAAAGGAAATCTTGGGATAAGGAATTATTAGATATTCAAAGTAAATTAGACTCTTATAAGCATAATAATAAAGAAAATATTATGGACAAAAAAGTCATTGAAGAAATAAACAAATTAAATGAGAAATACAAAGAAATTTTAACTCATAAAGTTAAAATAACATTAGAGAAATACAAGTTTCTATCTTACTCAATAAGTCCCAAATACTTACATAGACTTAAAAATAAAACAAAAAGGTTGAATAAGCAAAATCATATAAAAGAAATTTTCTCTCCAAGGAAAAAGAAGAATGTTTCTAGTCTACCAGAAATATTAGATGAATTTAGAAATCACTTTCACAAAATTAATCATAATAATATTAACATGGAGCCTAAAGATAAAATAAAGAAATTTATAACTACAAACATGAACAAAAAACTTAATAAACAACAGACTAAACTATTGGATAAAAATATTTCATATACAGAGGTTGTTACACAAATAAGCTTAAATCAAACAAAGCACCAGATAATGATGGTATTATACCAGGGATCTATAAAATTCTTTCTAAAAGTACATACTCATTAATACATAAGGTTTTTATTTTGGCCCAAAATGAGTTAACAACTCCCCCATTTTGGCAATACGCATTTATTTCACCAATTTTAAAACCCAATAAAGATTCAACTAGATGCACTTCATATAGACCTATCTCATTACTTAATGTTGACTATAAAATGTTTATGAGTATTTTTGCTGATAGACTAAAGACAATCATCCCAGGCATTATAGATATAGACCAGACAGGCTTCATTGTAAATAGAAATACTTTTGATAATATAAGGAGAACTCTAACGTTAATTGATTTTGCAAATAGGAGAAAGAAAGATTTAACACTTATTAGTCTCGACATAAGTTCAGCATTTGATTCAGTAAGTTGGGACTACTTGTTTATCTTACTGAAGTGCACAAACTTTTCAGATGCATTTGTAAATCTAATTGAACATCTATATAAAGGAGCACTGGCTTACATTAAGATAGGAAAATATGTCTCACAAAAAATACCCATTTTAAAAGGTACAAAACAAGGGTGTCCACTCTCTCCATTACTATTTACTTTAATAATGGAGCCTTGGGCTAATTTGATCAGAAACAGTACTGATATAGAAGGATTTGATATAGATGAAAATACAATATCTAAAATTCAACTTTTGCAGATGATGTTCTAATTACATCAGCAGGATCTAATTCTTCTATGCAGTCCTTATTTGATAAAATGATGAATTTTAAAAATATTTCTGGTTTAATATTCAATGAAGAAAAAACTAAAATATTACCTATATATACACGAAAAAATGTCCTCATTAGTGATTTTAGTAAATATATACCCAACTCAGGTCAGATAACATACTTAGGTATAATATTAACTAAAGATATCAAATCTATTATAGATAACAATTATAGTACCTGTCTTCTTAATATACAAAATCTTTTCAATAGCTGGAATAATATGTTTTTTACTATGGAAGACAGACTTACAATTATTAAAATGATAATATTCCCTAAGATATTAAACTTAATACAATCAATAATACTCCCACCTACAAAAATAATTATAAAGAAATTGAATTCACTAATGTTAAATTTCTTATGGGCACCTAATAGACCTAGGATTGCATTAAAGAAACATACTAATAGCTGGTCTCAAGGGGGCATTTCTTTTCCAGACTTTAATTTATATACTATCTCTTCTATTATAAAAGTTATTACTTTGTTAATAGATCAGTCATACGTTGCAAAATGGAAAGATTACTGGGAACTAATTAGCATTCACTTCATGAAAATCTCTTTAACACATAAAATATTATTGTAAATAACCCCATGTTATGTATATATATAGTTAGTTACCCATTAAACATTATTATTAGTTATCGTAATTTTATATTCATGCATCCTAAGTATAAGGAATGGAATTTTATTCTATTCCCTATAATGTATACACAAGGTATGCTTTTGTCAACCACTTCTGAAAGAACTCTTTTAGTCACAGAAAATGATCTAAAGTACTGGTATCAGTTGCTATCTGATAATAAAGTAAAAAATTTAGACTTCTTAAAACAAGAATTTGATCTGAGAGAAACTTGTTGGTTAGAAGTTCAGACCTTTAGACAACATCTTATTAATAAAATTGATTTCATGTCTATAACAGTTAAAGAATCTATTCCAATACTGATTGATTACTTGATATTAAATTTACAACATAAAGTTTCTGATAAAGGTAAGCTTTCATACATACATAAAATTATCAGAGAAGAAACTTATTACAGTGTAGATACCTATTGGAATTATTTCACTTCCATTAATGGTGAATCACCAAATCAACAAGATAAACAATATATATTGGAATCTGCTTATAAAACTACTTCTTCCATTATTTGGAGACTTTTACTTGGAAATTTTTACATAGATCCTTCTATACACCTTTGATGATGTATAAAATAAATAATAAAGACAATCTATGTAAAAGATGTAATGTAGAAATTAATGCTGATTGGGCACATATGTTTTATGACTGTATAAAATTGAAGGAATATTGGAAGTTAATCAATGATTTTTGCAGGCTCTTTTACAGATAATTTCATTATTTCTAAATCACTTATATTATTCAACACTCCTGTTCCTAAAAGTGTTAAAAAAGTTAAGCTTCCCTTGTTATGGTCTATTCTAGCAGTGGCTAGAAAAATAATAACCAGAAATTGGATTTCAGATACTCCTCCTTCATTTAATGAATTTAAAAATGTTATGACTGAAGTGTGTCATATGGAATTGATGACAATAAAATCAAGAACTACTAGAAAAACATCTTATTATATTATATGGGATACTTTACAAAATCTGTTAAAAAAGTCTTAGCTTCAATAGCATGGTATTTTAGTTTAATTAATTGATTTCATTTGTAGTGGATGTCTTTGTAAATACTTTGGTTATTTTATTGAATGTTATAACCATTTCTATTTTAATTACTTGTATAAAATTGTTATGATATTTATTTTGTATGTTAAAAACAATAAACTTGTTTTAAAAAAAAAAAATTCCCTATAGGCAATACATCACGAGAAATAAAAAAACGTAATATATCTATAAAACATATGTATATGTAATCAACAGACCAGATAATCAGAACTAAATAACATAAACTGCTGTTACTATAGAATACATACATTTTAATAAAATGCAAATAAAATAAAACTACATATAATCACATAAAACCACTTGGCATGCTATCCTAAACTAACATTAATAATACACTGCACCAACACACATCACAGGGTACACATCAAGAATAAAATCATAAAAGGCAATATAGACTAGAATTAATGCCTTATTTATTATTTACTTTTAATCTCCTCATCCTCAAAAAAGGTTTCAGAGATAATTTAGCATTTAATCCAGGGCTGACATCTGACCTGAGCTTCATAATCCATATGTTCTCTCTATTCTCCGTAAAAGTCCTAATGTCCCCTCCACGACTGGTGATACTAATAACTTCTATAATCCTAAAATTGAAGACATGAGTAGCATCTGTGTCTAATACATGTTTAGCCAGAGCATTGGTTGTGTTCTATTTCCTAATATTATAAAGATGTTCACGTATCCTGTCCCTTAAACACCTGTTAGTTTTCCCAATATAGAAGGATGAACAGGTGTTACAGGTAGCCAAATAAACCAGATCCCTGGACATACAATTACCTCTAACCTTAAATAAATAAGAGTGCAGAGTGACAGGATGTATGAAAGTATGATCACAATTAATAAAATTGCAAAATTTACATTTACCACACTTCCTGGTTCCATACAAGGACACTGGAATATCATTAATATTTGTATGTTTGTCACAAAGTAATCTCTTAAGATTTTTCTTGTTTCTATATCTGAACCGTGGAAAATCACCAATAGTATCTCTTATATGGGGATCTACCATCAAAATGTCCCAATGTGCTCTCACTACGTCTTTGATATCACCAACATCTTTGGTGTAAAATAGCGAGAATGCAGGAAGGCTACTCATTGATGGTATAATGGCGGAGGGGGAGTTTGAGGCTACACTAGTCAAATGACTATCTGAGAAATATGGAGCAGCAGCTCCAGACCTTAAATCAATAAGGCCATCCATACCCTTCATGATGTCACTAGTTTGGTAGCCTCGCATGGTTAATCTATAATCCAAGTCTGACAAATCATTATAAAAACCAAACTCAGTCGGATTATACCTAGAGGTCCTCATGCTCTGCCCTCTGACTATGTTCTTATAAATAAATCCAGGGTGCATAATGTGTCGGTGTAGAATAGAATTCTTGTGACACAACTTCCTGTAAACTCCAGTATTAATGGAGCCATTAGTTAACCGCTCTACATAAACATCCAAGAATGGTATCTTAGTATAAGAAGTCTCATAACTAAAATGAAGGTAATCAGTACAAGTATTCAAATAAGAGGCAAAGACCTCAAATTCCTCTGATGATCCCTTCCATAACAGGAAGAGATCATCGACGAAGCGTCTATAAAAGGAGACATGTTTCGTGAAATCTGGATGACAAAACATGTATCTCACCTCCCATTCAGCCATAAAAAGGTTGGCGTAGCTATTTTGCACAAGAATTGCCCATAGATACGCCATCCAATTGGAGGAAAAACTGTCCCTCGAAGCAAAAAATATTGGTGTTCAAGACAGTATCAAGAAAAATCAATAGTAGTTGAATCCTATCAGCACTCAAAACAGAGTGTGTCTCCAAATACTGCCTTATCATCTCAAGGCCAACGTGATTGGGAATGATGGTGAATAAGGATTTAACATCCATAGTAACAAATAGCAAATCATGAACACATGATAATCCTTTCAAATGATCATATAAATCTATTAGAAACTGTTTGGTATCCCTTAAAATATGCTCATTGGCATCCACCAAAGGTCTCAGATACTTCTCAATATATAGAGAAAAAGGTTCTGTTAACCATCTACCACCTGCCACAATAGGTCTAAGGGGAGGGTGCAGCAGATCCTTGTTGATCTTCAGTAGTCCATGGATTAAGGGAACAAGTGGGTGAGTAACATCAAGAAAAGAAAATAAAGAAGTATCTATAGCACCCTTGTGTAATAAATCTTCTAACATAGAGTGTATCTTAGAACTATATCTGGATATAGATTGTGAAAAAATGTGTCTATAATACTTATCATAACTCAACATATCAATCATGGCAGTGGAATAATCACAAGTATTCATGACCACAACTCCCCCTCCCTTGTCAGCTGGTCTTATAAAAATAGACGGGTCATTCCGCAATTGAAAGTTATATGTCCTTTTCCCCACTGTAGTGCGATCCTGGTGTTAGTATATATATTAAGGGGGTAGGGGCACAGCCCCCCACATTAGGGGATGTGGGGGCATAGCTCCCACCTAGTTGTCTTTTCCCAAATAATGTAAAACAAAAACAGACAACATAAAACTGAAATAAATGGGGGCTACTCCCCCACATCCCCCAATGTGAGGGCTGCACCCCCACCCCCTTAATATATATACTAACACCAGGATTGCACTACAGTGGGGAAAAATACATATACCTTTGATTTGCCTTATTGTACTGCTTGTCAGTGAAATGAGTTTTAGGTGAAATGAACTTTAGGTGATTTTGGTTTCAGTGAAATGAGTTTAGGTGAAATGAGTTTTAGGTGAAGTGATACGTACCCGTTTTTTCGCCATGCTTTTATATTCTGACCAGGTTAGTCTTGATCTGTCTATCCAGTTTTTTGTTATTTAAGCTTTTAATAGGGTGCATAGTGTTATTATAATGTGTTTAGAGAAATTATTATTATTGCATTTGCATATATGCAGTATAGCTGTTTCCCATGACAATATGGATTTTGAATACCCTGATTTCTCTAAAAGGAATCTAAGTGAGCACCATAGTTTATAAACTGTTTTGCATCTCCAAAAGAAGGATACAGAAGGGGCAATAGGGTGACTTGGATGGGTTGAATTTGTTAAGGTGGACAGGTGTATGATAAGGGTGACTTAGATGAATTGAATTTGTTAAGGTGGACAGGTGTATGATAAGGGTGACTTGGATGAGTTGAATTTGCTAAGCTGGACAGGTGTATGGTAGGCATTGTTGAAGATCATGATCTGTGTGTATATTAACTTTTTGTATGGTGTCAGTTTCATAGTATTTCTAATAGCGAGTTCCTTTTGATTGTCTGTTATGGTGTTATCTTTTCTTTCCCAAAACTTTGAAAAAAGAACAGTACTTTGATATTTAATATTTAATAATAATCTATACATATTTGATATAATTTTCTTTTTACTTAAGAGCAATTTTAGAACATGTGCCAACTTGACATCTTGCTCAACTACATTGATATATTTGGTTATAGTACTTACTAGGTATACAATTTGTTTAATTATCAAGTTATATTTATTGCTAGTTTTAAGTTTAAGGATATTTTCAATTGAATTTTTTTTTTAATTGGTAAAAATCCCATACTGCATATTTTTTTATTAAAGAGTATTTATCTAGATTTACCATAGTGTTTGCTAGTTTTATATCTGGGTTGTTATGTATTGGTTGCAAGAGAGTAACTGTGTCTTTTAAATTTATTGATATCAGTAGCTTCTTGAAAATTTCACAGTTGTTTATTACGATTGGGTGAATTTTTATTGTCTAAAGAGTTTCTTGTTTTAAGAAGGGAATTGTTTTTGGATTAACTTTATAAGTTATAATATCCCAGTGAAATAATTGAATCCATAATGGGTACCATTCATTTCCCATTGGGTCATAATTTGCTATCTGCATGATGTGACTTGCATTAATAATTTCATAGTACAACTGAAAATCAGGAAGGCCTAGACCTCCTTTTTCTTTTGTGGGTATTAGTTTATTATAGCTAATTCTTGTACTTTTTGGGTACCATATGAACTTTGCCAGTCAAACTTTTATCTTGTTGAAGAAGGTAACTGGAATTTTCATGAAAGTGGCATTCAGATGGTATAAAATCTTAGGCAATATGTTCATTTTTATAAATGAAGCTTTTGATAAGGTAAATAGTTTAAGCTTTTCCCACATATTAATATTACCAACTATATTTGATGATGTTTTACCTATATTATTATTGAACATATCTGATTGTGTATGGCTAAAATTTATACCTAAATACTTCAAGGTATATTGCACTTTGACATTAGTCTCTGGAAAGTAAAATTCCTTATGTCCCAGTGGGTTAATTGGATAAATGATTGACTTCTTAGGATTAATTTCATAACTGTATACCATGGAAAACGTATCTATGGATGATAGGATTTTATTTAAATCAATATTGGGATATTGAAAGTAAATATTGAGATAATCTGCAAAACCTGTGCATTTTATGTGAATTTTTGATACATAAATAAGATGATGGTATGTTCTCTGGGTAATTTGCAGTAGTAATGCTTCTATATAAAAATTAAACAGGTTTGGTGAGGGTGGGCATCCCTGTCTGGTTCCTTTTACTATTTGTATTGGGTTAGAAGTTTTCTTATTAATATAAGAGTTGTAGTTGCTTTAGTATATCATGTTTTATTCATTTTTATGTATTCATTTGGGAGTCCAAATTGATAAAGTACAAAGAGAAGGAATTTTTGATTAGCTCTGTCAAAGGCTTATGTTGCATCTACTGATAATGTATATTTAGGGGATTTGTCTTTGGCACATAAGTGGGTTAGGGCATCGATGGTTAATGTGTTGTCTTTTGCTTGTCTCTGACTCATAAAGCCTAGCTGTTCAGGTGCTATTATGACTGGGGCTACTTTCTGTATTCTTTGTGCTAAAATTGTTGAAAATATCTTGATATCCAAATTTATCAGAGGTATAGGTCTAAAGTTGTTTGGATTTGTTGGATCTGTATTTGGTTTTGGGATAAGTACGTTTTAGGAGTTGTTCAGATAAAGGTTTGCTATCCCAACTTTTATTATATAGTTGCATAATTTTAGAAGTATTGGTGTTATTTGTTGCTTAAAATGTTTATAAAATTCTGTTACTTACCCATCAGGGCCAGGAGCTTTCCCAGGTTTTAATTTATCAATAGCCTTACTTACTGCCTCTTCCGTTAATGGGCTTTTGAGATTATTAGATTGGGATTCAGTAATCTGCAGGAATTCTAAGTTATTTGCAAAGGTTTGGAATAGGTTGTCATTAATATGATCCCATTAATGGTTTGAAATATTTCTTCGAAAACCCCTGTTATTTCAATAGCAGAGTTATAAATATTGTCTTTATATTTTATTTCTTGTATTTTACAAGTGGGGTTCCTTATGTTGATAAGCTTTGCTAACATTTTGGAAGGGGTTTGATCCCACTCCACAAATTTGTGTAGCATTCAAAGTTCTGTAAATGTATATTTTTGCGTTAGAATCTCATTTAACTGTTTCTGTAGACTTGCTATTTGTTTCTCAATAGTAGGAGTGCAATTTCTTTGTAGTTCAAGTTCAAAATGTCTTAGCTTACTTTCTATTTTACTTATATTTTCCTTCCTTTGTTTTTTATAATAGAATGCTTTTTGGATGAGGGTACCCTTATCCATAACTTTAAAGGCTGCCCATTGAATATCCAAAGGAATATCACTATTTGCAAAGTTTTCATTTAAGTGCATACGAGAATTTATAATCTCTTGTTCCATATCTTTAATTTTCAACGTTTGAGTTTAATGTCCAGTTTGATGCAATGTGGGTAGTAAAATCAGTTTTATTTTGCGTTATTATTAGATTTGTTTTTGAATGGTCTGATAATGATCTAGGTTCTGAGTTATATTGTACTTCATAATGAGCAAAGCTTTGAGAGATTAGAAATATGTCAATTCCAGACCAGGATTTATGGTATGGGGAGAAATATGTGTATCTGGTACTTAGACTGTCTGTGTTGTTCAATTCAAAGGGATCTGTTAGGTTGAAGTCTTAAATGTCCTGATAAAAATGTTGTGACTTGGGGAGACTGAGTATAATTTTTATTCAACCTATCTTTGAGTGGATTAATTGTTATATTCCAATCTCCATCAATTATAATCAGATGATCTGGGTGCATATTTAGTAAGTTGTAAATTTCTATTAAGAAATTAAACTGATTGTTACAAGGACCATAAACATTACAAAGTAATACAGTTTTTTTGTATGTTGGAAGCAAACGTGAAATAGCACCATCTTCCTTTAGTATCATAACTATGTTTAATGACGTTCCTTTTAAAAGATTTCTTAATTATTATAGCTGTTCCTCTTGATGAGGTACTGTCCCCAGCTGCTATTATTTTCTGAATCCATTTTAATGTTTTTATCTGTTCCCTTGTCCTATTGTTACATAGTCATATGAGTTTCCTGCAAAAAAGTTATATCTGTCTTTGACTTATATATGAGGTGCATGAGTAGCTTTTTTTTCTTAATGTTCTGTAAACCATTTACATTCCATGAGGCTATGTTAATCATCTTGTGGGAGTATTATTTTAGATATTCCTGTACCTGAATTAACTATGTGTGTTATAGGGAGGATCTTTGTCAAAGCATTTTGAGTAAAGGTTACTGTGTGTTGAGAAATAATAGCATGAGAGGAGAAGGTGACATAGCTCTCTTTCAGAATTTCTTTGGTGGCTGACCACTTACCACTATCATCTGAAAGAGAAAGGTTAATCCAGTAAACAAGTAACATATACATCATTCTAGAACTGAAAAAAATAAAACCTATATACAATTTTAACTATCTTTCAGTAAATATTTTGCAATCAAAAAAAAAAAATCACAACACTACTAGGATAAACACCACCCAGCCAGCAATTTAAATAAGATAACAAATATAGATGTTATTAACCCAATTAGGCAGTAGGGGTAAGTTGTGGCTTGTAATGTCAAATTTCAATAAAAAAATCTAACTTTATAGATGTAACCATGTGGCTAGATATGATCTTTTATCACAACCCCTTCTTTTGACTGCTATATAGTTCAGACATTAGAACTTGTTTTAGTAGAACAACGGACTCTGTTACTACATATTGTATTATACAGATATGAGTATATGTTATAAGTACCCTTCTTATGTTCCGCCTATATAAGCATATAGAAAATCAGCATAAGATATAGCTCCACTATATGCTTCATATTATAATGCATCTAGTACACAAAATGTTACTTGACCTTCTCTATTATTCCAACTAATACTAGTCCAATGAAAGAGAAAAAAAAAACTGATGAATGAGCATAAAGTAAATTTTATTTACAATAGTATAACAGCCAAGTCCAAGTTTGTAGTGCATCTTCTTCATAAGCCTTCTTATTCTGGAGGGATCATTTTAACCTTAGCTTTCTTATTCAGTTCTTGTTTGCTTTCTACATTTGCATCATCTAGATTGCCAGTAATTACATAAATATTCTTCTTCAATAACTCCCTTTAAAGACTTACAGTTAGTGAATTAAGGAAGTTTGTAGTACCTGTGTAATTTTTGAGCCACACATTGTTCTTTTTCAAGAAAAATAGATGCCTCTTGATTTTCAGCCTTGTAATACTGCAGTTTACTTCATGAATAACAATCTGGTCGAGCTATTGGATGTCTTAATGCATTCACATGGTTCTTGCTTCTTTTTGGGACTTTTTGGCTGCCATAGATGGGAATTGGCTCTGATATCACTGAATGAGATAATTAACATGTGAGACAGGAGGTCAAAGGTCACAGGACGTCTGATGTGACTCAGCTTCCTGGAAAAACGACTTTAGAATTTTGCTACAGAAAATAAAGCCCATGGAGGTTATTCTATTTTTGAGTTTTATTATTTATATGTTTTTAACTGTTATATGTTGATGGATCTGATGAAACACAATACTGTGTAAAAGCGCTTATCCTTTGTTAATAAAGTCCGGTATGGTTTCAACTTTGGTGGACGCTTGGCAAGTTTTTTTATTTATATTTCTTTTTCATCTTAACTTTGTGCTGCACACTATCAAAATTCACACTAGCAGATACTGCAAACTTTTCTCATCCATAAGCATATGTGTATGCTTTTCTGTAATCTCATGTATTTGAAAAATCGCAATGGCTTTGCTCAATGTTAATCCACTATCTTGAAGCAAAATCTTTCTCCCTGCATCATTATTAACACCACATACAAGATGGTCTTTTATCAACTCAGTTTGTAGATCACCAAAGCTGCATGATTTTGCTTTATTTCATAAACTGGTAATATATGCTGCAATAGTTTCTCCAGGCTTTTGATTTCTTGTGTAAAATGTGTGCCTTTCCATTGTAATATTCATTTGAGGGTTACATATTCTCTAAATTTACATTTTAAGCACTCAGGGTCTTCCCATGTTTCAGCCTGTATGACAATTTGGTGGTTCACCCCCTCCCCTGCATACACGGCAGGTACATACACAAATGAACATTGCTACTCAATGGGCTCTGAGCCAGCTAAATTGAGAAGTATAAATCATCTTGTACATGCATCTTTATCAGAAAATGCAGCCTGATGAAAAATATCATATCCTTCCTCAAACACCATTTCTCAGCAATAATATTATCAAACACTAGTGGTTCAGGTCTGAGATGTCCTTCTGCCATAACAAATTTCTTTTAAACATAAGTATAGCCCAGGTACTTTGTAATTTTGTTCAGCTGCACAACAACCTCTCCAAAAATGCTTTACTTTAACACTGCAAAGGCCTCAAAAACTCTGACACTTCGAACACTTCAAAAAGCCTTATTTACTCTGAAAAAATTTGACATTGTGAACAAATTCGGACATTTTAGCCTTTTTGAACAGTTTAAACACTTTGGAGATTATTTCAAACACTTTAAATATTATACTGCTATCTCGAACATTTTGAACATCTTGGAAATTATTTTGAACACTTTGAATGCTATGCCACTTGTTTGGCAACTAAAAATCATTTGAAACAAATTTAAGTAACTTTGTATAACTGTTGACCTGTTTGTGAGTTCACTCCTGGATATTGCTCCACTTCTAACTGCGTGCCTCATGGCTTGCGAGCTGCTTCAACTTTGGATCCCATTCTGACACCATGTCACATGTCTCGTGTACTCAGATGAGACACTGAGGCTGTGCATGCATTCAGGTCCTTTATTATACATACACACACTAGGACCTGTAACTTGTACATATACTTTGTACTTCATATGCTTACTGACTGACTTGTTACTTCTAACACACACACACACATTTGTATCTCCTTTCAAGCTTACATTCACACTGACTGACTACACAAAATGGCACTGATGTGGTATGTGTTCAGTAACTTATATGCATGTGCTGTTTAGCTACAGTGGCCGACTAATTTAAATATACACACTGATCTACACTGTCTAACAAATTTGGAGGTGAATATTTGTTTTGTGAATATAGAGACACCACTGCCATTGTCATCAAATTCTGTGGGCTTGAATACATGGTAGCCAATTAAGCATTGCACAGATAGGATGCTCTCAAAAGTCTTAAACCAGGGTAAAGGCATGTCTGTAGAGAGTGGAATTTTTTTGTTGAGAATTCCAGTAATGAGCAGCAATGCCTTTTTGTTATCTGAACTCTGTTTTGTTTTGTTGGTAACTTGTGTTTTGTTATGTTGGTAACTTTTAAATGCTGATGTTGCCTAAAGAAGGCAATATGGGGGTGGACAAGGCTACAATCAGTGTGTTTCACTATGGAGTCACATATGAGTAATATGTGGGAGTATGTGTAGGTTTGCCTTATAGGCTTCTGAAATGAGACATTTTAGATGAAAGTTTTGTGGCGAGTACTGTCTGAGGTGAATGTGCAGTTGCTAAAAGTGCTTGTTTTTGGATTACATTTAGGAGGCTTTTGTGGTTTGGGAAAGTTTTTATGAGCCTCAGCATATGTGGGTGCATATGTTTGGTCTGTATTGTGTATAATAGTCATAGTATGGTGTTGTGTTGTACTGACATGTGTTTGGTCTGTATGGTGTATGACAGGTACAGTATGGTGTGTGTTACTGACGTGTTTGGTCTGTATGGTGTATGACAGGTATAGTTTTGTGTTGTGTGTTACTGACGTGTTTGGTCTGTATCGTGTATGATAGGTAGAGTATGGTGTTGTGTGTTACTGACGTGTTTGGTCTGTATCGTGTATGATAGGTATAGTTTCATGTTGTGTGTCACTGGTGTATTTGGTCTATATGGTGTATGACAGGTATAGTATGGTGTTGTGTGTTACTGATGTGTTTGGTCTGTATGGTGTATGATAAGTATAGTATGGTGTTGTGTGCCATTGACGTGTTTGGTCTGTATTGTGTATGACAGGTATAGTATGGTGTTGGGCGTTACTGACGTGTTTGGTCTGTATGGTGTATGATAAGTATAGTATAGTGTTGTGTGTTTCTGGCACGTGTTTGATTTGTATGGTTTATGAAAAGTATAGTATGGTGACGTGTTTGGTCTGTATGGTGTATAATAAGTAAAGTATGGTGTGTGTTACTGACGTGTTTGGTCTGTATGTTGTATGATAAGTATAGTATGGTGTGTGTTACTGACGTGTTTCGTCTGTATGGTGTATGACAAGTATAGTATGGTGTGTGTTACTGGTGTATTTGGTCTGTATGATGTATGATAAGTATATTATGGTGTTGTGTGCTAGTGATGACTTGTTTGCTGTTTGTAGTGGCTATATGTGAGAGCTTTGTCTCCAATAAAATTCTGTAAGAACATCTCTTGCACAGTGTGTCAACTTATTTAAGTATTAGGAGATTGTCAGTCAACATGAGACAATTACTACATTGTCTAAAGATGGACATTTCAACCAAGGTGAAACCAGAGACTGTAGGAAAGTGCAAGTTCATGGTTCCAGATGTTTATTAATATAACCTACAAGGAAGGAGGCACTAATTCTGTTCCAGAGAAGCAAAAGATATCATATAACACCTATTTGGACCTCTTTGAATCTATCAAGATTCAACACTTTACCCTTATCTTGGGTGACTTTAAATATCCAACCATGGACTGGAAGAACTTTTCATGCCAAAACACAAATGTCCAGAGATCCCTTGATTTTGTCAATGAAAATGCCTTGGACCAGCTAGCTGACACCCCCACTAGAGGTGAAAATATCCTGGACTTGGTATTAACCAACACGATTAACCACTGTAGCATCCCTAAAGTGTCCTGCTCCCTGGTAAGATCCAACCACAAAGCGGTCACGTTCGAAGTCACCATCTCCCCCGACCACCACTAGCTAGGATCAAACAAAAATACTTCTCCAAAGCTGATTACAACCTCCTGAGGGAAGGTATAAACAGCTTCACAGCCCCCTTCCTCTCCATAGAAACTAACACATATATCCAAACCTACACCAAAGTACTATACGAGCATTTATATAGCTGCATGGAATCAGGAATACACGACAGAACAAAATCGTCCTCCTCAAAGAAGAGTAAACCTGTATGGTAGATATATGCAACAAATAAATTCTGTAATAAAAGGAAATAAATTGCTGTGCAAGACCAAGAAGGAGAAGGTGCCTAATTGGAAGCAATCTCTCCTTAGCCTGAATAAGCAAATAAGAGCACTAGTGAAATGCTCCAAAGCAAACTTTGAGTCCAAACTGGCCACATCTACTAAAGAGAGTCATAAGCCCTTCTTCACATATATCTGCAATTTGAAAGGAAGCACTCAGATCTGCTCAGAACTGGTGGTCAAGGACACCACATACACAAATGCCATAGATATAGCCAACCTGCTGGCAGACAGATTCAGTGAAAACTTCACCCCTCTGTTCCCCCAATCAGTAAATCAGGACATTCCCAGGACCTGCCTCACTTCTCTTATCTCTACGGAGTAAGTCATCATTGCCCTCTCAAAGGCAAAAAATACAGCCTCCATGAGATCCAATAACATCCCAGGCTGCATCCTACATGAACTCAGGCAGGAACTTGCAGCACCATTAGGTGCCCTATTCAACCAAAGCCTGAGTACCGGCTTTATCCCAGCTGAGTGGAGGACAGCCAATGTCATCTCTTTGCACAAAGGTGGAGCATCCACCAATCCAGGAAATTATAGACCCATCAGCCTAATTAGCCTGATCTGTAAGGCCGTGGAGAAGATTATCATGGACCTCATTAACAAGGACATTGGCAACCTCCAAACACTTGATCCTACACAGTTTGATTTCATCAAGGGGAGGTCATGCCTGTTAAATTTAGTCAACTTCTTTGAGACAGTCACCAAAGCCATGGACTTGGGAAAGATGATGCACACCTCCTACCTTGACTTGAACAAAGCCTTCAATACTATTCCCCACTCAGGTATAATAGATAAACTCTCTCAACTAGGCATCAATCCGTATGTTACCAGATGGGTAGCAAACTGGCTCACTGATAGAACCCACCTAGTCAAAATAGGGAAAGCCACCTCAAGCAGTAGACCCATAATGAGCAGTGTACCACAGGTATTTGTCTTGGGGCATCTGTTGTTTGAGATATACTTTTCTGAAGTGCAGGCCAAAGCCAGTTGGCCATGGCTAACCCAGTTTGCAGATGACTGCAAGATGGGTGTTGTCATCAATTCCTCTAGTGATGTGGACATCCTTCAACAAGGTCTCACCCAAGCAAATGACTAGTGCCATAAACATGGCCTCACACT
This sequence comes from Protopterus annectens, assembly GCF_019279795.1. Taxonomy (NCBI): domain Eukaryota; kingdom Metazoa; phylum Chordata; order Ceratodontiformes; family Protopteridae; genus Protopterus; species Protopterus annectens. The sequence goes on from NC_056729.1 coordinate 1,902,623,510, forward strand.
GAATGCCAGAATATGCATCATTATCCCCTTTGTGGAGAGTGACATCCCCACAAATTATCACATTAATAACAAGGTCCTAAGCATGCAATCAGTCCAGAGGGACTTGGGCAGCCAGGTTGATAGCAAACTGACATTTGACCACCATATTGCCTCCATTGTACATAAAGCTTTCTACATGGTCCACCTCATTGGTAAGGCTATCTCATCCAGGGATAAGGTGGTCATAACATCCCTCTATTCTTCCCTTATAAGACCCATTATTGAGTACAGTGATCCTTTCAGCATGTACCTCATAAAGCACATGCAGCAGCTGGAGGGACCACAAAGTTTCCTTACCAGGAGAATCCAGGGCCTCAAACATCTACCCTACACAGACAGGCTAAAGGCCCTGTCCCTCTACTCAGTCTTATACAGACTCCTCAGAGGTGACCATTGTCTGGCATACAAAAATATCTCAGACCCCGCCTAGATGGGACTGCTGTATATCCACAAGCCAAGCTCCATTCAAGTAACCAGCATGCACGACCTCAACCTGGTCTGTGACATCAACAGGACTTGTTGGTGGGACAGATCTGTGTTCCAGAGACTTCTGTGAATAGACTCCATCTCTGCATCAAGCAGAATACCCCATTAACACTTTTTAAGTGCAACCTGGATAACTGGATGGAGAACAGAAAGTGCACCCCTGGGATTCCACCTGTGGCCCTGATGGACAGGGGCATCAGGTGCTGACTTGTCGGAACATGGGCTAAAATCTTGGCTTGACTTGTAAGGGCCTCAGGGCCAATAGTCTAGTACCTTCCTATGATCCTATGATTCTATGAACACAAATGAAACCGAAAGACTAAAGACTAAGCAGAATTTTGAAAACAAGCTATTCCCAGTTCACTGCAATTTAACAGTATCATAGTTACATTAAGCGTGAGGTGTTGGAGTTTATGGTGGACTAGCTCCTTACAAAAACTTCCTGGAAGACCATTTATATTTATATATATATATATATATATATATATATATATATATATATATATATACTGAAATAATACATATCTGCTCATTTGTCAAGTTAAGTTGATAAACATTTGGTAGTGTTTTGAGTGTATGGTCACTTCCCCCTTGCACAAAGTGTTTGAAAGACCCTAGGTTTTCTGAAATACCATATACCCGGCTATTTGACGGGTTAAATTAACACTATTATAAGAAGTAAATATAAGAAGAAATACAGGTTGTGGTGCATGAATGCTCTGGACTAAAATACCAAATTCTGTGAAAATCCTATGTTTTTGCAATACACAGAAAGTCCGTATTCAGCATGTCCTTGTATTCTTCCTGCACAAATGGAAAAAATGGGGTCCCTTGTCTTGAACTCCAACACAAAAATATATTTGCTTAGCAGTATTTTTTTTTTTTTATGCTCTGTGATATCAGTATCTTCTTTGTTATCAGAGTATCTGATTAAATAGTATATACTGCTGTATTCCTTTATCCCTAATAGTTGTACAGTAATTCAGGCTACCCATATCTCCTCCAACTCCATGGTGAAATTGATGAGATACATGGGGTCTACAAATGGGGAAAGATGTAAATACGTGCAATGTCAGCTTGTCCCACCTGAAGGGTGGGGAAAGATAGTCTGTCTAGTTACAACCCCATTGTTTATTGGAGAGAGTTGCACAGATTCCAGCACTATGGGCCATGGATGTGCTTCAGTCTGCCAAGCTGCATTTGTGCATCATGCTTCATTGGTCAAGGGTGAGAACATGTGTACCCATTGGAAGGCAAAAAGCACCTCCTGGGGAGGTGTTAGGGTCTTAAAAGGAAAACGATGCCATGGCCAGGATGCCCATGTGGGCACAAAATACCTGAGATTGCTTGGATGTTATCTCTCCAGACCGCATTTCTACCTGTGCCAGAAATTCTAGTAAAAGGGAAAGCATGCCACAAGTCTAGCTGGGGAGTTTTTGGTTGTCAGTCTCAGAGGTAAAAGCATGTAAAAAATGATCAGATTACCCAGATGTCAGTTTGTTGCCTTCAGACAGAACTTATCAGCTTTAAGAAAGAAATCTAACAGCTGCCGGAACATACAATACAGCTTCTACTGTGATTTGGTTATTGCTAACATCAAAGCTGCCTGCTGTTTGGTGATTTTGCTGCCGATTGCTGGTAATCTGCCTTCCTTTGGAGCAATCCATTATTGAAAAGATAAAAACAAGTATTTTTTTTTGCACTTCTCTTATAAATTGTGACTGCATTTTAACAGTTTCTTAAGTTATTTTCTGCTTTTTTCAGCACTTAAAAAAACTGTATGGTCTGCTGCTACCTTACGTAGTAAATTGCACTGTATTACATTATATCTGTTAGTTGTAGGGCTGTTAGAGGTAGTTTGTGTGGTCTTGTTACCAGCTATACTACATTAAGTTTTTTTTCTGCACTCTTGTTGCAGAAGTGTGCTGATCTAACCTGTCTGAGTTGGATATTATTGGTGGAAGGCTTATTGAGTGCTTTCCTGGCTGGTAGTTAGCTTAACATATGTTTCTCTTTGCTCATATTTAAGCCTCTCATTTGTGAGGTACTGCTCTTCATGTAGCAGTGGTTAGCAATGCACTGTATAGTCAAAAAAGACTTGAACCTCAGTTTTTTCTAAACAACTGTCAGTGAAATCCTATAAAGCTTTTATGTTGCTTTAGGAGAAACTCAGTTGTGCACTGAGCAGCATTGCCTTACTGACCAAACTTAGCCCACATAAAGTACAGGTCCCTGTTGTAGAGTTGGAGCTACTAGCAAAGTCCTGCCAAATTAACCTATTGCTTTCCTTAATAAAACATAGAACCTACTATTATGGACTGGCAGTTTCATAACATATCTCTGGCTAGCCTAATGGACATGGGCATCCTGAAACAATGTAGCAATTGTGTCATGTATACTGACAACCACTTACTCATGAAATAAACAAATACTTTATGTGAGAGATGCAGTTACACTATGAAATTGGAAGCAAGACTCACATAAGGACAAATTGAATGCCAAACAAGTTGTCAGCACACACGCACACACATACATCACTTCTCACACTAGATAAGGACAAAACACATAAACTCACATATGTGGAAGCACTCACTAGTAACTTACTAAAAGATCAGAGGACTCACAAACAGAAACCGCTTACACACACAATACAAAAAAAAAAAAAAAACACAGCACATGACACACACACCAGTGTCTCAACAAATAAGCCCATAAGCCATAATACAACAGAACCTAAGGTATCAGTCATAGGATACTCCATAGGGACACACACAGATGTTCCCCTCACTAGGCTGGATAAGAAGTGGGATATGGTTAGCTGCCAGTCAGGTGCAAGATCCATCAAGTCACTCAAGCACTCAAGTCACTCAAGCACATGTACCAGTATGACTCCAACATAGTCCATGTTGGGGTGAATGACTTGAGTTGTACTTCTCTGGACTATATGAAAAGAGACATGACTGAGCTCTCAGATTATGTGTCACAGACAGGTAAAAACCTAGCCTTAAGCAGCATTCTATCTTCTGTAATGATGATGGCACAATACAAACAAAAATGATTGACTTTAACAATTGGCTTTGCTTCTGGTATCAGTCCAAGGGGATCCAATATCTGTCACCCTGGGAAGACATGGTCGACAGGCCATGCTGCTTTGCCAGAGATGGTCAGAACCTGTCTCCTCTAGCCTTATGGATAATGTAAATGGCATTAGCCACCTCTATTCTGCCTTTTTTGGGCAGTGTCAAAATAACCAATCTCCCAACATAACAAAATCATCAATACATAAACTCAAGGTATTGCTGTTTAATGCTAGGAGTCTAAACAAGAAACTGTACTGCCTGGAAGCATTTCTCACCTTGGAAGATGCTGACATCTGTGCAGTCACTGAGACATGGTTCAAAGCTATGGAAACCACCCTGGCCATGCAGGGCTACAACATCTTCCATATGTTCAGACCACAAACTGAGCATGAAAAAAACAAAGTAGGTGATGTATCCTTCTTCATTAAGGAGAAGTACACCTTGAGATTGGTCAAACGGTATGACTCTTGAGCTACTCCATGTCCAATTAAATATAGGCAAAACCATCTGCCACATTATAGCTACCTATAGGTCTCTGACTGTGAATTAGGAAAAGCATATCACATACCCGGACTTACTGGAATCACTTGCTGTACAGCCCAACACCTTATTCATGGGTGATTTTAACTATCATTCAATCGACTGGAAAACATACATGACTACAAACATGCTGGGTCAGAGTTTCTTGGACTTTGTCAATGCAATGCTCTGGGAAAGCTAGTCAGCACTCCAACAAGGGTTTCAAATGCCCTGGGCATAGTATTCACTAACATGGAGAAGCACTGCACCGCCTGCGTGTGATGTCCTCCCTGGTAAGATCGGACCATAAATCAGTCTCATTCAATGTAATTACAAGACCAGATACCCCATCAAGCTCAAAAATGTTTAAGTATTTTTCCAAGACAAAATACCATTTACTAAATTATGCTATAAGCCATTTCAAAGCTCCCTCGAACAAAGATAACACAAACTCCTATGCAAAAGTGTACACAGATGCCCTGTGTAGCTATTTAAGCAGTTGTATAGAATTGGCTATACCTGACCAGATTAAAACCAGGTTTTGCAGATAAAACAAGCCACCCTGGTGGTATAAACAGGCTATACAACAACAGAAGAAACTAATGTTCAAGAACAAGAGGGAGCTGGCTCAGCAGAGGAAGAAATTCTTCTCTAGCTTAAACAAATTAATCAGAGATCTTGTCAAGTCCTTCAAAGATAATTATGAAGCAAAAATAGCCTTCCTAGCTGAGGATAATCACAAGGCATTCTTTAACTATATCCCAAATCTAAAAGGGAATACTCAGCTATGCACCGAACTGGTTGAGGATGGCAGCACCCATACTCAACCAGAGGTAATAGCCAACCTGCTAGCTGACAGATTTGAAGCATACTTCATCCTCCTGTCCCAACTGGTCATCCTCCAAAGTATACCTGCCATCATTCCTAAGCCTATTATCTCAATTGAGCAGGTCATCTCTGCACTTTCCATGGCCAAAAACATGGCATCAATGGGACCAGACAACATCCCAGGTTGTCTTTTAAACAACTTAAAACATGACCTAGCAGACCCACTTGGATCCCTGTTTAACCACAGACTGTGAACTGGCTATGTTCTGGAGGAACAGAGGACAGCAACAGTAATCTCTCTGCAAAAATGGGAACCATCAGCTGACCCTGAGAATTATAGACCCATAAGTTTGACTAGCCTCATCTCCAAGGCCATTGAAAAAATCATTATGGACATTTTCAGCAAGGACATAGGTAATCTTCAACCCAGTTCAGATTTGTTAAGAGTAGATCATGCCTGTTAAACCTGGTTAACTTCTTTGAGAAAGTCATCAAGGCCCTGGACAAGGAAAAGACAGTGTATAACACCTATGTTGACCTAGCCAAGGCATTAGACACAATCCCACACTCAGGTATTACAGAGAAACTCTCCTAATTGGAATTAACATCCACATCAATAGATGGGTAGCTAATTGGCTCACCGACAGGACGCATACTGTCAAAGTGGGTGACTGCACATCCAGCAAAAGACCAGTCACCAGTGGTGTACCACAGGGTTCTGTGCCGGGCCCTTTACTGTTCATATTTTTTCTCAGAAGTCCAGGTAAACATGGATGGCCTGTGGCTGACCAAATTCACTAATGACTGCAAATTGGGAGCAATCAATAAATCCCCCAATGGTATTAATATACTGCAGAAAGGATTACCTCAGACAAATGATTGGTGCCAAAGCCATGTATTAAAGCTAAATGCAAAAAAAAGAGTGCAACCTCTGGGAAAGCTGACATCCCTGCAAATTACCTTATAGACAGCAACTCCCATAAGTGTAGACCCAGTGTTGCATGATCTGGGTGCTCAGGTTGATAGTAATCTTAAGTTTGACCACCATGTATCCACTGTGGTAAGGGCATCCTTCTATGTGGCACATCTCATAAATAAAGACATTGCATCTACATTTAAGGGTGTTATAATTCCATTAAACTGAACCCTCATCAAACCAGTAATTGAGTACAATGCTGCCTTTTACATGTATCTCACCAGACACCTGCAACAGCTGCAGAGACCCCAGAGGTTCCTCACAAAGAAAATACAGGATACACAAAACAAGTCCTACATCAGAAAAATTGAAAGCTGTAAATAGATCAATAATCACCAATGTATCCAACCAAGACATTACACTAAATGAATAAACATGAACTTAGCTAAAGGCAAGCTCCAAGAAACATGTGTTACTCCTGGTTACTTGTTGTAGGCAAAATGTTTATTGTTAAAATTGCATTAATATAAAAATTATATAATATAATAAACATTTCTCCTACAACAAGTACCCAGGTGCAACAAATTTTTCTTGGATCTTGCCTTTAGCCAAGTTTGTCTTTTTTGCAGAGATTGAAAGATCTGTCACTCTGTCACTGTATTCTGTCTCCTACAGGCTGCTAAAGGGTCACCTGTGCCTGGCTTATAAGGCAGTTTCTGACCTGGCCCTGATGGAAATGCTACACATACATAAATCAAACTGTACAAGGGTCACTACACAAGGGATCTCCACCTAGACTCTGACATGAACAAATCATGCTGAAGAGATAGATACATCTCCCAGAGACTGACACTTCTTTGGAACAAGCTTCCAACTCATGTGAAATAGAGCCCATCACTGACCCTCTTCAAACACAACCTAGATCAATAAATGGATTGGTGACCGCAAGCTCACTCCTGGATGGTGCCCATGTCCATCATGGACAGAGACAGTCGGTGTTAATTACCACAGACTCTTACCTCTGTGAACGTCACTCACCTAACCACTGACAACTGGGGCAACTCAGGATAAATATGACTAGGCTTGTAAGCTGTTAGCCTAGTAAAGTTCTATGAACCTATAAAAGAAAAAAAAAAATGAGTACTACATTTGTGCTTGTCAAGCTCTGTGTACCCAAAATAAAATCAATGAAGTACAATCTACAGACCTGCATTTCTTGGTACCTGTACTACTATACCTGTATCTCAAACAATATAAGGAATTATACTTAAACATTTATATTTTATATGCTATAGATTTTAAGAGTTAAATTAGACTGATACAAATTTTGCCAGAAAACCAACAACAGAAAATAGGAGACGTGGAATTTAAAATAGGTACTGAACATTATGCTCTTGTCAGGACTGGGCAAAAGAGTTGATGAATTTTTAAACTTAGTCCAGACATTTTATATTTATTTATTTATTTATTTATTTATTTATTTATTTATTGACATTTGTTAACTGGGTTTGTCCAACTGGGCTTGTGGCCCATTTTCAGTGGAGACCCGAGGAGAAAAGCTCCAGTAATACATTTTAAAATAAGTACAATTTTAAACAATATTGATATAACAGCAGTTATAGCAAAACAATTCACAAATGTTGGGTTACATGCATAAAGTTAAAGTTGCATTAAAAAGAAGCTAAGTAACAATTTTACATTGATATAGTTCAATAGGTCAACAATAAACATTTTATGTTTGTATAAAATTGTGCAAATGCATAGTAGACACATTGGAGAGAGAGGTGTAATGAGGTACTAAGTATGGTCCTTTTGAGGGTACATAAAGGGAAGAAAGACTAGGTAGAGTCATGGCAAGGGCAGGTTCTGGAATTGAGAAAATAAGCTTTTAATTCATTTTTAAAGTGTGAGGTGTGGGAGATTGAACGTAAGTCAAGGGGATGTTTGTTCCAAGCATGGGCAACGGAGTGTTTGTAGAGTAGCTTTCCTACTGACCTTTTTGGGTGGTAGATATCAAGTAATTATTGTTTAGAAGTATGGAGGGTCCAGGATGGGATGTAGATGGAGACTAAGGAAGATAGAGATGGACAGAAGGAGGGTTTATAAAGAATAGAGTGTAGCATATGAAATTGATAAGATAGCAGAAACTGGGGAAGTTCAAGCCATTGAAGAGAGTTTAAAGAAATGCAGTGGTGTGAGTTGTATGGGGAGTTAGTAATGAAGCTGGCTATTTTATGGTAAGTCTGTTGCAGTTTGTTTAATGTGGAGGCCTGGATATTGGTAAGAACTGGGGCGGTGTATAAGAGGGAGGGGAGGAGGAGTGCCTGGCCCAGGGTAAGTCTAGATTCAGGGGATAGAAATTTTTTGTTCCGATATAGCAGACCTAGTTTCTGGTTTGTTTTTTTTTTATACATTGGAGTATGTGTAGGTCGAACTTGAGTTCGTCATCGATAATGACCCCTAGGAGTTTTGTGTGGGTGTCAGGTTGGATGTTTGTATTGTTAGAAGATGTAATAAAAAATGAGGTTTTGTGATGAGAAAGAGAACGGGGAAGGAAAAGTAGGAGTTTAGTCATTTTGGGATTTAGGATCAGTAAGTTGTGAGAGAGCCATTGTTCAGTGGATAGTAGGGCATGTTGGGTCAGGGAGTGTAGTTCAGGGATGTTATTTGAGATGGATATAAGTGTGGAGTCGTCGGCATACTGAATAAGGGAGGATTCTTTGCATGAGGTGTAAAGATCATTGGTGAAGATGTTAAACAAAAGGGGTCCCAAGATGGAGCCTTGGGGAACACCAGTGGAGATGGGAAGGAAAGGTGAGGAGGATGAGAGCCATTTGACAGATTGTTCCCTGCCAGATAGGTAACTATTAAACCAGGCAAGTGTGGAAGGGGATAGGTAGAGATTTGTGAGTTTGGATAGTAGTAGAGGATGAGAGACAGTATCGAAGGCTTTGGAGAGATCTAGAAAGAGACAGGAAATTAGTTTATTGTTGTCTAGGGCCTATGCAATGATATGAGTGAAGGGGAGGAGGGCAGTGGTGGTGCTGTGGTGAGGACAAAATCCATGTTGAGTAGGGGTACGTAAGTGGTGTGGGAGGACGTGATTGAGAAGCTGTGAGTGAATACATTTTTCTAATATCTTGGAGAGGAGGGACAGAATGGCAATGGGTCAGTAGTTTGAGGGGTCAGTGGAGTTTCCACCTTTATGAAAAGGGATAGTGAAGAAAGATTTTCAAAGGGTGGGGACAGTTGATTCTGGAATAGATCGATTTAGTATAGATAAAGGATAGGCAATTGAGTCAGCAGCAAGTTTGAGGAATGTAGGAGATAGATTGTTAGTGGAAGGAGAGCAAGGTTTTAGCTTGAGTAGTAGAGATTTGATGTAAGTAATGGGAACTGGCTCAAAAGAAAACAACATTGTGTTAGTGGGACTTGGAGGTGTGGGTGTCGAAGTAGAGTTTGGCTTAGAGGTTACCAGATTTTGGATGGAAGGGATAAAGAGTTTATTCAGGAGGGTAGCTGTTTCCTGAGAGGAAGAGTTAGGGTATGGGGAGGGATTAGAGGGCTTTCCAGGATAGAGGATGCTGTTGAGAGTTGACATAAGTTTCCTTTGTCCATTTAGTTGTTTATAATTTTAAGATATAGCTATCTCTGTACAGTCAGTTTTTCATAGCGGCGATATTTATGTTCCCCCTGAACCGGAAAGCTGCACTGTCTCAACCCTTCATGCCTCTCACTGTCTTAGTACCAGAAAGCTATACAAAGTCTAAAATAATGGGGTTACAAAGGTGTAAGAACAGGAACAGACTTTAAATATAACTGTTAATATACTTAAAAAGTTATTGGAATAACAGGATTTGTTTTAGCATGCATTTTCTGAAAGATATGTCTGAAATTCAAATGTAGATTATTATTTAATGACTTCATCTCTCATCGATTTGCCAGAAAACCACAAGTTTTATGAGGAACAGATTAAAATCATGATGCAAAAATCTGGAAACTTGAAAGGTATGAAACCCTTGGGCTATTGAGATATCTATCCTCCTCTGGCAAAAAAAAAAAACAAAAAACTGTCCATTCAGGGTAGATGAAACTTAACTCTCAAAACCAGCTCATGATTATGAAAAATCATGCTCAGAATATGCTACATTAACAAGAGTTAATAGAACCAATCACTGGTACCAGATCTACAAGTGCTGTCCCCAGGAGATGGCCTGCCCATAAAAGAGTTGTAAAGCATAGTCAATCATATCGGAGAAGGTGGATGGCTTGCATGAAAGCTTGATGACATGCCATCTGTTGACTGCATGATAGCTATGTCAAGCTTATATATATATATATATATATATATATATATATATATATATATATATATATATATATATATATATATATATGGGTCTAACTTCCTTTATCGAAATTGCACTTGCATGAAATTCAGAATCCTGAGGCGGCTTCCTCAAAAGATACTTTATTCAAAACCTCGGATCATTGAAATTTTACGTAGGGTAAAGGCATCCATGCCTTAGTGGTTATGGTCTTCACTTCCTATGCACAAGGTACAAGGTTCGATCCTGACCTCCGACCAATGCCTGTTTGGAGTTTGCATGTTCTCCCTGTGACTCCATGGGGTTTCTCCCATGTCCAAAAAGCCTGCTGAGTTTTTCCATCGCAAACTCACCAATGAATGGAGCTGTGGGTAGCAGCACAGACTCTACATGATGCCCTATAGGGGGAAGTGTTGTATAGGCCAAATGCTTTGGGCATCTACTGTGGTGCACAGTATCATCAAGATAGGAGAACACAGATCATAGCCTGCATGCCATGGCAAAGCTAGCCACTCGATGATGTAAAATATGGCTCTAGGTGATTTGGTCATGTTGACTAATGTCACCAAAAATGGGCATGGGTAGTTACCAATGATGTGTACCCGGCCTTCTCTGACCCACACCAGGGACCCTTGCTAATGGTGGGAGGGGTATATGTGCCCCTATTGGCCAGTGTGTGCCTGCCATAAAACCAAGCAGCCCTGGGTTAATAAGCTACTGGCTGGCTGGTGTCTAGTTGCCCATGCTGGGTTACCTGGGTTAGCTCTGTTGAGCAAAAGCTGGATGAAAAACCAACCAACCTGCCAAGCATGAACTGAGAATTGCTATGCTTAATGTAGGTTCACTGACAGGATGCAGCTTGGAAGTGGATGACATGATGATATGGAGGAGGCTGGACATCCTATGTATCCAGGAGAAGAGATGGAAGGGCAGTGCAGCACAGCCACTTGGCTTGGGATCCAGAGTCTACTACTCATGTGAAGGGCAGGCTAAAAATGGTGTAGGAATTGTGGTGAGAGAGAGGCTTCAGAAGGCAGTAAAGGATATCATCGGAATTAATGACACACTCATGGCAGTCAGACCCCAGTGTAATGATAGGGCAGTATTTATAATCTCAGCCTATGCCCCACAGCAGGGTTGTGATAGTGAGGAAAAGAGTGCATTCAGACAGCAGTTGCAGGACCTACTAGATAAAGCAGGACAACATGAATTGGTGTTGATAATAGGTGACTTGAATGCACATATCGGGACAGACAGAGCAAGATATGAGGACTGCCTGTGTCCACATGGGTGGAGCAACAGGAATAAAGAAGGAGAAGCCATTCTAGACTTCTGTCTGGCAAATGGCTTGATAGCAGCCAACACATGGTTCAGAAAGTGAGACAGTCACAAGATCACATACAAGAGTAGTCAACATGCAACTCAGGTAGACTTCCTCCTAGTAAGGAAAAGGCACTGGGGCAGAATCCATGACTGCAAAGTCATCCCCAGTGAAACAGTCGGCCCACAGCATAAACCACTAGTTGCCACAATCAGCTGTAAGCAGTGGTCAGAGAAGGCTCTAAAGTCAACAGAGACCAGGCTGAAGACCTGGAAGTTGACTGGAGAGAAAGTACAATAGTTCAAGGAATTACTCAGGGCTCTAGCACCCCAAGAAAAAGAGGAAATATGTTGAGTTGAAGAAGAATGACGGTGCCTAAAAACAGCAAGTGTTAGGAATACAGAAATGATATGTGGCCAAGCCAGGTATGGAAATAAGGTACATAAGGAAAGCTGGTGGTGGAATGGAGCAGTCCAGGAAGTCATCAAAAGAAAAAAGGAGTGCAGGAAGAAGTGGGAGACAGCAAAGACTGTCCAAGCTAAGAAGGGCTACTGGTTGACTAACAAAGAAGCTAAGAAAGAAGTTGCAATAGCAAAGAATAGGATATCAGAGACACTGTACCAACTTCTGGAAAGTGACTCAGTAAGGGGCACAAAGAACTCTATCAGGTTGCAAGACAAAGACAGAAAGATAAAGAAGATAGTCAGACACCCTTCATAAGGGATGCCAGCAACAACCTGCTCACCAGCCCAGAGGACATCAAGGGCAGATGGAAGGAATATTTCCAGCAGCTTCTGAATGAAGAAAACCTCACAGAAGCTGTATTGCCTCAGAAACAGCCTACAATGAGAGAAGAAGAGGAGTCCACCCTAGAAGTAAGAACAACACTAAGGAAGATGAAGTCAGGGAAAGCAGCAGGCTCAGATGAAGTCACAGCAGATATGATAAAGATGCTGGGTGAGATAGGGGAGAAATGGCTCCTGAGGGTACTAATAGCAGTGCAGAGAGAAAGCATATCCTAGATGACTGGAGAATAAGCATACTTGTGCCAGTGTACAAGAACAAAGGGGACATCTACAACTGTGGGCAGTACAGAGACATCAAACTCCTATCACATTGCATGAAGGTTCTGGAGAGGGTGATTGATAAACAGATATGCAGAGTAGTAGCATGTAAGATGGGAGGTGAGCAGTTTGGATTCAGATCAGGATGCCGCACAATTGACCCGATGTTTGCATTGAGAGAGATACTTGAGAAGAAACTAAAGATGAGGAGAGAGTCCAGCTGGGCATTCCTAGATTTGGAGAAAGCATATGACAAGGTCCCAAGAAAGCTAATCTGGGCAGTACTGCAGTGGTTTAAAGTCCCAGAAATATTGGTAGAATTAGTGCAGGCTATGTACAAGGACCCAATGACTCAAGTACAAACAGTGTTCGGCCTCACAGAGGGGTTCCCAGTGAGTGTGGGTGTACATCAGGGTTCAGCTCTGAGCCCACTGCTGTTCATACTGGTGATGGACTACATTAGCAAACAGGTTGGAGGGGACGGATCAACAAAGCTGCTGTATGCAGATGATGTGGCAGTACAGGCAGACTCTAAGCTAGAACTTCAGCAAAGGATAGGAGAATGGAATGTAAATATGAAGGCACATGGGATGAAACTAAGCACAGATAAGACGGTGTTAATGGTAGCAAATTGGGAAAATCAGAATAAGCTAAGAAGAGAGATAGAAGGGAAGATAGTGGAACAGGTAAACAGCTTCAAGTATCTGGGAGAAGTTGAGGAGAAGGGTAGTCTGAATGAAGAGGTCAAAGCTAGAATCAGCAGGGCTGCAGCCAACTAGCATAGACTGTCAGGTGTAGTCTATGACAGAAGAATGCCAAAGAAGCTGAAAAGTAAGGTACACAAGACAGTGGTGCGACCAGTACTACTGTATGGTACAGAAACCTGGGCAGTAAAGGCAGAGCAGATGAAGAAGCTAGAGATGATGGAAATGAAGTGCCTGAGAAAGGTGACAGGATGGACACTGTGGGACAGACGAAGAAATGAGGACATAAAAGCAGAACCCAAAGTAGCTCCAATTGCAGAAAAGATCAAAGAGAACAGACTACGGTGGTTTGGGCACATGTGTAGAACAGCAGAAAACAATCTGGTGAGGAAGATTTGGGACAGACAGGAAGAGAGTAAGAGGAAGTGAGGACGTCCAGCAAAGAGGTGGATGGATTATGTGAAAGAAGATCTGTGACAGTCAGACATGAGTGTTGAAGAAGGCAGGAGTGTGACACTGAATCGAGAGAGTTGGTGACAGTTAGCATGATATCCCCACCCTATGTAGAAAAACATGTGAAAAAGGGGGCTGATGATGACGGTAAAGAACCACTTGGCCATCATGGAGACCTTTGCTCTTTTCCCCAGTGTAGTACAATCTCGGAGTTGGTATATTTAGTGGGTGGGGGTGGGGTTAAGCCTCCCACTTGAGTGAGTTTAAATAAGTTCCGTTCTATTATGTTGTACTGGTGGCCAAGTGGTTGTTTACCCTGAATAAAATTTCAGTAGTCTGATGTTTCGAATAAAGCGTTTTTCAAAGAAGTCGTCTTGGGTTTTTGAATTTCAAGAGTGTAATTTCAATAAATGAAAGACCCATATATAATGCATACACATATGTATATATATATATATATATATATATATATATATATATATATATATATATATATATATAGAGAGAGAGAGAGATAGAGAGATATGTGTGTGTGTGTGTGTGTGTGTGTGTGTGTGTGTGTGTGTGTGTGTGTGTGTGTGTGTGTGTGTGTGTATATATATATATATATATATATATATATATATATATGTATAATAGGTTAATATTACATATATATTATATATCTGTATGTAATATAGACCTCTCTCTCTCTTTTTCTCTCTTCCTCTCTCTTTCTGTATATATATGGAAGCATATCCTCACGTCAAAACACCAATAAGTCAATCCTACAATGATCAAAACCTAAATGTCGAACATGAAAATATTGATCCAGAAAGCATCAAAAACAAATCATGTTTTTTGCAGGGGGGCAACTGCTGCCCCTCCCCACTTCTAATTATATAAACTTATTCTGAGATCACACTATGGTGAGGAAATGGGCATATACTTAGTGCACTGAAGTGCAATCTCAGATTTGTTATATTTAACTAGCAGGGGCTGTGGGGTGCAGGGGGCTTGCCCCCTTGCGTATAGTTGAAGGGGAATATGTTTCTGTATGTACTTGTGCTGGAATATAGTAATTGTTGGTATCCTGTGTGTTTTCAGGATTCTGAGTTTTTAAGATTTTGAGTTTACAGGATTTTGAGCTTTCAGGATTCGGTAGCGCTCCCACACAGATATATATATTTATATATACATATATATATATATATATATATATATATATATATATATATATATATATATATATATATTTATATATATTCCCCCCTCCCAAAAAAGTTCACACTAGAGCATTACAGTTCAGCGACCATGAAACAGTGGCAGACCACTTTGTAGTTAGGCCATGGATAAAGGACAAATTATTATTCCAAGGATAAATGTTCAAAGGGGATATTCAAGGATGACTCGTTGTCACTGTTGCTCTTTTGTCTTGCCCTTAACTCATTAAGCTGTCTATTTAACAGATTAAGTAATGGCTACAATTTGGCTTCCAGAAAACAACAACGTGTAAAGACTTCTCATCTGCTTTTTGTGGATGATTTAAAACTGTACAGTTAATCAGATGAGGAATTGAAAGCACAACTGCAAGTGGTCAGAATGCGCAAAAACAGCCTTTAAAGCTGGAAAGCTGCAGCGCAAGGAAAATATCAGTCTGGAACAAGAATTTGATATAAAACATCTTGAGCAAGAGGAATTATATAAATATTTGGGAATTGATGAAGGATCAGCAATAAAAGATGAACAAATGCGAATAAAACTTAGTAAAGTATATTTTAGAAGACAAAAATGAATACTGAAAACAGTGCTGACATCTAGGAACAAAGTCCAAGATATAAACCAATTTGTTCTTCCTGTCCTAAACAATTTTGGGGTGCTTGACTGTCCTCAAAACGTATAAAATCAGTTGGCCAAGAAAACAAGAAAAATGCTTCATATTTATCAAATGGTTTATAAACATCAGTGTATACCAAGATTATATATTCCCCATTCTGAAGGAGTTATGGGCCTACTCAAAATTAATTACATGTATAGATCTGCAATTGTAGGACTGTATACATATCTAATGATCTCACATGATCCAAACATACTGAAAGTTTTAAAACATAAGGAGAATAAGTCTAAGATGACTTCCTGCTTAGTTTAGCAGAAGCATATCGGTGTTAAGTGGGAATGGAAATCAAACCAGAAGGGGATAACAATCAGGCATCAGCTTACTGCACAAAAAAAAAAAGTTAAAGGATCAGATGAGAAGACAAGAAATGTGGAAAATGCAACCTCATGTAGATCAGGATAAAATGCAGGGATGGTTAAGGAGAGATGAATTTAAACCAAAAGATGAAAGGTTAATATTGGCTGCCCAGAATAGTGGACTACATACACGTTGGTTTACAAAGTCCATAGAACATGTGGGAGAAACAGACAAATGCAGGTTTTGTAAAACAGAATAGGAAACAGACACACATCTTGTTGCTGGGTGTGGTACACTAATAGCAGAAGGACAGTATACTGAAAAACATAATAATGTAGCAAGACTGTTGCATTGGAGATTGTGCAAAAGTTATAATATTGAAGTAGCTGAGAAGCATTGGAAACATGAGTCACAAAACATTATAGAAAATGATGACATTTATGTCACATGGGATCACCAATTACCAACAGTTCAAAAACTAGATGCGAGAAAAGCAGATATAGTAGCCCACATAACACAAGTAAACAAATGTAATATCTCAGACACCTGGTGGCGTTAATAAATTTAAAATGTTTTGATGTAATTATCACCAAAAAAAAACTGCATTTCCCAGAAGGGTAATAACCCTGGGATTTTGATCCCAGAATTGTTTGTCTTGACTTTTCCTTAGAAAGATTTTTTGAAACTAGAAATATAAGAGCCAAT